>NC_085019.1:7099514-7424738 GCF_963692335.1 Osmerus eperlanus
GGAGAGGGAGGAAGGAAGGAAGGAATGGGAGAGTGAAGTGTGAAGGGGGAAAGAGAAAAACAGTATAGTGATGCACCAGCTCCCTCTAAGGAGCATTACTGTTCTGCCAAGCTCAACGGTCTCTGTGTTTCTGCCCCTCCCTCCCTCTCTCTCTCTCTCTCTCTCTTTCTTTCTTTCTTTCTCTCTCTCTCTCTCTCTCTCTCTCTCTCTCTCTCTCTCTCTCTATCTCTCTCTCTCTCTCTCTCTCTCTCTCTCTCTCTCTCTCTCTCTCTCTCTCTCTCTCTCTCTCTCTCTCTCTCTCTCTCTCTCTGTGTTTCTCACCCTGTCTCTTCCAGTGACAGATAGACATCCAAACTGCTGGGAACAGACAAAGAGGCGCTCAGCCTGACTGTGTTGTGTGTGTGTGTGTGTGTGTTTTATAAAGCCCAATGCAGATTGCATACCCCACCCATGCTGAGAGCGATTGGCCACAATGCCGCGGCAGCCGGCCAGCCCTTTGTGCCGAACAGAGGAATGGAAAACAGATGCCACATAAAATGTCCTGGCAGGGGGGTTGTTTATTGATTCATTTGTTGTATTTGCTCTCTTTAAACAACGCTGTTTTATTGCTCAGTCAAATGTGCAGCACGGTTGTTTGTGAATGTGTGTGTGCTTGTGTGTGTGTGTGTGTGTGTGTGTGTGTTTGTGTGTGTGTGTGTATACTTGGACTTGTGTGCATGTCACATGCTCCAGAGAATGCAGCCATTTCTAAAGTATCAAAACCACTGGCAGAAGTCACTACTGCCTCTTGTTTAATGTTCTGTCATTGTTAGATACCCTTTCCCTGTTTCTCCTGCTGTCAGGTGTTGGAACGAAGAGAGGACCCAGGTAACACCTCCTCCAGGGAGACAGGATCAGTCTCACACCTGGCTTCTGAGCTCCAGGTCACCCCTTGGATGACTCAGAATCTGACTCAGAATCTGTTTTTAAACCTACCACCAATCTGACACGCGTCATGAACAGTCCTTGTGTTTAATTGTACTCGGTGAATTGGATAAGCAGTCGGAGAGGTTTTTTTCCCTCTATCACTTGAGAGTCTGTTTTGCCTCTTTGCTCGTGGAGTAGGATTTTTCTGTCTTTTTCTGTCGTCTCTGAGTAATGGACTTCCACTGTGGGTCGTCCATCTGCTTGGCTTTCACTCTCCCTCCCTCTCTCCCACTCTCACACTCTCTCCCTCTCTCACACTCTCCCTCTCTCCCACACTCCCACTCTCTCACCATCTCTCCCTCTCTCCCTCTCTCTCTCTGCCACAGTCCCACTCTCTCACTCTCTCCTTCTCTCCCTCTCTCCCACTCTCACATTTTCACTTCCTTTCTCCCACCTTCCCCACTCTGTCCATATCCCACTCCCCAACTCTCTCTCTCACACTCTCTCCTTCTCTCCCTCTCTCTCTCTCTCCCACTATCACACTCTATCTCTCTTTCCCTTTCCTCCCACTCTCCCACTCTTTTCTCCACCCTATTGTCCTTGCCTGCTCCCTCTCAAGCCACTGAGGTTGATAGCTGTCTCATAACTGTCAACCACTCACTTTTCCCTGAGCGGGTTATTGGTGGTCGCCTGCGACCTGGTGCTGTTTTACCGTAACTCTCCGAGGGGAGGAGAGAGGGGTGTGGAGGGGGTAATGAAAAAAGCATGTGTGACGAATTGAGGTACAGGGTGAGGGAGCAAGGGGTGTGGCGACGAGGAGGCGAGAAGATGAGGGCAGAGGAGACGGTGGAAGTTTGTAAAGAAATGCAGAGCTGTTGGGATCAGAACAGCGGAATCAGCACTTATGCAAACGGTCCGTGGCCCTGGCCGCACATCGTGCACACACACACACACACGCGCAGGCAGGCACACGCACACACAAACACACACCTGTAAACATCCACCCAGCATGTTTTCCTGTTTTGCAGCTGGGAGTATCAAGCATATCTGGGTGTCACCCAGGGTAGAGTCAGCTCCCTGTTGCGCTGAGACTATTACATGGTCTAACAGAGCTTGGCTAATAACCTGGACCAGATCAACCGATTCCCTCGTCCTCTGAAGATCATCGCAAATCAGAGGAACCGGAGCAATTCTCCCTCACTCTCTTCACCTCCCTCCCTTCCCCTTTCCATCCTTCTCAACTTTTCTTTCCTAACTCTTATCTGTCGTTTTCATTGGCCGTTCGGCCTGCATCCACACACGACTGTTGTGTTTTGTTCTGATCCCTGTTGCCTGTTTGTTGCTGGTAATCTGTTTGAATAGCTGTTTGGGGCATTCGGATTGCATAGCAGCCCACATTTACCGTCTTGGTGGTTGAGCACACATCTGTCTCTTTTACAAATACAATTCACGCCCAGATTCGCAGAATCACGTGCTGAATCCTGCTCACACCATCCCTCCCCCCCTCCATGTGTGTATGTGTGTGTGTGTGTTTTGGGGTGGGAGGATGAAGGGGTTTGTGTACCGCTGCTGCATGTGAGGGGGTTTTCATGTGACAATGTGTATCGCGTACTGAGCGGTAGCATCAGTGGTTTTGGATTGGTGGTGATTGAATCAATTCTATCGAGTGACCTGAGCGATAAAGAGAGATGACACGTGAAAATCCCTGTATTATAAACAGTGTGTTCTTATTGACTTTTTAATGTTGCAATTGTACTGAGCCAACACTGATTGTGTTTTAGATCACACACTCGGCAGCTGTACTCCTGGAATTGGCTCTTAGACTTTGCTTCAATGCTTTCAAGTGGGCACAATGAACCCAAACAACAAGGCAGAGAGAGAAAGAGAAAGCAGACATTTATCTCACCATCAGAGAAAACTCATAACTCCTTACTCCACCATTACAGAAAGTGCCAGGTACCCTGTACCCGCTGTGCACAGAATGCGCACCAAAAAAAAACGACGTCAACATCAAGTGTCTCCTATGTGTCGCCATGGAATGATGTTCACACAGGAAAATGCTTTGGATTTTTGGGGAGTTTGCATTTGTTGTCAGTTGGTTTAAATGCAGCCCAGGGTTGTGGGGTGCCATGTTTGTGTATGCTGTGGCGTGTGAATGTTGTGTTGTGTTGTGGCTCCTGAGGGAGACAGTAATAAAACACCTTCAGGGGGGTCTGCAGCCCCAGTCTTCATACTCCTGGGTAGGTGGGAGGGGCTCCTCCCTGCCAGGCGGAAGCATTTTACACTCCCATCACTCCCCCCAGGCTCTCTCTCTCATCTCTCTCTCCCTCAACTCTCTCCCTCAACTCTCTCTCTCTCTTCCTCTGTGCCTCAGATTCAGGCTCACTCTCTCGCTCTCTTTTCCTGTCACCGGCTCTCTCTCTTCTCCCTCTCTCTGGCCGCACACGCATACACACGCGTCGTCAACCCTCCTTCCCACCTCAGACCTCCATTTCTTCCCTCCATCAACTTAGTGACATCCAGCAGTGGGCCATGACATTACAGAAAAACAGGGGGAGGAGAGCGCCGAGAGAAAGTGCCAGGAAGGAGGGGGAGTGCGAGGGAGGAGGGTGTAAAAGGGAGCAAAGAAATACCGAGGGGGGCGGAGGTAGCAAGAGAGGGGCAAGAAGGAGATTGAGAGCAAGTGGTGGAGAGAGGGAGAGGGAGAACAGAGGGAGAGGCCAGTGAGTGATTTCCTTAGTGCCCGGAGACGACGTGGGGTCTGCTGTAACCGGGGTGAAGGAGCGGTGAAGCAAACCTGATGGTGCCCAGTTCTGATGAGAGGGACTGATCCCTCGGAAAGAAAGAGCTCAATAATTCAAAGACAAGCGGGGAAGAGGGGGAGAAGCGGGGGGAAAGGGCAACGGGAATGGAGAGAGAGAGAGAGAGAGAGAGACAGAGAGAGACAGAGAGAGAGAGAGAGAGAGAGAGAGAGAGAGAGAGAGAGAGAGAGAGAGAGAGAGAGAGAGAGAGAGAGAGAGAGAGAGAGAGAGAGAGAGAGAGAGAGAGAGAGAGAGAAAACAAGAGAGAGGAGATGACGAGAGCTGACACATATTTGAAATAGACGAGGTGAATCGAAAGTAATCAAATGACCCGTCCTCTTTAGTCCAGTGTCGATATGAGGATGTGACATTGCCAGAGCGATGTTTGATGCCGGAGCCAGTATTTGCAGTCCAGAGGTGGTTTTCCTGGCTCAGGTGCAGAGCTGTGAAATGTGTGGTGCTTTGTTCTCAGGTAAGTCGTGTGTGCAGCCACGTCACTTTGAAACCATTTATTCACCTTGGCAGGCAGTGTGCACAGCGAGGCCACAACCAACGCCTCTGTGCATACTGCACTGCAGACACAAGCAGAGGTCTCATGCACTTAGACAGCTACAGGCAGCCCTCTCCGAGAGCTGCCCCCCAACACCCCGAGTGCTCAGTCTGCACAGACACGCTGTTCTCTCTCTCTTTCTCTCTCCCACTCTCTCTCTTTGTCTCTCTCCCTCTCTTTCTCTGTCTGTCTCTCTCCCTCTCTCTATTAGCTGCCTTTTTTGTTCAGACAGAGACGCGGGGAGTGACAGGCGGAGTAAGTAAAGACACCGGCATGGAACATTAACTCGCGTTAATGGAGGTGGAAATAGAATGGATGCGACTGAGATTGATGTAGTAAAGGTCTCCTCGCTTGCAATGACTCATCGGCTAAAGAAAAGGTAGTGTCCGTGAACAACACGTATCATTTGTGAGAGTGACTGTAAAAAAGAGGACAGGGAACAGGGTTTACAGCGGTTTGTGGTTCAAGCAGAGGAATAGAGGATTGAATGGAGTGTTGATTGTATGAGGGTGAAGGTTGTGGCAAGAACACTGTGATAACAAGCACCAAGCACAGCGATAAGACTTCCTCATAGTACAACAACTTTAAATTCATTTCCAGGGCCCACACTTCATTGTCAACATTTTCAGAAGTTGAGGAAATCGGGAGCTGTTCATAAGTTGGATGATAAAAGCCAAGCTAATTAGTAGCTGGGTCCAATTAAGCATTAAGCAACACGATAATCTCCACCATGTCTCCGACCTCTAATTTGAGCCCATTTTTCATTTATATGACAAATGGGATTCATTTTCCCACATACATAAATATTAATTTCATGCTTTTGAAATGGCGATTTATGAAATGGAGTATTGTCTGTCCAGAAAATGCACAGTGTATGGTGGGTCTAGAGTGCCCCCTACTGACAGCCACAGCACTAATAATGAAAAACTTTCTCCCGCTTATGTGGCTTTGTCAAAACATGATAAGGCAGCTTTACCTAGGTAAACACTACCTGAATTGACCTTTGCATTGTCGTCATGCTAGATCCTTCTATTGCTAAAAGCTTTTGTAGGTTAGGTTCCTACTTCAAACATTCCTGTTCACTGTGTTCAGTCAAATACGTATGTCATGAAACTGCTCCAAGTGTATTCAGTCCAACAAGAACATACATCTGTGCCAGGATTAGTTAGTACAGTTTGATTTAATAGGATTCCACATATTTGACTTGGGGGCATTCATGTTTCGTCACCTGGAAACGTTTTGACCTCTAGTGTCCCATCTCAGCTCAATTCTGTGTCGTCCCAGAACCATTTGTAGAGTTGCTTGATGGTCCGACGCTCAGGATGGCGTCGGATATAGTCGCAGGTGTAACAGGCGTTCTGCAGGGGGATGCCAGTGAGGCTCACCTCATGGTCCTTCTGCCACCGGAAGAACCCACGATAGCTGTGCTCGTTCTGGTCCAGGTGCTGGAGGTGTTTGGCTAGGCCCAAGGGAGACTCAAAGTCATCCACGTGGATGAAGGCGTCTCCGGGGATGAACTTCTCGTAGTTCTGTCTGGATGGGCCCATCACTATAGGAACGGAACCCAACTTGAGGGCTTTGTAGAGTTTCTCTGTGATGTAGTCCGTGTGTATGGAGTTCTCAAAGGACAAGTAGAACTTACAACTGGAGACAATGAGCCTGTAGTCACTCTCAGTGACCTTTCTGCCAAAAGGGAGCCCATATGTGTGAATGCGGATGTGATTGCGTAACTCCTTGTAATACCACACTCTTTTATGCTGCGGTTTCCAGTTGCTGACAAACCAGCAGACCAGTCTCTTTTTGAAGGGGATGACGGTTGGCCTCTTCTCTGTCATGACGATGGATCCATAAGGCATGTGGATATCTGCATCCTGTCTGTAACTGAGGGTCAAGTTGAAGACATTTTCCAGGCACGCAATTTCTTCTGTGTTAGAGGGGGATTCATGATTCATCCACACCCATTTCTGGGAGGGGGGTCGGGGGAACGTAGGCAGATTAGAGCAATCCGTGGCTATCTCTCTGTGGTGGATGAGAACAGCATCAGCTTTGCTGAAGAGCTCCTTTTCAGCTGTTAGATGACAGCCATGGATGTTGAACCTTGAGCCACAAGCTGTCAGCTCAAATGGATGTCCAAAGGGCCAGTGCCAGACCAGCACAATCACTTCCCTTGACTGCAAATTGAAATTCTTAGCCAGGAGTGCGACCCAATCGGATGGGGAACTGTAGAACAGGAAGGAGGAGACCAGAAAGGCCAGCAGAAAAAAAACTGTCCAGACCCATCGTCCGATCCTACGGAATGATACAGACATCCTCTTTCAGCCTGTGAGAGTGGAAAAGGAGGTATTTTCATTATGTGTAAAAGCAGATAAACAAATGTAATCCTACTCTCATCGACACAGGAATCACTGGACAGGACAGGACCCGGTAAAAGTCAACAGTGTAGCAGTTAACACAAAGGTTTATTATAAGAGTGTATTCATTGATAAGTTATGTGGCCTGTGCAATATTTATATATTTCAGAATGTGTGTTACACATTCTGAAATGCGGACTCTTGTAATAAACGTGTCACTCATGTGACTTGTATAAGACTCTACCACTGATTTCTACCACTGATTTCTACTACTTGCGTTCCCCATAGACTGAAAACAAATCATTGAGGGGTGCGCTTTAAAGCAATGAAGCTGAATGGACCACATGTATTGTAACATATCTTTAGATGAGTTTGTTTCCAAGCACATTGTATTATTATTATTATTGTATAATAACACTGAGGGAGGTTTCCAGACATGTCTGAAGATAATAAACAAGATAGCAGTAAAATTATAAACTGTACTTAATAAATCTTAAATTAGACATAATACATCAAAAGAAACTGAACTGCTGGTCTTACCTGCTTGCTGTAAAACTGGATTTTAAACAAGAATGAAAGACATTGACAGGCTTAGTTGATAAGTCTCAACTGAGTTAAGTTCTACGTCACATTTAGCTCATGTGCTTCCACATCCTAGAAAAGTATTAGTGTATGACTGCAGAATGACTCTCCAACCTTTGTTCCTAAAGGCACACCTTAGATACACTGCCATTTCTAATGCCAGTCAACATTGCTTAACCCTCGTGCTGCCTTCGGGTCACATGACCCAAAGGTTCATAACGAACCATCGTTGTGTTTACCCAATTTTACCCAATACAAAAACAAATAAAAATAATTTTCTTTTAACCTTCGCAATGTGGGGGGTCTGAGACAGCCCAATGGTTAAAAGAAAATGCTTCACTTTGTTTTTGTATGCGGTAAAGTTGTCGCAATACGACGGTGGGTCACAATGACTGATGGGTCAGAACGACCCGAAGATAACACAAGGGTTAAGAATAAAATAAGACACCCAACCAAAGAACAGGAAGCTAATGTATGTTAAACAATAAGTGTGGTTTAAGTGTATACTGCAAACCTTCGCCCTGCATTTTATAAAGACAAAACATGGAGATACAAAAAATGTCAAACTTGGCAGATGTTATGGTTCACCGTTTTAGCTTACCTCAGCTTATAACTAACTGATCTTGTCCATTAAGTTGTTGGCAATGTTTCTCAACAAAAAATGTAGCTCCAAGATGCCCGGCTCAAACGCATTCAGTTGTTCGAGCGACCTTTAAACTCTTTGAAATGTAATTCAAAAAACAATGCATCTGT
Source organism: Osmerus eperlanus (assembly GCF_963692335.1). Taxonomy (NCBI): domain Eukaryota; kingdom Metazoa; phylum Chordata; class Actinopteri; order Osmeriformes; family Osmeridae; genus Osmerus; species Osmerus eperlanus. The sequence continues at coordinate 7,107,458 of NC_085019.1, forward strand.
CACAGGGTCGTATTCATGCCTAATCATTTTTAGTTTCACATCTTGGGCCATACCGATACAAAGAAAAACCAATCACAATTTCTATCACCATTTTAATATTTATTAATTGCCATCAGCACTAACATTCTAAAATGTTTTAGTCCCAATAGGCTAATAGTTATATTACATTTACAGTTCATTCTGCAGCTGCTTTGATCCAAAACAACGTTATAGTGTAGGTTTACTTTGGTGCCTTCCAATGTCTCCGTTGAACCAAATGACAGGAAGAAACACAACTGCTGAGATAAAACTCTGACACAATCAAGCATACAGTACAGTACAAGCACGGTGTCTTTACTCAGCCTCACATAGCCGTGGAAAACGCTCTCTTGCATCGGGAAACACTTGTCACAAAGGTCCGTTCATTCAGCTTCGTTTAAAGCAGTTATTCATGTTCATTCAATGGCACACATAGCTTAGCTCTATTGGGATAGGTCAACCAAATCTGCAATTTGGAGCAATTGCCCTTTCTTCTGACAGAACTGACAAAGCGTATACTTTTACAAAGCAGCGCTTACTGTAAAGTGTTGTATAAAACGTTGCCCACTAGGTGGGTCTATTTTCTTGTGAGAAACTCAGTAATGCACTGCTTGTGTGTGCGTAGGTATGTAGGTCTTCTGTAGGTTGTCGTCTGTCTGTTGGTTATCTGCTCAGTTATCCAGCTTTTTATTCTGAAAATGACATTGTCATAGATTATATTTGGGACAGTAGGTTTTATGACAACATGAGCTGTATTTTTTTTTCTGACAAAGTCTATCCTGACTCTACTATGGGAGTCAGGTGGCTGAGCGGTGAGGGAATCGGGCTAGTAATCCTAAGGTTTCCAGTTCGATTCCCGGTCGTGCCAACTGACGTTGTGTCCTTGGGCAAGGCACTTCACCCTGCTTGCCTCGGGGGAATGTCCCTGTACTTACTGTAAGTCGCTCTGGATAAGAGCGTCTGCTAAGTGACTAAATGTATATGACGGCTTTCTTTTTCACACAAATCAGTTATCACATAAAGAAATAGCGAACACCTAACAAAGGAGAAATGTACTAGTCTAAAGATGGATTTTGTCCATTGTAAATTGAATGTATTTACTACAAGGCCGTAGCCAAGGAGTCAACATTGGGGGAGACGAATTACAATGTTAATGATCATTTTGGACAGCGTGCATGGTTGCCTGTCGTAGCGTAGCACATTTAATGGGGGGGACATTTTGACCAGATTTGAATATTTGGTGGGGATGTTTCCCCCCCAATATATATTATGATTACGGCCTTGATTTACTGACATGGCTTTAGTGCATTGCCAGGATCTATAGATCTTGAGAAAGGAAATATCTTTTAGCACAAACTCAGTAAATACTTACTGAATACAAAAGAGTGTTTCGTGATACAATGGTAGGCTACATTAAATGTTATTGGTGTTGGCCTAAATAACAACCTATTTGACTAGTTTGTTTAGTTCTCATGCAGCAACCAGGAATGTAGCCCTCAACAAGTCTTGTTTGCTACACCGACTGTCACATTTGACAGGCTTAACTACCAAAATCATCGCATCGTAAAAAAGTAACTACTGAAAAACAATCCATGCTGTGCTGATGTCACAGAGACAGACGTAGACAGACACGCTGCAGAGATACAGGCCTCGACACAAGTCAACACACCATCCTGTGTGCGACGACTGATAAGAGACGGAGAGGAAACAGTCAGCTGTGTGCCGGTGCAAGCCTGCCTGTCTGAACTACATCTGTATGTACTGATGTTAGATAGTGTTGATTCATCTCCACCATCAACACATTTTATATAACTGTCTGAACCAAGAAGTTCCAAAGTTGTATGGCTCGCAATAGGTAATGTGCTAAATTGTGCTCACAGTTTAAAATATATATGCTCCCAGACCAACAGATGTTGCAATAATGTTTTGTGATGAATATAAAAGAGGGAAATGGAGAGAGATAGAGAGAGAGATAGAGAGAGAGAGAGATAGAGAGAGAGAGAGAGAGAGAGAGAGAGAGAGAGAGAGAGAGAGAGAGAGAGAGAGAGAGAGAGAGAGAGAGAGAGAGAGAGAGAGAGAGAGAGAGAGAGAGAGAGAGAGAGAGAGAGAGACTTTGCACAGCTATTGAAATTCAATAAAACCTTTTATGGTTTCCGAGAGGAAACTTGGCTCAGCAACAAGTTAGGGAGGGTGCCCAGCCTTTTATAGAAGTGGCAAAACCTTTTCTTACCCTCTGCAGAAATGATTTAGTGTTTTGCTCTTTGTCACTACAACACCCTAACAGCACCGGAAAGAGAAAGCAGCAAGTGATCTGAAAGTCTGTTCTGAGGCTGGGTAATGGTTATGTTACAGGGCCTTTTTTGTTGTAAAGCAGTCGCTGGTGGTTACCCGTATAGGACAGCGGATGTGGTTACAGAAGTAGGTTGGGTTAAAAATATCTGGCTTAAAAGTCAGATCGAGGAAGAAGACCGAGCAGCTATGAAGTGAGTCCAGATAGCATTACTACTGTGTATCTACCACTTCTGGTTCTTTTCAATTTGCTGGTTTATTTCAGTTCCGATAGGAAACCCACAGCTATAATACTGATAATGTGTCCAAGATCACTGGGAGGCCCATGTATAGTAGGGTTACCCACCATGAGGTCCAGACCCAGTACTCGTCTCCAGTCTGCCAGCAGAGGCTGGCCTCTCTCTCCAGACAGTCAGGAAGCTGTTGAGACAGAGGGCCTTGTTGAGACCTTCTAGATTGTTTGGGCACGAAAATGAAACAGCAGAAAGCAAACATCCTAAACTGCTAAATGTACACATGTCTGAATGACCAGGGAGGGATTAGAACAGAGTGATCTGGATCCCAGCCAAAAGTACATATTTACTTTAAGGAGTGAAGAGTATAACATGAATTTGAATATACACATTGGTATACACAGTGGTTTCAGGACAAACATAAGAAATGTGGTTGTTCTCCGACCTAAGTGTTTACAGCACACACAGTTTATTCACAGTTCACGTTGTGTGAGGTGGCACTGTTGCATAACTCTTTCTCTTTTTTCCCCAATGAAACAAAAACAATAAAGACATGAATCTTAAATACAATCTCGTCAACATTCCGTCGTGATTCGCAGAGAAAAGCACTGACATCAAATGAGCTCCTGATTTACGGCGTTATGTTCAACTGGGAGAGCTTTCACAATGTAAAGCGTACAGTGCCTGGGCAACAGATGGGCACGCAGAGATTAGGATGAATGCCGTGCTGGCAGGACAAGGTCTAGCCCAGGTCAACAGGGTCAGACTGAGTCTGCTCTGAGGGTAGAAGAATCGCTGCAGCTTTAGCCAGCGGTCTGTCAACAGATCACCAGGTCCACACAATATCAGCCAGCACTGTTGTCCAAGAGCTTGGGACATGGCTGTCTGCACCCATTAGCTACTAGTACCGCTGTACTCCCAAAAACATGTAGGCATTTGTACCTATTACTCAACCTGAGTTGTAAAGGTCATTGATTTTTACTGTATATGTAACAGACGTGGTCTTGCAAGCTCCGTCAGAGGTATCGGGCAAATCGTCCCGCACTGGGTTCGAACTTACCACCTCTGGCTTCCCAAGCGCCACCACTACCAACTACGCCAACGAAAAGCTAGCTATTCGTTGATGCGGGTGGCCTGTTACATACCTGAGGAGTGAGTTTCACCGATACACATCGGCTACATTCACCCCTCAAACTCACTCCGGCCGGTTAGCTGATGCTAACCTAGCGATCCGGGTCACGGCACCAGTGTAACAGACGTGGTCTTGCAAGCTCCGTCAGAGGTATCGGGCAAATCGTCCCGCACTGGGTTCGAACTTACCACCTCTGGCTTCCCAAGCACCACCACTACCAACTATGCCAACGAAAAGCTAGCTATTCGTTGATGCGGGTGGCCTGTTACATACCTGAGGAGTGAGTTTCACCGATACACATCGGCTACATATATACAACAACATGAATCATGTAATGGGTCACACTGGACAGAGTCATGGGACAATGTATGAGCAGACACACAGAGCTGAATAGAAAATATCTTATATATAATCAGCTAATCTGTGTGTGCATAGATGTGCGCGGCGTGTTAGATGTGTCATGTGAGTGCATGTGCATTTTCACAAGTACCGCATGAAGTTCACACTTCTAGAAGATAGAAACAGGGTGTGTTTTCCGTGGAACTTGACATCATCGATCTTTCCAAGGCAGGGAGTACTTTGCAGTACATTGATGAGTTACAATATGGTCATGTATTCCTTTCAAGGACAGAAACTTACCCCATGCTGTGTCCTAGAAGGAAATATTCTATAGAAACTGTATTTGTACTTGTTTATTCATTTGACCAGGTGCCAGGCATTTATGGACCAATGATCCCAGGCCAACTACAAATAAACCATCAGGTTAAACCTTTTAATTGATAATCTTTGTTTTTCTTGGGCATCAACACAGCAGACAAGTTTCACACTTCTGATATCTTAATGTGGTAAGATATATCTTACCACATAATCTTCCGCAAACGGAATTGACACGTCAAATAGAACGTCGTGTTTCCATAGTTGCTGTGGTTTTCAGTGTCCACACTCTTAGCACTTTCAGTTCCTCAACTCATGTACAGCAGTGTTTCTATACTGGTCTAGAAACACTGCTGTACATAACCTCAGGACCCGCATTGACCTTGTTGATTAGGTCGGAACCGGGGGGATGCGACCATCCCCACACCATCTCGCCCACCAGTTGAGCGCCACAGAATGTCGTGTCATGGCCAATGAGAACGATGCATATGGCAGGAGGAAACGTCCTTCTTTCGTTGCAGAAGTGCCTGCACATTGTGTTATGACTACAAAACATTGAAAACGACATGACTGTCAACGTGAGATGGCTAGAAGTTTTTGTTTGGTCGTCGATGACTCCATCGATGCGGTTTCCGTTGAAAGTAAAAGATGTTGAAATAACAACTGAACATCTGCTGTGCTAAGTGTATTGTTCGAGGCGTTGTCGCACCCTCGTTAAATCTGTTACTGCTGGTCAACTGAAGACCAACATATAATTGGAGCAGAACGGAAGTGGATAAAGAAAGGGCTTCATTGTTCTCACTGAGAATTGTGGGCATCTATAGTTACAACGTTGATGTCAGCAGGGGCAGATACAGTCAAAGACTGGGAGCGGACGGCTATATACCTGTCATCAGCATCAGAAGTAAAAGCTGACCGCACGGCCAAGCGCGGGTTTCTACACTAGCATTGTTCTCGATCACAATGAGCCCTCCCAACCCTGAGTCGTCCTAACCTTACTGTGTGTCTGCTGTGCGTCAACACAGCTGTTAAAGTGACAGGGGACAAGTCGGAGACAAGAAAGGTTGACGATGGAGACTGTTGGAAAGGGGGGAGGGGGGCCCATACAGAGAAGGAAAGGAACACACAGCGACAAAGATAGCTCTCCCCTGCTGCCCTTCGTGTCGTCATTCACAAAGACCACAACCACCGCTGGTCCATGTGGTAGCAGCAGCAGCAGCAAAGTTACTCCACTTCGCTCCCCAGCCGACCCCTCCTCTTTTCCATCCTTGTCCCCGGGGCGTGACTCAGACAGCAAGTCAGCTGAAAGTCGGCCCAGAAATCCCCAGCATGTCAGAGAGCCAGAAACAGCCCAGAAGCCCAGACCTCCACTGCCAGACAAAGAAAGAAAGAGGAAGAGAGGAGGAGACAGAGAGATTAAAACTGACAGCAAGTTCTAGGCTTATGATCAAAGAACATTCTGTACTTTTATCTCTGTATTGGTGATGTCAGCAGAGCCCTAAATGTCACAGCAGTCGTTTGACTGAGTTAGTGCATAGGCTGAAGTCTCTTCTGAACTTCTCACTGCTGTAAGAGAATACAAAACACTTTGGAAAACAAAAGAAGACATTTCTTCAGTATCCCACCTTGGCTAACTGTTAAAAGGGTTAAGCCCTGGTTTATTTTGCGTTGAGGCAGTGCTTTCCTTCCTCACCATGATAAGCAGGGAATGTCTTCTGATGCTGGGTGAGTCCCATTGGGAATCTGTTTAATCAGTTGTCATGTTGCCATGGAGAACGTTCTGCGATGTAAAATGGTTAGGTCGATTGGAAAACTTGCTTCAGTGGAATTTGAGGCGCTAACGTGCTGATGAGGAGACTTCATTGGGGATAACTCCTCTTTGTCGCTCTCTATCAGATTTAAAACAAACTGGCCCATTTTTTATACTTTAAAAGTATGGCCTTTTATCATTTACAATATTTACATTCATGTATTTATTAGTGATGTGTTAGTGATCAGTCTTTGCTAATCTAAGATTTCTAGTGAGTTGTGTGTTTCATCCTCAGCTTCAGCAGTTACACAGTTGGGTAGTATTTTATTAACTTATCAACTTGCTGTATGTGTGTGTTGAAAGAAACTCACAACATACCTTTAATTATGTTTAGTTATGTTTTTTACCTATAATTGACATTCTTTTTCACAGCTCACTGAGAAATATTCACTTAGATTACACAGATGCACTTTGTTATTTCCCTAAGCTCCTATGACTGACGACCAAAACCAATGATCTAACGTTTTCATCAGCTTGCGGGTAAAATAGTAAAATAGTTATAGCTATTTTAAAACTAAAGTAATATTCTGTGGTTTATTTGTGTTTGCCACGTGGCAGTATTGTGAATTATTTTAACTACTCGCCATATTTCACAAATTTGGAATGTACATAGGACTACAATTGACAGAGGACATTTTTGCCTTAAAGCTCTTTGGTGCAGGAAGTCACATATTACTGTACATTACTGCATATTTTTTTAAGTAACATTCTCAACACTGATTCATAATAAGTGGTCCTGTTGTCTTAACACTCTCCAAGCTTTTATCCTGTACTTGGAGACAGAAATCTCCAAGCCCAAGGGAACACTGAATGAATAAGAACCACAGGGAGTGAGAGAGGGAAATGGAAAGATAGAAAAACACAGTCTCTATTCTTCAACCCAAACTTTTTTGGTCTCTCTCTAAAGAGGCCCACTGTGCTTTTAATGGATATACATCATGAGCTCATCCCTGACCAAAATACTTGTCTGATAATGCCCACACACACCCACACACTCACAAACACTCTCTTAATGTACACTCGCACACATCGGTTTCTCACAGACACGCTCAACTACGCAAACTCTTTCAGACAAGTTAACATTGTCCCTCTTGTTGCCATGACATCACAGCAACGTGATAACACAGAGCTGAATGTGAGAAGGAACTCTTTGATGATCTCTGACAAAAAAACAAAATGGCCTACTGGTATGGTTGACTGTAATATTCTGGGAAAGTCCTTGGAGAGCTACAGTGGCAACTCGAACAATTTTGTCAGTCTGGCACAATGAAAATATATTTGTTTGCAGCAATTATTATTTTTGAGACAATATTTTAACTTCTTGGGTGTTTATTTGATTCGTCAACATAGTATAACAGAACTAAAACCTTAATGTTGCTCAAATGATCCACTCTGCTACTCCTGGTGTCTAATTCTGCCACAATCCTAGTTGACCTGCCTGTTTTAGCAATAGTCATTATCCACAATGTTATGCCAATGGCCAGTTTCCTGCTACACAGGAAGTTGTCACCTCTTGAGACACATATGGGGTTCATGGGTTATACAGGCAAATACTGTGAGCACAATTGGTGTGGAAACAATCAAAGGAAATCAGTATGTTAGGGCACTTATTTGCTGAAGGCACTGCCAGATGTTTACAGTCTCTCCTCAAAGTAAGATAGTGTATTTATCTCAAAATAATCAGAGAAGACACACAATGTACCTGTTTGAAAAGCATAGGGTTACAGATTACGTACTGAAGTGACATACTTCCGCTTCCCTTGTAGCTCTTCTTGTCTCCTTGGAGATGGTGCTGGGATGTCCCCCAGGATTCCAAAAACGACAAAGTAGTTGCATTGGTATGAGTATCTCTCATTTGGAGAACAGGATCAGAGAATGATGTGCAAATAACATGTTCTCTCAGAAGTTCGTTTTTAGGTTCAGTAATTTCTGCATTGCTTTCTTATTTTATAAACATTGCTCAATAGATACTTATTGGATGTATATCCTGAAAATGCTCACTGTACTGTAGCTTTTTATTTACTTTTTCAATAGTCATTCATCTCTCTAGCGAAGGATTAATCATTATCGTATTGTATTCCTTCGTTTGTCTGGTGTTTTCCCTCAGACTTAAACGAGTGTCTGCCTGATGATGACTATGAAGATATCTGTGGTGTAAATGCTCAGTGCTTCAACACCAATGGCAGTTACAACTGTCGGTGTGATCTAGGCTTTGATCCACAGGACAAGAACTTCACAGCCTCAGAGTCTGTAAAATGTCAAGGTAAAAAAAGTGTTTGTTATTATAATATAATTATATTATACATTATAATTATTATACATAATTATAATTCATATAATTATGATACAGGAAATGTTTATTTTCCTAAAACATATAAGAAAATGTGATGAGACTTGTTCTACTGTAAAACACCAACAATGCTGCATGATATTACTGTAATGCCATATGATGCATGCACTTCAGAGCTGACATTATGTATTTCTGTTGCCCCCTAAGATGTCAACGAGTGTGTTGAAAACGAGGATATCTGTGGTCCTAATTCAGAATGTATCAATACGATGGGCAACTATTCTTGCACGTGTCTTCCTGGCTTTGTCTCAAGTAACGGAAAGGAGACCTTTCCGTCTGGTGAAGGAGTCACATGTAACGGTAAGTGGACATTGAAAGAAGGTGTGTGCTTACTGCTATTGTCAGTAGGTTTACATTCAAAGCCCAAAGTGAACGTTCAACATGTCTGATCTTGACATTTGATGGATGAGACCACAAACTGATCTACCTGGTGGTGTCATGCTTCTCTGGTCTTCTTATTTATATTTGTATTTAATTTTTTCCCCATTATATTATGGGAAGTCAGATGGCTGAGAGGTTAGGGCTATTAAACACACAGATTGTTGGTTTGATTCCCAGCCATGCCAAAATGACGTTGTGTCCTTGGGCAAGGCACTTCACCCTACTTGCCTCGAGGAGAATGTCCCTGTACTTACTGTAAGTCGCTCTGGATAAGAGCGTCTTCTAAATGACTACATGTAAATGTATTTACTCACTATTTTCTGCAGACAGAGATGAGTGTGAAGATGATGACATATGTGGGCAGCATAAGTGCAACAACACCCAAGGAAGTTACCAATGCGTCTGTGACTCTGGGTTTAGACGTGAAAATGACGGATTATGCAAGGGTAAGATCTGTAACATATCTATGGTGTGTTGAATAGGCTACAGATGTCTGTAGAGTGCTCAAAGTGTTGTTCATAAGTGTGAATCAAGAGATGTTTAATACCTAAAGGCTCTAAGTCTCTTATCTGCAGAGATGTGTAAGATAGATCCTTCACTCTGTGGAAATGGAAACTGTACCACTAAAGCTGATGGCTATAACTGTGCCTGCCACGTCGGATTCACCAACTATGGCAATGAACAGTCCAGGTGCAAAGGTGAAATGATTCACAAACTCAACTGTTTCTAAAATATATGTTCCACGCGCCATGTGCAAGGGGTTCACCACCACCCTACTCCATTTCATTGTCTAAATCCACTCTTGTTTTCCCACAGAGCTGAACTGTGAGACATTTAACTCTGACGACAATCTCGAGGTAGGAGTCTCTATCATTGCATACTCCACGACAGTGCAAAATCCCTCACCTTCTATGTCGTGTGTCATCAATCCCCTCTCTGTCTTTCTTCCCTTCCCTTGTTCTCAGATGCTCCCCGATATACAGAACGCAATGACTCTGCTGAGGAACAGTTGTCTGGAGCTGAGTGAGACAGAAGGGCTGGTGGGGGCCCGGCAAGTGGAGGGAGAGTTCCTGCTGGAGGTACAGTACTTCCACTCATTCCATTTACAGCCAGAGATTAACCCACTACCTAACGACACACATTACACGTGGGAGGCGAATTACTTCATAACATCTCCACCAATGCTGGAGGTGCACCTCACCACATATGGCATACTGTACTGGGATGGGGATACCTCAGTGGGAAAGCATTTGAGTGCGGATCAAGTGGTTGCATGTTCAAATACCCCCTTGTCTATCGCCTTGGATGAAAGTGTCTGCTTATTAAAAATAACGTACTATTTTATTGCCACACATAGATGCTCATGTCCCATAATGTGTAACATGGGCCAGGAGGTATCACCATAATACTACTGTGCTAAGCAGAATTCTTCTGTCTACTATATATTGTTATCTGATCAAATTCAGGATGCGTTGTTGGGCTGAGGTATTTGGTACAGTCTCTGGTTCTGACTCGTACTCCTCATTTCTCCTCAACAACCTCCTCCTCCCTTCCTCTCCTCTCCCTCCCCTCTGTGTGTGGGTCTAGGCTATGTTGTCTATGATAGATGGGCTCCTGCAAGGCGGGCCACTTAATGATAACAGGAAAATGACAGTCCTTCTGGAGTTTGTGGAGAATGCATTAAAGCTGATCGGACCCATGATGAACAGCCCCAGGACCAGTCGCTCCTACAACCAAGTCGGTAAGAGAGAGCCAGCAGAACATAAGAGCAATATTTATGTCCCTCCTGTACTTTCCTGTTCTCAAAGCAAGACATAAACTTAGGACTGTTTTGGCTTCAAAGCCACCATACAGAAGCAGTCAAGAGGTCAGTTATGTTTTCTGTGACCGGGTTAACTGTTTCTTTTTCTTTTTTTTGAATCAAAATTGTTGCTACTTACCTTATTGTTCAATCGACAAACACGTCCTTATTGTGTTTGGTGGGATCTAAATGTTATCACTTCACAGAGGTGGAGCTGCTGAAGAGAGGTGCAGACGTCCCGTGGGGGGCTGTCTCCTTGTCCTCCAAACACACACGTCTGAACAGCAGCTGGGAGACTGCTGCAGGAGATGCCTCATCCTACCCAGGTTACACTCATTTTCATTGAAATGGAATGTATCTTTTATCCAAAGACAGACAGCAGGGGATTTGAACCTGCAAGATTTTCATCTAGAGTCAAGTGCTCCTCCGCAGAGCTTTACCTATCCCATCTTTAGCATTGAGCTTAAAAGCTATAACGTTGAGCATGACTGTACTGATATCCTATGGAGAAATAGACTGTCCACTTCTACTGGGTGTTGACTAACCCCAGACTTGCTTCCTGTCCCTGTGTGCGAACATCACAGGTTTTGCAACCATATCCCTCCTCACCTATAAGGGTCTGCATACATCCAAACAAACCTTCTTTAGGAGCGGGAAGAAATCTGAGGACCAGACGCAACTCAACTCCAAAGTGGTGACGGCCAGCGTTAGCAACACCAACACCACGCTCCTCACAGAGCCCGTGGTGTTCACTTTTTACCATCTGCAGCAGGTAGAACGAAAAACACTGTCTCCATTCAACTTCGTCGCCGTCATTTCCTGATTGTCGTAGCGTCAGTGACTCCACCGTTCTAAAGTGCTGTGCGCTTGTCTCCCAGTCTGATAATGGGTCGCGTAGCTGTGTGTATTGGGAGCCCAAGCTGGACGGTGGATCGTGGTCTGACCGAGGTTGCACTGTGTTGGAGTCCGAGAAGGATTACACAGTGTGCTCCTGTAGTCACCTCAGCAGCTTTGCTGTGCTCATGGCCCTCCATGAAATAAAGGTGAGGGTATACCTGCAGCTACCTTACCACCCCAACAGATAGCACACACTCGTTTCGATCCCTCCGTTGTCGCCATGGCGTGACCTTGGGTGACCTCCCTTGCGTTGGGTTTTATCAAACATCTCGAAGGTCTTGTTTTGGATATGAAGTGTACCCCTAAGTTGAACCCTAACCCGATATTGAGATGTCAGCATTACAACAGGTCCGCCTGTCTTTTCCCTCTGTACCGTTTGTTCATCCATCTTCCCCCGAAACAGGACGAGTTCCAGCTGCGGGTGATCACCTGGGTGGGCCTGTCCCTGTCTCTAGTGTGCCTGTTCCTCTGCATCCTCACCTTCACCCTGTTCCGCTCCATCCAGAGCACCCGCAACACCATCCACCTCCACCTCTGCATCAGCCTCTTCATCGCAGACTTTGTCTTCCTCGCCGGCATCACCCGCACAGAGAACCCGGTAACTTGTGACACAATCGTAGCGTCGCATCGGGGAGGGTGAACAAAGAATAGTATTTTGTTTCTTTATTTCAACTATGAAAGCATCTAAGATTGTCCTGTACGAACCCTAATCCTCTCTCTCTCTTTTTTTCTTGCTTCTGTCTCCCCCTTCAGGTTGGCTGTGGGATTGTCGCAGGGTTGCTGCACTATTTCTTCCTGGCAGCGTTTTGTTGGATGTGTCTGGAGGGGGTACAGCTCTTCAGGATGGTGGTGCTGGTCTTCAACACCACCTTCAAACCTCTCTACATGATGGCAGGGGGCTATGGGGTCCCTGCCATCATCGTCCTCCTGTCTGCCATTATCAATGCTAAGGGATATGGCACGACGCGCTAGTGAGTTGCCACTGCCCTCTAGTCTGAATCTGAATTGAAGAGAATGAAGTCATTTCAATCATATCGTTCAATATACCAATTTAGGGATTGTATGTCATGTACAGATACTCAGCATGAATGTGTATTGTGTGTGTTTTAGCTGTTGGCTCAGCCTGGAAGATACCTTCATTTGGAGTTTCTTTGGCCCTGTCTGTGTCATCATCATGGTGAGTAAGTGTGGAGCATAGATCAAAGAAAAGTACCCTTTGTCTACAGATCAACATTTGTTTGATCCTACATTTTTCTCATCCTGACCTGAAAGGCGAACCGAATCCCTGTTTCTCCTCTAGGTGAACGTCTTCTTCTTCCTCATCACTGTGTGGAAGCTGGCCCAGAAGTTCTCGAGCCTCAACCCTGACCTCGACAACCTACGCAAGATCAAGTGAGTTCACCGGACTAGGCCGCCAGACTAGCCATTGGACGGTCAAACATGTTCAGGATCTCAACGTGTGCTCTTTGGCACTCTCTGCAGGGCCTTCACCATTACTGCGGTGGCTCAGCTGTGTGTGCTGGGCACCATGTGGATATTTGGCGTTTTCCAGTTTGACCAGGGCACTCTGGCCATGTCCTATCTCTTCACCATCCTAAACAGCCTCCAAGGGGTGTTGATATTTGTCATGCACTGTCTGCTCTCCAAACCGGTGAGTCACACACACACTCTTTTCACCGTTTTTTTGGTCACTGTTCAGTTCCTAAGTGGATTAGCGCGTATACATTAGAAATACTGCACCTCATTCGATCAAGATACTCACAAGCATGCTTGTTACTGCACGTGGGTCTGTATAGAAATGTACTGCACATTTGGAATGACTGCGCTCTCTTTGGTTTTTGCTTCTTGTAGGTGAGAGAGGAGTACAGCAAGTTCCTATCCAGGGTCTGTGCACCAGAAAAGAAGAAGTACTCAGAGTTCAGTTCTAACCAAACAAGCAAATCCCAGGTTTGTGAGAAAGTTGTAGTCACCCTTGCAATGTTACATCTTTCATTATATCTTCATTCATCTAACAACCACAACCAGTGCATTCCCCCTAATTACATTCCCCAGTTTTAGACCAATCCTATTAAAGTACAACAAAGGTATCCATGTCATACAATTCCCATTAAATACCAATTAAATTGACCAGGCATTTTGTGGAGCCAATTGCTTTTAGCAGTTTTACTGCTTAATGGAAAAATAACCCTCCAGAGACCCGTTGAATAAATCAGACCGTTAATTTAAACCAATGAGCTATGTGTGGGCAGTGTATAGTACTAGAGCAGAGATGGAATTTGTCCAGTTCTTTCCCCTCCAATGAGACTGAAGAACATCCAAAAATGACCTCAGCAACACAAAGGAAGAAAAATTACTGAGGAGATACTTTTTGATCTATATACAAGCAATAATGAGTGAGGTAATCCAGAAATTAGTATGAAAGGAAGTTGTTATGTGAAGTGATGCATGTAGTCTGGGAGTTGTCCGAGCACATTTAACTAAATGTATATGGATTCTTTGTGTGCTCTCTGTTTTCTCCTAGACTTCCAAGAGTGCCCAGAACACTGGAGAGTCTCACATTTAACCAAACAATTAATGATCAAGGATCTTCTCACACTGTCGGACTTTGTAATTAGTTCACACATGGAAACCCTGTTAGCCTGAGGTTGGATAAGGAGGTGGCCATGTTGTTAATAGCACGTACTGTAAATATTGAGCTGGTCTAAAGCATTGAGAGGAAAGATTTAAAAGGCTATTTATTGTATGTTGTATTGTAGTATTTTATGTGTTGTTACATAGACAGTTCTGATAGATTTCGGACTGAAGCTGGGCAAATCTCTGTTTTACACATTGGCTTAGTTATAATTTGTTCAGTATCATCCAGGTACTTTATCTATTTTTTTAAGACAATCAAGAGGAAAAGCATCAATGACAAAACGATCAAATGTTGCTTAGATGTTTTCTGTTGGTGTTTGTATGTTCATGTCATATATGTATTTATATATTTTCAAACCATATCTATCCAAAAAGGGAGCAAGATGGAATTGGAATGTAAAATTTGCAGTATTTTTATTATTGGGTGTGCTCAAGCCTTCGGCGAGAGCACAACCTTTGTTCTCTCACATATATATTATTATTATTATTATTTTTATTTTTTTTGCCCCCCTAAAACTCAGTCAATATTTGGCCTACATAGACAACGTAGGTGTCAAAAGTTTCGTCTTGGTAGCGATTGAGTTGCTTGTATTGGAATTTACGTTCCGTTGCATGGTTTGGGCTTAAGTTAAGTTTTTGTGGCGAAAAGTGAAGCTAACGGTGGCTAATTTGCTAGCCACAGTCACTGACGTTACTAACGTCACTACGTCACTAACGTCACGAAAACACGCGTGACTACCTTTGGCAGAACATTCGTTTCGCATCTGTTAACTTGGGGGATAGCTAGGCTAACTATAGCTTTACTGCAAGGCAGCTGCAGAAACGCCACAAGCAAAGAGGCCAGGGTGATAACTATTTACTCATTTTACTTTGTGATATGACACACAATTGTGATGTGTAATGTACAGTATAAGCTGATATTATTAAGGAAGTACATCTACTTTCGGAAACAGTAGTCTACTATTTCACTGAAGTATTAGCATCATGACATTAGCCTGTGTTGCCCGGGCAACACATACTACAGTGGTCTATGATGTAGCGTTATCTGTTTTCAATCGTTAAAATAAACATTCCTCACATATACATTTTCGTTGTAGGATTTATTATGACATTAGATTACAAGTAAACGATTTGTGAGTGAAATTATCATTACCTGTGGTTTCAATCCAGTGTATCACTGCAACGCTGTAGCCTACGCGAGACACTACAAAAACATCTACACAGCTGTAGGAAGTCAAACGGCGACAGAACATGTTCGGCGTACTCCCCTTACTTAAATCAAAAGTATATCTAACTACTAACCTGAACTTCATTGCCACAGCCTAAACTTTGTCAATCTGTTCATGAAAATAATTAATTTCAGCCTAAACCGTACAACGGAACGTTAAATCCAATTCAACCAACGCAATCGCTACCGAGACGAACACAGCAGTAGTCTAGTACTGTACCGTAGTAGTACAATTTACCGGGGCAGCTTCTCCACACAGGGCTATATCGCATTTTGCGTTGTTACTGACAATGATCGCTACCAGTGAGCTTTTTATGAATGAGCGATTTTCCACTAAATAAATGTCAAGCTTATTTACGTTTTTGGGGGCATATTTTCAGTTAGCAGATGGTACTGTTTGAATCGCGATTCCATCTTCTACTGCCGGTAACGTCGTAGAATAATCTTCAAAGGGGGTTCTTTATTAATGAATGAATGCAATATGAGTAGGCTAAATGCCTGAAAATATCACGAGAAGGGAAAACTTAAAAGGACGTTTAAGTCATAGAGATTAGGTCAATTTTTACACCGGTCTGCCAAATTTATTCGTTTTGATTCAGCTATGAGGCTGCCTCTTGCAGGGGAAATGAGAAGACATCATATTTAATTCTACACTTCACTCGTATTTTCAGTTGTAAATGAGCAGCACAAAAAAAATGCTTTTAAATCTATGTAATCTTTATAAATAATAAGTATGCATTTTAATATAAAATATACAGATATATCAGTTGTAAAAATGTCATTCAAAAACGGACCCCTGTGCAACCGAAGCAAGCAAGCACACCCTACAATTTCCCCAGAAATTGTACCCTCTCTAGTTCTGTGTTATAGTCTCATCTGATGATTAGCTACAATGCCCGTCCTTGACCTGGAGGTTGCTATGTGCAGGAATATTTGTAAAGTTAGCTCTGAACAACCACAAATAAGATTTTCCTTTTAGCTTAATGTTAAGAATATTTTATTAAGTGCAACAGCAATATGGATATTAATATTCATAAAATAGAAAGATTGATGCAATAACGTACCAAACATGTACTCTTCATCAGTTATTTTTTGTACAAATAAAATATTACATGTCTGAAGTGTTGAAGTCTGATTTTAATTATTCATAGTCATTTAAGAAATGCAAACAGGAAATGTCACTGCAATCCATTGCTATTATGTAAAAATGTTGGCCTTGCATTTGTAAAAGTGTTTTCCGGTTAGTATCAGTCGGTTTAGTCTGACTCTAATCTTGTGTGGTGAAGCAGGAAGGAGAAGAGGTGCCATCAGGGATGCCAGCCAGTCTCAAAAACATTTTTTAGATAGATTATTTGTAGCTTCAGCTATTCTGTAGAATCAAAAGGTTTCATGAAAATGAAATGACATAATTATTTACTGATCATGTGAGCG
Organism: Osmerus eperlanus; assembly: GCF_963692335.1. Classification (NCBI taxonomy): domain Eukaryota; kingdom Metazoa; phylum Chordata; class Actinopteri; order Osmeriformes; family Osmeridae; genus Osmerus; species Osmerus eperlanus. The sequence goes on from NC_085019.1 coordinate 7,124,316, forward strand.
ACTTACATTAAGTACAGGGACATACCCCCGAGGCAAGTAGGGTGAAGTGCCTTGCCCAAGGACACAACGTCATTATGCACAGCCGGGAATTGAACCGGTAACCTTCAGATTACGAGTCTGACTCCCTAATCGCTCAGCCACCTGATTCCCCTATACAGAAACTAAATGAGTTCACCTCCTTCCCTCACTGCTCTGTAGTCGCTTCATTGACTGTAAGAAGACATACAATACAGTCTGGGAAAGATAGGACTGAGGTGGATGAATGTCTCTTTAAGCATAAACAACAAATTGAAATGTCTCTGTATTACATTTCTATTCATGAAATTCACCAATATCCAGCGCATCTTTCAGTTTGTACGATGCTTCTAACAATTCCTATTATATCAATAACTATTTAGTTTAGTTCAGTCATGGCATTCTTGATGAATGGTGAGGGGAAAGGCGTCATGGTATCTTTAATCATGGTGTTTCGTTTTGTTGTTTGAAGCTAATGTCCTCAGGATCACACAGGTGCCTTTGAGGCAATCCATGCCAATGACAGCTGAACATGACGGAAACCAAATGAATACACTGTTAAACATGACAAAATTTCACGGGTAGGCTCAACACTGAGAGAAAAGGAGACCGAAAGGGGGGACGGAAAGAGCGAGAAGGAAAGAGAAAGAGAGTGGGAGCAGAGTGTGGAGAGCGGTGAAGGGAGGACAGGGACGGTTTCTGACTATAAAGTGCTGAGAGACTGAGAAGAGACAAGCTACCAGCACCCCTGGCTGTTGAGTTGAGTGTGACAGACTGAGGCTGTCACCACTGGAGATAAGACAGGCAGATTTGGTCACCAGACAGGTAAGACTCTGCTCTTTCTCTTTGGTCCAGTCTGGCATTTCATCCAGTTTCATCTGTGACTAATTGTGCAAAGTAAGCTGATGCTTCATTGAAATATCAGGCGGTGATGCATTTACATGCAAGACATTCCAAAGGTTACCATACCTGCATTTCTCAGGTCGCATTTGAAATTCTCAAAAGTGCAGTACTTGTTCAACCTCCACATCATCTAGTCACTTATGCACATCATAAAAGCACTTTCTCATTATTTTGACCAAATTGACAATGCTCTGGTACTTTCAATCAAATGATCTGATCTACTATGATCTGTTGTTTCCTACATTATCAATTATTGTGTCGTGTTGATTAGAATGTAGGCTATTATATTGGTTCTCTGTTAAATAGTTTTACCCCCACAAACATCTAGACATTTAGTTAATTACATGAGTCATGACATGCACAATGGCTGAGCTAGTTGTCATAATTGTAGGCCTAATTCATCATACAATGCTACATGTACAGTTCTGCCGAAGGGGCATTTGCTATGTTTACATTAGCATTTGTATTTTTTCCTTTGTGCTATGCAGTTTTGTAAAATAGTCTTGTATTTTCTGATTCACATTAACATGAATAACACACCGTCAACCCACAGAGGAGGCTAAATTAGTAAGAACATTGCTCCTGTCGAATGGACATTTTCTAATCATCAAGTTACAGACTCCTGGGCACAACTGTTTCATGTTTAATTATTTTTTGCGGCCTCGAAGTGCTCATCCAAACAACCAAGGTACCGCACATCCTTGGGTCCTAAGATGGACTGGACACCTGCAAAATTACAACTTTGGACAGTGCCTGGTTCTCAAGCTAATTGTTCCTCTAAAAACATACTATAAAACTTGCACACATACACACACAGAGATTCCTTGCATTATAGTATAGATTGGTTTAGGATTGTTAGGGAATGTATAGTAAGCTGTTTTGTATCTCTTTCAGCGTGGCATGTGTGCACCAGTGACTTCACATACAGGCCCTTCATTCATGGACCTGGAGGGAGTGTCATTGCTCATGGCATCAATTTAAAGCCTTGTCCCATCCAATGACATGATGGGTTTGACATCACAAATCTCTTTTGTTGCTGCCTATTCCCCATCTCTTTTCGTGGAACCATTTTCTGCTTTGTCATTTATTCCCTCTCTGACAGGAAATTGCAGCTTGTTATGGCTGTTCTGCTTGTCCACTCCACGATTCCTTGATTGGCATGAAAGTACCCCCCCCCCCCACAAAAATTGGAGAGGTGACAAAAGAAAATGTGAAAGTGACACAAAAGTGCCAGAAAGTATGGGATGCCATATATGCTGGTGAAGTTGACAAAGCAGTGCTGGTGTCTGGGACCTTGAGAGTTGATACATTTCCTCAGAGCGGCATCATTCTCTGTTGCACATTCTTTCTTCATACATTCCATTCAACCTATATAATTTTTCCTATCACTCTTTCTCTCTTACAGAGACACACATACTGCAAACAGGAAAGTAAGATCCAATTTCGGATTAAATAATACTGTATAGAATGAAACGGTGCAAGGTGTGAGATGTTAATGCCGCTGTTGTCAGGCATTCAAGCAAGCAAAAGACTTGCAGTGAAGACTTCAGAAATTCTCATGCATCACATGTACGTACTGGATGATGCCTGACTAGGGCTGAGTGGAAATCAAGCTCTGAGAGAAATCAAGCTCTGAGAGAAATCAAGCTCTGAGAGAAATCAAGCTCTGAGAGAAATCAAGCTCTGAGAGATATCAAGCTCTAGGACACCTCAAACACATACATGACATCATTGCATACTTTTCCACTTCTGAATAATTGACTTTTAGTTTCTGCTTCTGTGCAGATGACACCTTGCTGGCCTATCACATCATGTCCACAGTTTCATCCCTGTCCTCTGCTTTGTTCCTCCCGGAGCTCAACTTCTCTGCAAACCCCAGACCCCAGGCCTTCAATGTCAGCTTGTCTGAACCAACCCCCCCTCCCTCCTTGAGCCTGTCCTGCTTCACCATGACCCTAGGGGCTCTCTCCAACCTCACTGCTCTAGGCATCCTGACCAAATCCAGAGTGAGACGACGCCAGCGTGCCAAGGCTCCGTTCCTGCAGCTGGCCAAGATCCTGCTGGTGGCCGACCTGGGATCTCAGGGGATCCCTGGAGCCTTCGCCCTCTATCTGCACCTGGCTCTGAGTCAAGGACACAGGGCTACAGTAAGACAAACTGAGCCAGGAAAGGAAGTCTGCCAGGCATTTGGGGCCACCATGGTCTTCTTTGGCCTGTGCCCACTTCTGCTGGGCAGTGCCATGGCTGTGGAGTGCTGTACAGGCCATCACGCAACCCCTGCTTCACGCGGGGTTCTCAGCACTCATCCATCCTCTCCCTGCTTTGCAACACCTTGAGTGGGTTGGCACTGCTGCATGCCGGACAAGCTTGCGAGGATTCAGGAAAAAACCTTCTGGACGATATGGGACCTCCGCCTCTGCCTCATCCTCCTCCTGTTCCCTGGATGTTGAAATGATGGCCCAACTGGCTCTCTTCACTTCAGTTTCCTGTGTGTGCTGAGGCCCCTTCATAGTGAGTCAATTTTGACACTTGCATTTCATCATCCTTTAGTTTCCTCTTGACTGATGGAAGTCACCATTCTAAATCGGCCTATTCGTGTTACTTGTATTCATATAATAAGATTTCATTATGTACAGGTTTCCATTTTACTACATGTAGCCTATAGCACAAACCACTAGGTTTAACCACTATGAATTGTTTCTCTCTCTATCTCTCTCACACACACAAACACACACAGCTCTTCATATACATTTCTGAAGGTCAGTACTATTACGTAGGTTCCATACTTTCTGTCTCAGTCACAGCGTCTGCTTGTGGGTCTACGCATAGCGTCGTGGAACCAGATCCTGGACCCGTAGGTCTACATCCTGCTGAGACGAGCAGTGCTTCGTAGGCTATGTGGTGTGTTCCAGCCTGAGAGGTTGACAATACAGAGCAGCTCCTTCTCGGAGTCGCGCAAGAAGCCCAGCAGTCTGAAATGAGCAGAGTAGACTTCTGGAGAATGCAAATATCCAATTTATTTAAGTGTTCTTAAAATACTTAAGAAATTAATGGAAACATTTGCTAACACAATCCTAAATGAAGGCAATGCGTGTTAACAATTCATAAAGTGTTACGTGAACTGGAATTTTTTTTATTTCCAAAACAACTCTGTGAACACCTTGAACAGATTAAAAAAAATCAAAGACACGTTAGGCTATCCTAATTCAAATACTAATCCAATCTGACTGAAGTAATGTGATAATCTGTTGTCTTATTAAAGCTCATGCGTAGTCTTCTATTGCTGTTTCCCAATTCCCACATGCATCAACTGGCTAGTGTTAGCAGTAGCATGGCAGCGCAGCGCAGGGTGGTCTGAAACGGATTCTGTCTGACATCGTCCAATTGAATTGAGCAGAGAGTTTGATGGGCGTCTACGCTATCAAATAGATGAGCTCACTGAGACGTGTGGTGCATTTTTGTACTGGTCGCACTGCAATAACACACAATATGGAGTAGAAAGAATAGTCGAATGCGGTTTCACTCAAAAATAACATTTATCAGTTGGATAGCGGATAGTTGGATAGTTGGATTTTTTTTTATCTCGATCTCGGTTACGCGTAAACAATGACATATGTTTAATGAAATAGACGATGAAGTAACAATTCGCGTTTACTAGAAACTGTGTCGCAAACTACAGTTAATATTACTAAATTACAGGATAAGCTACGGGTTTGGCTCATTTACAATACAGTACCTGGCGTTGGCAGTTGGAACTCCATACCATAGTTGAGTGAAACCCAACAAGTATTCCCGTTTTCCTCGACAGGGTTTTTAGGTGAAAGGTTAAAAACATCGCTCTAAGTATTTCGCCGTTTAATCGTGTAGCCTATCATACTGTCGGTAAGTGTAATCGATAGTTTACTTTACAAATCACGTACAATTTGCCAATAGTCTGATTTCAGCCAAATTGGCTGAGAAGTGAATGGATCGATTATTTAATAACTGATGTTCTCTGTTCTCCTATCTCGATTATACATACCTTTGGCATAGTTGTGACTGAAGAAGTGGATATCCTCCAACAGTGAATTTGCTTAAGAAGTGGGTATACTGTGAGTCTACAAAATAATGAGTGTAATTGCCTACACCCTTGATTACACTTCTTAGACTTGACCACACGTCCCACTTTATTTCTCCTCTTCACCATCCTTTGCATTGCAAGAATGCGCAATGTGGCAAAAGCTTCAGTGACTGTGGGCTCCCTGGGTCTGATGCGCCTCCTCGGGGTGCCCTGGTCCTGGAGCCTGGCAGCAAGCTTCGGAGTCTACCTGGGCATAGGTGGATGGAAGTACTTCTACATTGCAGTACGCACAGCCAAAAGAGACCTCAAGTGAGCATTTGACAAAAACCTTTGGTGTTTTTGTGCTACTTTAATGAGTTGCCATCAATTTCTCCGTAGACTATGCTATAGAATGTCAACAAAGTAATCGTTTACGATGTCTCCTCAAAATTCTCAGTGGCCTCTATGTGCTCTTGCAAGTGAAGTTGGCTCTGTGGCGGCACCTGCGTCGTCGAAGCAACATCCCCTCCATCTTTGCCCAGACAGTGAAGCTCCACCCTGATAAACCAGCTCTGGTGTATGAGGCCACAGGGGAGACATGGACCTTCACCCAGTTGGATCAGTTGTCCAACTCTGTGGCCCAGTGGGCACTGGCCCAGGGCTGGGTGTCTGGGGATGTGGTAGCCCTATTCATGGAGAGCCGGCCACTGCAGGTGGCCCTGTGGCTGGGTCTGGCCAAGGTCGGGGTGGAGGCAGCTCTGATCAACTTCAACCTGCGTCTTGACTCCCTCGTGCACTGTATCGGTGTATCCGCATCACGAGGGATTGTCTTTGGAGCAGAGCTTGCTGACGGTAAGTGGGGGTTTTTGCCAATGGAGGAAGAGGGAAATCCAATCCATTTGATATGGTGGGCAACATTCTGTCTTATCTATGTGACTGTGAAGCTCTTTGGATCTCTCCCGTCAGCTATGCTGGAGGTCAATTCTTCCCTGAACCAGTCCATGGTACGATTCTGCACAGGAGAGCTCAGTCCAGATCGCCTGGCCTCTCTAGGAGCCCAGCCTCTGGACCCCATCTTAGCATCAGCATCAAGACAGCCGCCTCCCCCCTGTTACCCTCTGAAAGGCTTCAATGGTAGGCGGCCATTCAGGTCTTAGGCAACGGCCTGTAATTTATGTTTGAAGTTTTAGCCATACAGTTTTATGGAAGTACAGTGACTGTATTGCCATAAAAACTCAACCTTTATGTTCAAATCTAAATCCTTCAGCTTGGAGAGTGTTACAGGCTGTGCTCCCTCCTCTCACAGACCAGGACCATCAAGGGATAGCTTGTGGCTTGTAGGTTTTAGCTCCGGAGCCAAGGGACAGCTTGCATTTCTGCTCTCTATATTTTACCACAGCTTACGCTGGATACGTAATATCACGTATCAATATTTCTTTTTAAAGAGCTTGTGTGTGTGTGTGTGTGTGTTTGTGTGTGTGTGTCTGTGTGTGTGTGTGAGAGTGTGTGAGAGTGTGTGAGAGTGTGTGAGAGTGTGTGAGAGTGTGTGAGAGTGTGAGAGAGTGTGAGAGAGTGTGAGAGAGTGTGAGAGAGTGTGTGAGAGAGAGAGAGAGAGAGAGCCAGTAAAGCAGTGATTTAATTTGCCAATACAAAAAGTCATTTTTCCTATGAAGTACCTGTTGATACCTGTAGTAACCACAAATACACTGTATAAAGTCATTAAAGTGTCTACCACACGATATTATTACTCAACTGGAAAGGGAATGGGACACTCTCCTGGGACAAGTGCACGTAAACATGAAGCATGTTTTCCACTTGTATAATAGTATGTAAGTACACAGAAGCTCCTATGTAACTACAACTATAACAGGTTTACAGATACATAGGGATAGGGTCATCTTGTGTTTCCATGGTTTTCCCCCCTTGCCCATTGGCTCCAACCCCACTCGTCCTCCATCTTTGTCCTTACAGATCGCTTGTTCTATATATACACCTCTGGTACTACTGGCCTCCCCAAAGCTGCCATTGTGGTACACAGCCGGTGAGTCTTCCATCATCCTGGCTTCCAGATGGGAAACACACTTGGCTCCGTGGTGGACACGTTGCTACAGCACAGCCAGGTGCTATGTTTTGAGCTCCCCTTTTGATGCCGTGTTATTTCCTCCCACAGGTATTACCGTATCGCAGCTTTCGGATACTATGCCTTCCGCATGCGCGCCGACGACGTCATCTACGACTGCCTGCCCCTCTACCACTCGGCAGGTAAATGAAACGCAGAGCCAGTTGGGTCTGTTCTGTATTCGGACGGTGAGGAACTTTCATTATCTCGTGTGCACTTTCGTACGTCACCTTGGATAAAGGCCTCTGATGAAGGAGAACATGTAAAAGTATGGAATTATGGGATACTGTGTCTACACTCTCTCCCCCTGTCTATGCCCGCCTGTGTCTGCTCTGTGTCTATCTTTTCCTTTTGTCTTCAGTTGTAGGCTTGATGGCCTCACTTAATCACTGCTTATACTTGTAATTCTGTTTTCCCCGCTTGTACAGGTAACATCATGGGAGTAGGGCAGTGTCTCATCAATGGACTCACTGTGGTGGTGAAGAAGAAATTCTCTGCCAGTCGTTTCTGGGAAGATTGTATCAAGTACAACTGCACTGTGAGTGGTTCTCCATGTTGATATTTCCTGGTAGTGTGTACAACGGTGCCAGTCAGATGAGAGGATTTGCTTTAGGATTCTTTCGCAAAGCCCTCGGTAAATCATGTCTGTGCCTGTCTTGTGCCCACACACAACCCTGCAGGTGGTGCAGTACATAGGTGAGATCTGTCGATACCTCCTGTCCCAGCCCGTGCGTCCTTCTGAGAAGGGCCACCGGGTCCGTCTGGCGGTCGGGAACGGCCTCCGCCCCAGCGTGTGGGAAGCTTTCACGGAGCGCTTTGGCGTCGCCCAGGTCGGGGAGTTCTACGGAGCTACCGAATGCAACTGTAGCATTGCCAACATGGATGGCAAGGTCAGGGGGGGAGGGGTCATGAAGTCTTGAGCGGAAGTGCCTTCAGTCTTCGGCTCTTTGCGTGTCGTGGTGTTTCAGCTGTGTGGTCTCCTCCGCAGGTGGGAGCGTGTGGGTTCAACAGCCGCATCCTGCCCAACGTGTATCCTATCCGCCTGGTGAAGGTGGAAGAGGAGACCATGGAGCTGGTGAGAGACAGCCAGGGCCTCTGTGTGCCCTGTCTCCCTGGTAAGAGACCCCATCTGATAAACGGATGACCGAGCCAATCAGCGGCCAGGCCTGTACTCGTTCAACCCCTCTGTCCCCTCCAGGCGAGCCAGGGCTGCTGGTGGGTCGGATCAACCAGCAGGACCCGCTGCGGCGCTTCGACGGCTACGCCAGCCAAGACGCCACCAGGAAGAAGATTGCGCACAATGTCTTTAAAAAGAATGATTCGGCATATCTGTCAGGTGGGGGGCCTCAGTGTTTTACGGTTCAGTTTGGCATTTCATACAGGGCCGCTGCTTTAGTATTTGCCCAACCAACCAACCAACCCCCCCCCCCCCCCCAACCAACCCCCCCCCCCCCCCCAACCAACCCCCCCCCCCAGTCAAAGCAGTCTAGAACTGTGCCTGATGTCATATAATCTTATTGTCCATTAGTTGATCGTGTTCCTCACCTCCTCTCCTCTGCTCTCTTCCCTGCTGTGACCAGGCGATGTCCTTGTGATGGACGAGCTTGGATACATGTACTTCCGGGACCGTAGCGGGGACACGTTCCGTTGGCGGGGGGAGAACGTCTCCACCACGGAGGTGGAGGGCACTCTGAGCACCCTGCTGGGCCAGGCAGACGTGGCAGTGTATGGGGTGACAGTGCCAGGTTAGACCAGCCTCCCTCTCCCCCATGGAACATTGACCCGACCTGAGCGATGAGGAAGAGGGATGATCTGTGTGTGTGTGTGTTTCCTGTTCAGGCGTGGAGGGAAAGGCAGGGATGGCAGCTGTTGCGGACACAACAGGGAATTTTGACTGTGCGGCTTTCCTGCAAGGGGTTCAACAGGCACTGCCCCCTTACGCTCGTCCTGTGTTTCTGCGAATCTCACCACAAGTCGACACGACAGGTCAGCAGACTGTTTTGGCCCCTTTTTGTTTTTTTTTACCCTTTGCCCCCTGGTATTCTATTTCCCATTCCCACATTCACATTTCACATTTAGTCATTTAGCAGACGCTCTTATCCTGAGCGACTTACAGTAAGTACAGGGACACTCCCCCGAGGCAAGTAGGGTGAAGTGCCTTGCCCAAGGACACAACATCATTTTGTCTGGTGGGGAATCGAACCGGCAACCTTCTGATTACTAGCCCGATTCCCTAACCGCTCAGCCACCTGACTCCCTTTCCATTCCTCCACTCCATTCCTTCTCCGTGTGTGTCTGCTTCTCTCATCCAGGCACATTTAAGATCCAGAAGACTCGGCTGCAGAGGGAAGGATACGACCCGCGCTTCTCAACTGACCAGATCTACTTTCTAAACTCCAGGGCAGGGCATTATGAGGCTGTGACGGAGGCTCTGCACAGCGCCATAGTGGAGGGCCGGATGTTTCTATGAAATTGAGTGGAGAGGCACTGTGAAGAGGGCCTCAACTGAACACGTACTGTAGAAAGAGGAGGCAGAGTGATGCGATGAGCTATCCATCCCATCCGCCCTACACCAGCTACCTAGATCTGAACCCTTCAGGGCCTCATAGATGGAATGGCTACTGATTAATCAATAGTCTCCATGAAGTACTGTTACCATTGTTTTAACACTGTATGAATAATACCCCAGTTCTCACAAGAGGGAGTTTTACCTTTATACTTTATTTTGAATTCCTCAGTTAGCCAAATGAACACCGCTAAGCCTTTGAGCTACAATGCACTTAAAGTTTGGATTCTGTGGGTATTACTTGAAGCGGTTATGCTGTTAGAAGGAGCAGATCTGCTGATTAGAAGGTGAGTAAAAGGCAAAGCACCTTAGTTACAGAGTTTTAATGAACAGAAATGCCTCCAACCTTGCAGTTATGTTCTACAAGCACAGTTTAGTTGAAAATAACGTTTCACAGATTTAGGAAATACTTGACTGTCCATGTTTGAGTGAGTTACTGTGTCGGTGAGACTGTGAGGTCGCACATTATGGGAAGCCACATGCAATGCGAACGCCCACATTTACCACAACACAAGATATTTTTGATTGCAAGATTGCATAAAACTAAATAGACTCTTTATCATGTTTGAAGTAATGGCTGATTTGTTCTCTAACATGATGATTCTCACAATATTATGTGCCTTTGGTGCCCATGGTGTCCTAAAGTCTTTTGTCTTCATGCTGTCCGAGAGAGAACTTCAGCCAAGAAAGTTACCAGTTCATAACAATTTCTTGCATTCATGCTGAAAAGCTTACTTAAAATTTCTAAATTATTGTAACTGTGTTTTTCCTTTAGAGTAACATTGTTACTATGACTGATTGTGAATAGTAATAATATACTTGCTCTGCCCTTCAAGCAATGTTTGGGTGTAATGCAAAAAATGAATATTTTAAAGAGACAACCGTTTATCTTTTATTATTTAAAAGCTAGTTCTAATTTAGCATATTCCTGAGCTTTTTTTTTACTTAATAAAGTACACACCATTCTCACACAGGTCAAGACAAATAAGTATCGACTAAACATGCTTCATTCATAAATGACTTCTGATATTCACCTCTAGGTAGTACACACCATGTTGTTAGTAAGGTAGTATGTTTTTTTTCCACACATTTCCGTCTGTTGACGCTCCATGCAGGCGCCCTACATTTCTACAGAAACGGACAGCCTCGTAGGCAGGACTTTCAGAGGGTGCTCCTTACAGGCCGTGCAGAAGTAAGGGAACGCCCTGGGTATGATGAGGTCAGAGAAAGCGTAGAGGGGCCTCCGCTCCCGGGGGTCGTAGAAGGTCAACTTGCCCCTGTCCATGTCCAGCACAATCCTGATCACCTGTGGCTCTTGTTTCATAGTCAGGTCTTCCCAAGGGGCGGTGCAGGCCTTGTGCTCTCCGTTGCGAAACCGTATCGTCCAATATCCCTCCGATGGCGTCAGGACGTGCTTCCCCTTCCTGTTGATGGACTCGCTGGCCACGCCCACCACCCAATAGGAGTTGTTCTTCACCTCCACCTCCCAGCTGTGGCGGCCGGAGCAGAAGCCCACGGAGCCCAGAAGCTCGGCGCTGATGTCAAAGCGCTCGGGGTTGTCCGGCAGCTTGAAGATCCGGGCGCTGCACTGCACCGCCGTCAGGTCCTCTGACAGGACGAAGCAGCACGCCGCCGTGTTGGGGTCCAGAATCACAGGGGCTATAGGCAGAGACAGACAATACACAGACACAATTAGTAATACAAGGGAGAGAGGATGGGGCAGGAAGGATGTGTGGAATGATGGCGTCAGGCTCCGATGACTCACTGTATGAAATGATGCTCTTCATGTTATCCCAGATGTGGAATTTCAGGGAGCCCAGGTGCTTGGCCACGTCGATTAAGGCTCCGGAGATTTCCTGTGGATCCAGGGGCTTGCGCCAGGTTCTGGAAGGACATCAGGATTACAGTCGTACAGTCATATTTCCATTATAAAGGAGTGCAGCCAGCCACTGCAAAGTCTGAATCCTGTGTTGATAAGACTGGGTCTATTTTGTAGTCGTTATTGGGTATCGTCGGATTAGCTATTTCATGACTGAGCCATGGGTCATACCCTTGACACCTAACTGCACTTACCTCTTAATAGTATCCTTGTAGTTCTGAAAGAGACAGAGATATACATGTCTTAAATGGACACATACGGTATTCATGTTTTCAAGTACAGCTTTATCATTTCAGATTGAGTTTAGATTGTGTTTGTCAATTCAGTTCACGGGTCATCGTTTTACCTGCAGGAACGGTATGTCCGGAGATCTCATCTCCTGCTCCACGATCCTGATTGTATTGGAGAGGGACGTGAGCTCCTTCGACATCTCCTCAAGCTTCATGTTTATCGTCTGACACTTCAGGTCCTCTTCAGCCTTGAGTTCCATCAGTCTAGTTGCCTCTTCGTCTCTGAGAAACTGGTGTAAAGCCTCAAATTCATCCTTGATCTGCTTCTCTGTATGCTCTGCCTGGTTCTGGAATGACAAGTTTGGAGGGCCACAATCTATATTAACATGTGAGCACTGTATATACTTAGAATAAGTCACAATGCACTGCTAAAAATACTCTACCTTGATATGCGCTGTTGTTTGATCACAAACAAGCTTAGCCTTCTTGTACAGCTTCAGCTTCTCCTTGAGTGGCTTCAATGCACTCTTGAGTTCTTCCTGGAATGGAATAGCAGCACATCAACACTTTAGCACCGGGTCAAGCTGGTAGCGGGCCAAGATGTTGGCACGACATGGAGCTTTCAACGGCCACTGCAGCATCGTGTCGGGAATGAGAGAGAAGGACCGACGAAGAAGGCAGATGAGCCTCATGCCATGGCAACAGAAGAGTATGGGTCATGCAGTTGAGCGACTTAATTTAGAGCAGAGAGAGATGATAACGACGACGTGACCACTCAAAGTCGGATCCTACATTAGCCTTGCTTTACTCGTGGTTCCTTCATCTCCAGAGAGGGTCACAGAGGTGACAGGTGTGCATGAGTGGTATGCGGAGGGGCACACACTTGAGAAACCTTGTGGGACTCTGGTTTCAGTGACCCCAGAGGCCCTCTGACCCACCCAAAATATGAGTGTATTATTAGAGCAATATTAAACTCTCCCAGAAGCGACAAGTATATTCCTGTTAGAATAAATAAGACTTGGAGAAGTACAAGAGTGTTTATACACAGTATGAGTTTCAGTTTTGTAAAAAAAAATAAGACTTGTATAGTCTTCTCTGTCATGTTAAGATGGGTGTTCCTAGTAGACACTATTTGTGAGTGTCGAAGTAGCAATAAGTAGCAAAAGCTGTCAGTACTGAATAACAATAGCGTTAGTGGACCACTTACAGTGCACACAAATTGCAATACCACATACGCTGTGCTGAAAAACAAATAAGATAGGGAACTTATGTACACGATGTAAATTGTGTTTAGTGTAATTATATACATTTATACATAACATTTCCTCTCCTACCTTACAGTCAAGTGTACCCTCCTCAACAGGGTAGAGTCTGTGCCCCTTGTGTGCTGCTGTCGCCTGGCACACTCCACAAGTGGGCTCCAAGTCCTCCAGGCAGAACCATGTGAGCTTTTCTCCATGCATCTTACATGCCAGAGGATCATCATTCCTTTTGTATTCCCTGTAGGATTCACAGGACTTCTCCAGCATAGTGCTCACTATAATCTCGTCCATTGAGGAACGACGCAAGCACAGGGGACAGCAGTGAGACTCCTTACCCCCTTGAGTCTCCCAGCAGTCCTTCAGACAAGCTTTACAAAACTTATGTTTACAGGAAAGCAAAACAGGTTCTTTCAGAATATTTCCACAAATGGGGCAGGAGAGTTTGTCCTCGTGGAGAGGCTGTCTGGTTGCCATCTTTCCTCTGAGGTGGTTACCAGTTCAGCAAGGTCAGATAAGGTTTCCCTGCTCCTCCCACCATTGCAGATTCACCTCTTCCAAACGTCCTTGATGCTGGAAAACAAGTGTCCATTTATGGGATACTACAGGACTGTCCAATGAATTGATTAGGAGCTTGGAGTCTTTCAAGGACCAGAGAAGGTACCATTTCAATGACAAATGGAGAAAATATCCAGGACATGTCAGAGATTACTACGGGCCGGCCGTAAGTTTGTTTTCAGTTGTGGATGGGACAGCTTTTTCTAATAACTGATGTGGTTGTTGAAAATATTTTTTGAAATAAAAATGGGCAGGACAGTTTGTCCGTTTTCAAAAAGTTGTCTGATGATACAGACACTTAAAGGGCTGTGACTTGATGACTGATTAATTCCTTTCATTTTGTGATATAGTCTCAGGTAAGTTGTAAGACAGGAAAATAAGTGGGTCGGCAAGAATAAGGTGGCCTATTGAAGAAACGGAAGAAACCAATAACCACAAATTAAGCTTGTTATTATTAAGGTATTATTAGATGGAGAGCACTTATTGCGTAGACTGGGTAGGAAAATACCCCACCACTGATCCTTGGAACATTTTCTCACACCCAGGTCTGGACTTGGCCTTGGTCTATTTTTAACATTTGACCAATCAATCTTCTTAAGGAGTCACACAGTAAGACATATAAGACACTCCCATATTTGCTGTAAGGTGAATGTAGATCCTTTTTAAAATGTTGCAGAGTAAGCACCCTCCTAGGTATGTTGATATTGTGCTAATGAATATGGTACTGGATGTTTTATGTTTGTTTGTTTTGAAGTTATGCAGTAAATGTACAGATCCTGTCAGATATTTTGAGATATTATTGTATGTTTTCCTATTCAAGGGTCTTAGAACAGAGCAATGGATGGAGCCTTTTTTGAAAGACCAAGCTAGTAATGAGCCATGAGACTCAGGCACCCCTGTGTGTGCAAGTGAGCAACAATGGGATGTTAAAGAGACAGATGAAATATCAAACGCGTAACCAGAGGGCCTATTTTTAGAGCCGAGAACCATGGAGAGGGGTTCCAGGATTGGAAACACAGCTGAGGGACACACAAGACAAGGAAGATCTCCCCATTATTCAGCAGAGGGAGGACTCATGTGCCACTCTCTGGCAGCACTAGCTAGACATCTGTATGCATCTGCACCAGGCCTTCTTCACCCAGCTGTCGTACAGTGACTTGTCAGGGATCCTTGTTATTTTGGTGTCAGCCTTGTCAACCATCCTGATCCAAGCTCAGTAGAATGTCAGCCCGCAAAACCAATGGGCATGAATTAAGCGACGTTGAAAGAATGGAACAAAATGGCATGCATTTCTACAATCGAGAAAGAGAAGTGGGATCACAATAGTATGTGATGACATGAGTCAAGAACAGGGACACGTGTGACGGTGTGATATGGGGCAAAAGGTTCTGTTTAAGTATTTAGGATGGGATGTGGACTCCCCACAACACAGAATTAGTGAAGCAGGCTTTAGTAAGCCCCTTGGGCTTACCTTACAGTCCTCCAAAGCTTCGTGAATAGGGTAAACTCTATGATTCATATGCCCTGACTTCCTGCACTGTGAGCAGATAGGTTCCAAGTCCCCAACACAGAAGAGGGTGAGTTTAGCTCCATGATCCACACATAATCTTTGGGTAGGTCCACGGTTCTCCTCAAAGCACAGAGGACACTCTTTAGAACCCTGCTGTTCCCAGAAGTTCTCCAGACATGGGTTACAAAAGTTGCAACCACAAGAAACGCAGCTGAGCACCACAGGAAGAAGGAAGATCTCCCCACATACAGCACATGAGGACTCATCTTCCATGAGAGATGAAATATTGCCATCCATTCTCCCTGGGAGCTGGTACTAGACTTATGTGTCTGAATCCAGGTCTGTGAGACACATATGTTCTGTATGTAGGCTATGGGTGTCAGACTGGATATAGATCTAGAGGAATCCCTTCCCCAAAGCAGCCCTCCCCTACTCTAGTTGCACCACACTGCAGGCAACATTTGTCTGTGACTATTAATCAAAGTCCAACTACTAAGTAACAACATTATTTTTAGACAACTGTGTTGGAGAGGAATAATATATATAATGTTACAACCCAATTTTTTTGTGTGTATTTTATTGTGCTTGCTAAAAATAATGCAAAAGAATAGGCCAATGTATTTTTTGGGACGCACAAACACCATAACAAGTATTATAGAGTAAAATAACTATATCAATGATTTTTAAGGCAAATACATTTTTTTGAAATTCACTGGTAAGTAAAGAGAAAATGAAAAAAATGAAAACAGGATGTAGCCTACAGCACAATTCAAATTAAATACTCAAAAACTAGCACATGCTGTATATTTCTGACAAAGATTAGACATTACAATACAGGACATTATCCTTTGATACAGCTGACATGGTCCTTGTCAACTGAAACCAAAGAAAAGATTTCGGAGAAGGAAATCATAAAAAGATATCCATGTTGAAGACTGAAGTTAAATGTTGGTAGGCTTCTACACACAAATGTAATGTTGATTATTTGGTTTGCCCAGGTGTATCATACAGTACCTGCTGTCAATTTGGGATCTTTATCTAATGATAACATCTTGTGAATTTAGTTTTGTCTTTGGCAGATTCTGAGGGTAACTGAGAAGAATCATCGTATCAATAATTTGCATGACTTTTCACCCAGAGCACAGTAGGCTACATGACTGGCCTTTATCCCACTGGAACATCTGTAATGTGGGAAACGTGAACAGCCTACTGCCTGCTCTAGAAAGATACATTGAACTTTTTTGATTCCGATAAATGCTTGTGAGATGGGAAAGTGTCTGCGTAGACAACCCTTAAGTTGATCTTGTGATAAAGAAAAAAGGCAGTGTTTGTTGTAGGAAACGGTAACGTTAAAGACCCTGTAAAGTCATTTATACTGTACTTTAGTATATCTGTTTATTGTCTCGTATTTCATTACACTGTACTGTTGCATGTTCCACTACTCAACAAGCTAGCGCTGGTTATTGCATTGTTCCACTTCCCTATTGTCATTATAACCTACCTTGTTCACACTTTATATAGCTCAGTCTATCTGGTCTGGGTCTTCTGGCTTCAATGGCTCTGTATTCGAACTGTGCAAAAGGACTATAAAGTTGCATCTAATGTAATTAGACTAATTTACTCATTATTTAGGTATTTTTGTTTGATACCTACTACAATCATCACAAAAGATAAGAATTCCATTGGTATTTAACCCTGTGTTATCTTCGGGTCATTCTGACCCATCAGTCATTGTGACCCACCGTTGTATTGCGACAACTTTACAGCATACAAAAACAAAGTGAATCATTTTCTTTTAACCGTTGGGCTGTCTCAGACCCCCCACATTGCGATGGTTAAAAGAAAATTATTTTTATTTGTTTTTGTATTGGGTAAAATTGGGTAAACACAACGATAGTTCGTTATGAACCTTTGGGTCATTTGACCCGAAGACAGCACAAGGGTTAAAGGATTGTCACGGATACTGAATTTCTTGGATCAACAGGTGGAGTGACCTCATCTCAGTATCAGAATATTCCACCAATTCAACAAGTGAACTCTGTTCTATTCTCCTCAGATCTATACCACATGTTAGCAATCAGCATGTGTCCCTTCTATGCAATGGATCGAATTTGCATATTACATGCACACTCATAGAAACCTCAATGGACTCAACTCAAGAATATGTGTTTTTGTTAGAATAGAATAGATTTGTTAAAAACTTTTGTATTCATGACCTACCCGGCAAGGATATATATTATTTAGCAATAACTTTACAGGGCCTTCAATGTTCCGATTGTGGAAGACATCTCAATAAAAAACACCCTCATCTCCCTACAGATGCTGTCCTGTTTTTTATTACTAATCTAGGCTACTATTTCTATCAGTTGAAACATTGGTGTTGGTTAAACCCATGCTTATAGGCATAACTCTTTCCACAATCTACACAGCTGTATGGCTTCTCCCCTGTGTGACTTCTGATGTGTACATTCAAAGAGCTTTTCTGGGAGAAACTTTTTCCACACTCCATACAGCTGTATGGCTTTTCTCCTGAATGGGTGCGCTGATGCAGTTTCAGATATGTTTTCTGAGCGAACCTCTTGCCACAAACCGTGCAGCAGAAAGGCTTCTCTCCAGAGTGACGTCGGATGTGGACTTTCAAGTAGCTCATGTAACTAAAGCTCTTCCCACAAAACAAGCAGTCAAACTGCTTCTGGTCCTTTCCTGGTCTGTGATAGTGTGTTGGTTTTCTTGCAGTATCTATATTCATATTACCTGGGAAGTCTATGTCCTCCCCAGTAATAGGGTCTGCTGCTGTGTCTATATGAGAAGCTAGAGATGGGTCTTCTATTAGGTTTTCCATAGAGGTGGAGGCTGCGCCTTGTTCCTGTTGGATGTCAGTAGGCATTGGATATGGGTTGATGCCACTTTCATAGAGATGAAGATCTTCAATTGCTCCCACTGCCATGCCGTCCACAGCTGATACACACCCTGTCCATTTTTAAAGGAAAGAGCATGAAATACATTGCCAGTCCAAAACGCAACTTTTTAATGACTTAACCAATAGCCTACCTTCTCTGTCCTCTGCAAGTCCCTTCTGTTGTTGGCCTGTTGGTCTGTCCTCGAACATCTCCTCTTTGACAAAGATCAGTTCAGGCTCGTTGTCGATCAAGTTTATTGCCTAAACGGACAGCGAGGTATTGAGTTAACTCGCAATTTTCTATGATACTATGAGATCACAACACCAAGCATTAACTTACCTGGGTTACATCTCTCAAACTGTGGGATGCCACCGACTCTTCTTGAGGGGGTTTGCCTTCTTTCCATAGGTTCATACACCAGTCTTTTCCAAACACACCATCTATGGCAACTGGCGCGTCTGTAAAATGAAAACACCGATCAGTATCATTATTCAAGGGACGTTGACATTTTCGCTAGCTAAACTAGATCATTTACCCCGGTGGAGACCGTTAAATTCATCAGATGCCCGAATCCCACTCGGACCAGTTGCCTTATGGTGTGTGTTCCTCGAAGCCCTTAATTCAATCTCGAGTAAATAGCATTTTTTCTTCAGTGCCTCAATCTCATTCTTGTGCTGAAAGACTTCAGAATGCATCGCAGCAGAACACTCATCGGCCACTTTTCCAATTTCGGCAACCGCAGCTTTGGTTAGTTTATCCAAAATTACTGCTAATTGAGCCTGAAAAATTCCACGATTTACCATAGTATTCATTTTTTATATATGGTAGCATTAACTGGTTACTGGCAACCGGCTGAGGAGAATTGTACCTTTTTCCAAACATCAAGGACAGTTACACGATTTAGACCATTGTGCCGCCGGCCCTTTTGCCGGTTGCAGTAGTAGTATGTGTGCTTAACTTCTTCCTCGCCGGTTAAGAGCCCCGGCGTTCACCGGCATACAAAACGTGTTTCTAACGTTGTGAGGATTTTGGGAACTGCCTTTTAAAGAGACAACCACCCAAACTTCAGCTGCACCAGAGTCCGTACCAGAGCCCGTCAACGGAGAGCCTGTCGACTCACCATTGTACCGAATTTTGGTTGCAGTTCCACCAGAGTTCCACTGGGGGTGATGGCGAGCCAGTACAAAATGAATGGGAGTCTGAATGCTGATTGGTTACATTTACATTTAGTCATTTAGCTGACGCTCTTATCCAGAGCGATTTACAGCCATCTGACTCCCTCAGATTGGTTAGTGAAGGACTGACTACGACCAGAGATCCCGCTTGATGGCATCCGAAGCGGAATCAGAATGTCAGAGCATTAGCGACATTGGCAACAGCATTAGCAAGCCAAAACTCTCTCTAGCATGTGTATTGACAGGGAGAGCCTAATCTGTCAGCTGTGTTGTCCATGCCTCGAGAGAAAAAAGGAAGTGACCAGAGCTTGCCCTAAAGCAGTATCTCTGGTTGTACGATGTGTATGACGTCATTTACATTTTAAAAGGCTTTTTGGAACAGAAAGGTGACTTTAAAAAAAATTAACACCCAGCAGTGTGTATTTTGGTGCTTTGCCTTCGGCAAGGGCACAACCTTTGTTCTCTCACATATATATTATTATTGTTTCTCTTCACATCCCTAAGTATTCGTCAATATTTGGACTACATAGACAACGTCGATGTCAAAAGTTTTGTCTTGGTAGCCATTGAGTTGTTTGTATTTGTATTTACGTTCCGTTGCACGGTTTAAGTAGAAATTGCGTTTTTGTGGCGAAAAGTGAAGCTAATGGTGGCTAACTTGCTAGCCACAGTCAATGACGCTACTTACGTCACGAAAACTCGCGTGACTACCTCTAGCAGAACATTAGTTTAGCAGCTCGTTAACTTCTGGGAGATAGCTAAGCTAAGTGCTTTACTGCAAGGCAGCTGCAGAAACGCCAAAAGCAAAGAGGCCAGGGTGATAACTATTTACTAATTTTACTTTGTGATATGACACACAATTGTGATGTGTAATGTACAATATAAACTGATATTATTAAGGAAGTACATCTACTTTCGGAAACAGTAGTCTACTATTTCACTGAAGTATTAGCATCATGACATTAGCCTCTGTTGCCCGGGAAACACATACTACAGTGGTCTATGACGCATCTGTTTTCAATCGTTAAAATAAACATTCCTCACAAATACATTTTCGTTGTAGGATTTATTATGACATTAGATTACAAGTAAACGATTTGTGGGTGAAATGATCATTACCTGTGGGTTCAAACCAGTGTAGCTCACTGCAACGCTGTAGCCTACGCGAGACGCTACAAAAAACATCTAACTACACAGCTGTTTAGGAAGTCAAACAGCAACAGAACATGTTCGGCACTCCCTTAAATCAAAAGTCTATCTAACTACTAACCTGAACTTCATTGCCACAGCCTAAACTTTGTCAATCTGTTCATGAAAATAATTAATTTCAGCCTAAACCGTACAACGGAACGTTGAATCCAATTCAACCAACGCAATCGCTACCGAGACGAACACAGCAGTAGTCTAGTGCTGTACCGTAGTAGTACAATTTACCGGGGCAGCTTCACACAGGGCTATATCGCATTTTGCGTTGTTACTGACAATGATCGCTACCATTGAGCATTTTATGAATGAGCCATTTTCCACTAAATAAATGTCAAGCTTATTTACGTTTTGGGGGGCATATTTTCAGTTAGCAGATGGTACTGTTTGAATCGCGATTCCATCTTCTACTGCCGGGTAACGTCGTAGAATAATCTTCAAAGGGGGTTCTTTATTAATGAATGAATGCAATGAGTGGGCTAAATGCCTGAAAATATCACGAGAAGGGAAAAACTTAAAAGGACGTTTAAGTCATAGAGATTAGGTCAATTTTTACACCGGTCTGCCAAATGTATTCGTTTTGATTCAACGATGAGGCTGCCTCTTGCAGGGGAAGTGAGAAGACATCTATTTCATTCTACACTTAACTCGTATTTTCAGTTGTAAATGAGCAGCAAATAAAAAAATGCTTTTAAATCTTTGTAATCTATCTTTATAAATAATAAGTATGCATTTTTATATAAAATATACATAAATATCAGTTGTAAAAATTGCATTCAAAGACGTACCCCTGTGCAACCGACGCAAGCAAGCACGCCCTACAATTTCCTCAGGAATTGTACCCTCTAGTTTATTTTTTGATTTTGCAACCTGACCTCACAATCTATGGGGGTATTGCTCCGTAGCTCCATATACCTCCATTCATCCTGCAGTCGCTCGTTAGTGCCCTCCTATGGAACTAGAGTGAAACTGCAACCAGTTCAGAACCCTGAAGTTTCCCGAGAGTCGCAGTTCTCCCCATATTAAACATTCTCTGGCCGTACTGACTGTGTGGTACGTTTTAATGCAATTCCTGACAGGAGTGTCCTGTGTGCCTGTGCGTTTGATTCCTTAAAATTTCTGAATGCATTTAAAATGTATTTATATGATTAAAACGTTTTTGACCGTTCGTAAAAGCCTACAAACTTAAATAAGAGAAAAGCTGAACTTTTGTGTCCACACTGATGACCAATCAGAGGACAGATGTTCCAGAACTCATACTGCATAGACATTTGTAACACGCTGCACCCACACCTATGGAAGCAAATCGTTACCAAAACTCATTCACTAATTTCATTTATGAGTCAAATAATGCAGCCACATTCTTAAAATGCATTATTTGACTCATAAATGAAATTAGTAATCAATCATCCTATTTGCATTTTAATTTTCTTCTTCAACAATCTTTCACTTAACCCTCGTGCTGCCTTCGGGTCACATGACCCAAAGGTTCATAACGAACCATCATTGTGTTTACCCAATTTTACCCAATACAAAACCAAATAAAAATACTTTTCTTTTAACCTTCGCAATGTGGGGGGTCTGAGACAGCCCACGGTTAAAAGAAAATGCTTCACTTTGTTTTTGTATGCGGTAAAGTTGTCGCAATACGACGGTGGGTCACAATGACTGATGGGTCAGAACGACCCGAGGAGAACACAAGGGTTAATTAAAATGAAAAATAAATAGACATTTGAGATTTAATTGTCAAAATATGCCCCAGCAGATAGATACCTAAATTCAATTTGAAATGTAAAATTTGAAAATTGAAATGCATTTCCAGAAATGCATTTTCATTTTTAAAATGTGGCTGCAAAATCGTGACCACAATTCAAATTCAAATGCATTTGCAGAAATGCAAAATGAACGAAAAAGCATTCTGAGCGGCGCAACAGAGAGACGTCAGTAGCCGCTCTTCTTCAGCTCCCTGCTGACCGAGCTACCCATCTTGTTCGGTAGGGTGCGGTGTGCACATCTGCATTGCATTACATTGCAAATGTGCCGGGAAATTGATTGAATTGCCGCTGTGTTTTTTTCAGAAAGGGCTTCTAGTAACGCTCAAAGTGATAGGTCGTCTGTGATGAACACAAACGTTTATACATTTGATCATGATAGTCTATTATAGACAAAAGTGCAATTCTTCAAATGGAGCAGCAGTTCAATTTTGTGCTAGTTTATATTACTATTTTGTCCGCGATGATAAATTGGCAGGATGCGCCAATAGCTGGCACTGTCAATCAAAACATTGAACCTATTCACCACAATGCTGTATGGAGCCCATCACTCATAGGTTGAATTTTCAGACCATGCTAGCCTATAACTTTCAGGCAAAGTACAGGGATGAAATTCAGATGACCTGTGGGGAAATCATGGAATCTTAATAAAAAAAATAATAAATATATTTTTTATTAAAAACAAGTCACAGCAAATATAGGAAAACAGGTTAATTTCCTGTCAACCGGCATAATTTGGCTTGTTGGTGCCTCTATACATCCTTACTGATGCAATAATAAATGTACCATTATAATTGTGATCGTTGGTAGTACTGTTTCTGTTGATACAAAAATGTATAATACTATGACTTGCCTTGTTGGTCACTACAAATAGCTGAGGAAAAAAACACGATTGATTCAAGCATTTACTTAACAGTTAGTGACAACACCACAAATGAATGTCAGTAAGTAGCTGCCACTACTGTTGGACAGTGCCAAATGTTCGTAAGTGTCTTGTAAAATCAAGCTGTTTATTTAATGTCAAAGCGCATGTATTGAAAGGTGTTTTGTGAGGTTACAATTTTTGGTAAACCCCTTTCCACACTGTGAGCAAATGAAAGGTTTTTCTCCTGTGTGAGTGCGTTGATGCATGTCTAGAGTACATTTCTGTATGAAGCCCTTCCCACACACAAGACAACGATACGGCTTCTCTCCAGTGTGCGTACGCTGGTGTGTATAAAGGTGACCTTTCTGTGCGTACCGCTTCCCACAAAGAGTGCATCTATATGGTTTCTCTCCTGTATGACTTCGCTGATGGATTTCAAGCTGACTAAAACATCTGAAGCTTTTGCCACACTGCATGCAGCCAAATCTTTTCTGTATTTGAGGGGTCCTCAAGTTGTTCATCTTCATGTTCTTTGCAATACTGAAACTTTGTGGGACAGCATTTCTGCCACAACTTTTTCCTGTCATTGGAATTGTATCCAAGTGTGTATCTGTGAGGTGTGTATTTGGGCTCCTTAAGCATGTTGAGGGAAACCACGTGTCCAATGTCTCTGGCCCTGCTGTTGAAGAGGACTGAGTGCTCTGGTTTACAAGGTTCCCAGCAGGCACATGCACTTTAACCAGGTTGTCTTTAAAAAGCTGATGCTCATCTGGACATTTCTTAGCATCTGCAGGAAGTGAAATAGTGCCTGTTAGGAAAACAGAAGTTCATGTATTATTATTATTATTATTATATGTATTAATATTATTCTAAGTTTGGTTTTCATAAGCAAATTATAGAATACTGCACAATATTGCCCTTACTTCATACTTGTAATAGCAGGCCAGTTATTCGATTTAGGCCTATATAAGGCCCTTGACAAGAACGTACTGTACACCTGGCCAAGCCTGAATTGATTCAATTTAACTACATGGACACTCACTCTTTTCGCTTAGCAAATTTGTCTCAGAGTTTTCTATATCGACCTCTGACGGCTCTTTTTTTATCACGGTCAACTCTGGCTGGACTCTCGTTGAGTATGAGGGCAGCTGTAGAGAAAAACATGTTTTAGAATTGCACCATTTGTTCACATATCTACTATATTGGCCATAGCCTATCACAGTTCAGAACTCACATCACCAAAAGTTGAGTCAGCATCTGGAACGAAAGTGTTGTCAGAGGGAGAACAACCGCTTTCCGTCGAATTATCTCTAAGATATCAGAACAGCCTATATTAGACAGGGTATGTCATAATTTTCATTTTAAACTCATGCCACGGACTTAGCTTCGCTAACCTTTTAATTGCAGGACTCGTCCATCCAGAGTAATTCTCAGAACCAACGTTCAATCTAGTTGGTGTTTTTGCCTGTTTGTCTGCAACATATTTTTTCTCTTGTGCGGACCAAAGCAATTTTTCCATCAGCTGCAATTTGTCTGTAAGCGATGCAATTTCATTCCGGCCTCGAGTTATTTCGAGCTTCAATACCTTTGATTCGATCTCGACCAGTTTGCTAATTTCTAACACAGCTGTTTTTGATAAAGAATCCATGATGGAAAGGAGCTGTGATTGAAATGAAAAAATTGAAGACATTTTCCTAATGACCGTGTCTGTGTTCTGTGGAGTTTATTTTAGCTTCTCTAAATAATGACGTACAGATATCGTTTCCAGAAGCGACAGATATTTACGATATTGTTGTCATCTGAGTGCCCTGACTTCTTCTTTTTATTCTTCTTCTTTAGATTGCCCCGACTAGAGTAGGCGAAAATGCACATTAAAACACATGGTTTCCTTCTACAGGACGGAAGGTAAATTACAACGTGTGCATGAGTAACACAACCGCGAGGACAAAATACTACAATGACCATAATGCAATAGAAAAAAGTTTCAGGAAGTGAAACTGATTATTTGCCGACAGTAATCCTGAAACACGATACAAGGTAAACCCCACTCATAACGTCTTTCTTACCGAAAGAAAAAAGAACGTTTTGCATCACATGCATTTAACGTCTGAATGATATGTATTAATTATTTGGTGATTCGTTTCTCTCGTCTTTCAGACTGTAGCTAGGCAGGCAGTAGCTGCATAATTTACAGAAGAAAGCACGAAACCCAGGTTACCTGTATAATTTGTGATTTACTATCTAACTATCTCTAGTAGCCTAAAAACGTATTCAATCAGACAAGTATGCTTTATGTGACCTTGCAACGCATCGTCAAAGGGATAATATCTGCAATGTCATTGTGAATTGCAAAACAATGTGGCAATGGACACTTCCTTGCCAATACAAGTGTACAGAATGAGCAGTGCTCACACCCTTCAACAGCAGGCTGTCCACCTTAACTTTACCTCTAACCCAAAATTTACCTCCTTTCTGTCAGAGAAATGTCAGGAAGAAGAGTTGTGTCCTTCCCTTCATCGGTAGAGCTCGGCCCAGTGCTGGCTCATCTAGTGGCCTGTCGGGCTGCCAAGGCCATCTCGTCTCATGGGCGATTCTCCCTGGGTCTCTCTGGGGGCAGCCTGGTGTCCATGCTCAGCAAGGAGCTGCCTGCTCTGCCTAAACTAGACTGCAGCAAATGGGTCGTAGGCTTCTGTGACGAGAGGCTGGTATCATTTGATGATCCAGAGAGCACCTATGGACTATACAAGGTATTGTAAGAAGTAAAGGTAAAATAGCACCCACACTAAGCCATATTTTCAAACCACCACCAGGTAGACAATTTTACTTTTCTCCACACAGAATCAACTGTTCTCCAAGGTCAATATCCCTGATAGTGGGGTCTTGGCCATCAATCCATCTTTACCAGTCGAGGAGTGTGCTGAAGACTACACCCGCAAACTGAAGGAGGTAGACACAGTATTTTTTCTTTGAACATCAGCCTAAATTTACACATCAAAAGAAGTACGTTAATACATAACCTTCATTATAGTAATATTGTCATTACATGGGTGAAAGAGTGTTGTATGTAAGGTCTTTGTTTTGTATGTGTAGACCTTCCCACAGGAGGATATTCCCATGTTTGACATGCTGCTGCTAGGAATGGGCCCTGATGGACACACCTGCTCTCTCTTTCCCGGCCACCCTCTCCTGGAGGTAAGGCAAAATCATTCAAACTGCTCTAGATTGGATGACATTCAGTACAACTGAAGAACAGATAAATGGGTAGACAGGTTTTCATCCTATCGCCTCTTTTGATTTATACTGTCTCATCTGTGTATGAAAAGAGAAATGTAATTAGCTGAGGCGTTCCTTCATCTGGTCACAATTAAGGCTTTTTAGATGTATTCTTCAAAAGAGCAGTTATTCGTAATGGAGAGGAAAGCCTCAACATAATGTACATATTCATCGCAGCCACTCCTCAGAATCATGAGCCAAATTAGACGCGTTAAAACCGTGCATTTAGATGATCTCATTTAGATTTGGAGCCAAGCCATGCTCTTTGCTGTGGTTCTTGATATGTTCTTTCACACGAGTATACACTATCGTGATCGTATTATTTAAGACATCATACCATTATTGTGTGGTTCATCCATGTGCTTACTCTCAACTTCGTTATATGTCCATGTCAATCATGTTCATCCGTAGTGTTTGGTGTACTGTATTTGACTTGTCTGTCTTGTGGTACTCTCGTTGCTACTCTCGGGTGGCTCTGTGTACTTGTTTTATGGTTGACATGGGTTTGTGTGTACCAATTCTTATAGGAAACTGAGAAGATTGTGGCTCCCATCAGCGACTCGCCCAAGCCGCCACCACAGCGTGTGACCATGACTCTTCCTGTGGTGAACTCGGCTCGCTGTGTGGTCTTTGTGTCAACAGGGGGCAGCAAAGCAACTGTTTTAAAGGTACAGTGTACGGTGTCCATTTATCGGTAGACTGTTAAGAGTATGTTATCAAGACCTACAACTTGTACTCACTTAAAATTACAGAATGTTTGCGTGTCTAATTTAATAGATGTAAGTTTATGAAAAGTACATGTTTTCCCATTCAACAGTATTTCTGTCTTTCACAGCAAGTGCTAGAGGGTGGGGAAGGCCCAGTTCTTCCTGCAGCTCTGGTTGTTCCCACCCACGGCGAGCTGCTCTGGCTTATAGATGACCCAGCAGCTGCCTCCCTCACTCTCCAGGTAGAGAGACCAGGACCAGGGGCAAAACTCTAACAACTGCCTTTCAACCTGACAGTAGAGTACCCATCATTCCAGTATAATTTCCACTTGAAGAACGGGTATGAGTATGTATACAGATTACAAGCAAAAAATAGTCGGCACTGTTCTAGGGGAAATTAGAGGATTGAAAGTATTTACTCTCAGAACCTCTGAAAGCCGTATTTTTAGGTTCGTTTTGTAGGCCTGCTTTACTGCTCTAATGACAAGTGTATAGTAAGGTCACTTGTACTTCCATGAAATACACAAGTAGACCTCTATGTAAACTGTGTTAGGGAATGTTGTGATGTTTTATGTGAAGAAGTTGTATTGCGAAGTAATCAGTATCTCCACTGATTTAACTTTGTGTGGCCACTGTAAAGCTGGAACAGGTTTATACCAGATTAAGTTCAGGTTTATGAACACTGAACAACTATTGTATGCAAAATGAGGAAATTACAAATAAAAAATATATTAAAAAATTTAAAAAAATTACTCGTGGGTGTGGTCATAAATGCTACCCAATATGGAATGTATGCTATTCATCCCAAACTTGTAGCAAATCCTTCCTGCTACATCAGCACTGCAGTGAAGTCCGTCCCCTTTAATTTTTTAGAGGCACATCCCCTTTAAAACTCGACTTTGCAGTGTTGTCACAGTGGTGCTAAATTCATTTGCGAATTGTTGAGAAAGGACTTCAATATACGGATATAGTTTCTATTGCTTTAATTATCGTGTTGCTCTTTTATATTTGGTTTGTAAGGCGCTTTACATATTACCTGATTGTCCTTAGCAATGCACCGCTTCATCTCACTGCTGCCCACCCTCCTAACTCTCCTCTCCGGACCAGCCCAAGGATATTTTCCAGAAGAGCGTTGGAGCCCCGAATCCCCCCTTCTCGCCCCGCGTGTACTGATTGCTCTCATCTGCCGAAACTCAGAACATTCTTTGCCTTATTTCCTTGGAACTATTGAACGTCTAAACTACCCGAAAGACCGCGTTGCACTATGGTAAGTCATCGGCACAATCGTCATTCACGATCCACAGCCAGGTCAAAAATCAGCAATGCGAATGGAGATTATTTAGCTGGACAAACTAGTTAACGTTATGACGGTATAGTATAGCTCACATACTCAGATTATCATTTGATCGGTTGATGCGACTGGATGCAGCTAGCCTGTGACCATTTAGGCAATGGTAAGTAGATCTACATCAGGTTATCATCAGGTCTGTCGATACTTTGCTGTTGTATACCTTTATGTAATGATTGTTATTTATTTACCTGTTGTCACCCCAGAACCTCTTCAATCAGTCCCCAGGCCGTATTACACACACCTCAGTGATGTCAGAGAAGGGTTGTCGGATGGATGGATGTGGATACAGAAGCTCCTCCTGAATGGTGGAGCTGGAGTCTAATTGAGGTGTAAAATATGGACGGCAGATGATAGTCACTGATGAGTGTAAAGGGCGTTTTAAAGAGGGGTCGCTGCCGAGCTGTATCCAAGACGGTTGTGGCTAAGTGCCTGTGTGGGGCCCTGCATTCTGTAGCAAATTTAGCACGTCCTTCTCCTTCTACCTTAAGGGCAACCCTGATCTGGACTAGAATGGGAAGTGGAAACTGAGTTTAGGCTGTATAAACATCTGTCTGACACTAGCAGGCTGAAAGGGTTGGGGTATAGGGGGAGGGGGTTTCACTATTCACATCCAAACAACATGCTCAAACAGTCACCCTATTCTAGCTAGCAGCCGTCTGGCGGAGACAGGAATGTTCTTCCAGAATATTCTTCACTCACCTATTCAATGAATGGACTGCAGTGTGTAGAGGGTTGCACACTAAGTGTGGTTGTGTGGACACACTGTAGATGGGAAAATACAGTCAAGTATGCCTTTACTGGTTAATGTCTCTTGCTCATTTAAAAAAAAAGGCAGCTCTACAAATGTTTATCTAGTTTGTTTGGTCATGTCTTATAAGCAAATAAAGCCACATCTAGCTATTTCCAAACTAGTAAAAACAGTTTATATCCTCTTGTAGTAAATTGAAAGCTGTTCTTGAACCATTTGGAGTACATGCATGATTGTGGTCTCTTTTGAAAGGTGACACTGAAATGATTTCCCCTGTTGTTAGGACCCCTGTAAGTCCTACTGGTTTTGAGTATTAGAAGCTTGAACACAATGAAATTGAACATTTTTTTTTCCGTCTGGATTTTGTTTTGAAAACACATGCCTGAAGAGGCCTAGAGGTCTGGCTTGGATCAATAAGAGGATATACATGTTAACGAGTTGCTTTGGCACATCGCTTTAACCAGCTATGCCTACAAAAAGCTAGCTCTTCGATTTGCATGGGTGAGTGGTATCCATACTGATATCCATAGTGAGTTTAACTACTGGGGTCGTTGTGGTGTGCAGGAGTGAGTGGCCAATAATATCCATCTGCAGCCAGTAAGACAGCAAGACACACGAAGAAACACGCCCAGTACAAGTAACGCCTACTACAAGAAGACACACCCACTTGATAGTAACCCACTGCTTCGTTTTAATCCCAATTTCAAAAGGGTTAGAGTTAGGGACATCTCGTGTGGGTCTTTAGTTTGAATTTAGAAAAGGACCAGACACACCTCCTTCTACAAGGACACCCCTACACGTTCTGCCCCTGTCTTGTAGTTTGCAGACAGACCCCTTCTCAGTTTGGGGTGGGGGGTGAGTTTCACAGAGTTGAATTGCTCCTCAGTATGAATAGGCCTACCGTGCACCCGTGTCATCGAAGAGCTAGCTTTCTGGTGGCGTAGCAGTTTAAAGAAGTTCAAAGCTGTGTTTATACAGCCTACAGTACAATTAAGGTTTCTGCAGCCTCTTTCCACAAGTGTCTTTACACAGCTGTAGCTAGGCTCCAGCGTGTCTCCCCATCCCGTTGTTTCCAGCGAAGAGCAGAACACAGGCGTTCAGAGGGGGGAGATATGCTCCGAGTGAGTCAGTCAGTGTAATCTGGCATTCTAACAGACGCAAGTCAAGCGGAATGTTGACCATGCCTGGAGAGCAGCGGAACGATTTGAATCCGTAGCACATCAGCAGCAAGCGTTGCCATCCCGAGTTTGGCGACAAGGAGTTTTTTCGACAGCTGACGGTGAAGAGGGAAGCGGTTTAGCAGGGAGCTGCAGTGTTCTCACAATCCACTGTGACATCAGCACCGCTTGGCCTGACAAACACCTGGCTGCCTGCCATCGGCTGAGAACCACGAAGCATTGCTAATGGAACTAAGACCGAAGCCCGCGTTCAACTGAGCTATATGGTTCATGAGTGAATGGCCCTAGGTCTTGTCATGTTGTAACAGGAACACCATAGCATAGCGTCTCGGCACAGGCAGGCTCACACATACACACTGCGAACACGAGATCTTAGATGGAACAGATATAGAACCAGCAGGATAGTTGCAGGCATGCAAGCTAGTACACACACATACACATTTGTCTTGCGTTTGTACTTTTCAAACTCCCTAGCCGTGGACGTGTATGTATCCTGTGTTCGTGCTTGTTTGGTTGGGATGCTTGTCATCATTCTCCGACCACCTCTTAGAGTTGGTTCACACACAGACACAGACAATAGGCCTTAGAGAAGGACATACTGTCATGCAATTTGAGCCCTGGTATTGTCTTTTGGTATTCTCTGCCACACCATAACCCACATCCACTTCTAAGGCTACGTTTTTTGGGGGGGTGTATTTGATTTACTGATAATACATCCTGTGGTTTGTTCCTGTGTTTTCAGGGTCGCGACCGACCACAATGTGGACAACACTACTGCCATTCTTCGGGACTGGCTCATCAAAGTACAAAACCTGTACCACTATGTGGAGTGGAGGCCACAGGAGGATCCTGTGTGAGTTTCTCTCATATTGCGAGGGCTTGTGTGTTTTCCTATGTACAACATGTATGTACTCAATATAGGCCCCGCTGACTTCTTCCACTTTGTTCTTCTCAGAGGATATGAGGATGAGGAAAGTCCCAAACAGTGGACGAACCTGCGCTACGCCCATGTTATGAAGCTCCGACAGGCAGCGCTGGAGTCCGCCCGTGAGATGTGGGCGGACTACTTCCTGGTGTGTTCACGTGAGCCCGTCCTCCCCGGGGACAAACAGGAAAACAACGACATATTCACAAAACAGCAGGAGGGAATTGGAAACTGACCGTGTAATCATGCCTTTCAGTCTCACTTCTGGTTCAGAGGGGGCTAATCTAGATCATTCAGGCTTTATGTTTACGAGCAGACAGGACCGTCCATCTTACATTTACATTTAGGCACTTAGCAGACACTCTTATCCAGAGCGACTTACTTAAGTAGGGTGAAGTGCCTTGCCCAAGGACACAACGTAATTTTCTCGGCCAGGAATCGAACCGGCAACCTTCTGATTAATAGCCCGACTCCCTAATCGCTCAGCCATCTGACTCCCTCTTGTCATTTGAAGCACAGATCCTTGGTCTGCGTTATTTGTATCCAGCCTAATTCGTTCCACATTGTCCATGAACCTCATTGTATAATTATGATACAGAGTAAACACAGCTGAGGTCATGTCGTTCTTGAAAGGCTGTTATCTACAGTGATGTTGGCCAAGGCTGCCTCCTTCTCCAGACACTGATTCTGTTGGCTGTAATCAGAATGGGGACACCGATTGTTTTGGTTGTCACTGGAGAACAGTAATGCCGCACAAAGCTCTGAAAATAGGTTACCTATTATCTTCACTGTAATGTATCTCCCCCTTTTCACTCACTTCAATCCCACTTTCGTCCCACTCATTCCACCGTGTTCCCAGGCTGTGGACTGTGATAACCTCCTGACCAACCCCAATGTCTTGTGGAAGCTCATCAGTGAAAACAAGACCATTGTGGCTCCCATGCTCGAGTCCCGCGCCGCATATTCCAACTTCTGGTGTGGGATGACTTCCCAGGTACTGTGCGTTTGTAGATCTTGGTGTTTTTCCATTGCACGTGTGTATGGGAGAGAGAGCTTGATAGTTGTGTTGTGCATTGTGTCTTTCAGGGTTACTACAAGCGCACTCCTGCCTACATACCCATACGAAAGCAGGTGCGAAAGGGTTGCTTTGCTGTGCCCATGGTCCACTCCATGTTCCTTGTAGACCTGAGGAAGGAGGCTTCCAGGCAACTGGCTTTCCACCCACCGCATCCAGATTACAGCTGGGCCTTCGATGACATTATTGTATTTGCCTTCTCTGCTCGCATGGCAGGTACCTGACTGTATAATGCTGTGCATGGAGGGGAGGATGGGAAATAGTAGTTGCATATCCAAGTGGGGTTTTTTTACACTGTAACTGTCTTGTTTCTTTACACACTTTCCCTTCACTTTTCTCCTCAGATGTACAAATGTTTGTATGCAACAGTGAAACCTATGGGTACTTCCCAGTGCCATTGCGGTCCCACAACTCCTTGAAGGACGAAGCTGACAGTTTTCTGCATTCCTTGTTGGAAGTTAATGGTATGCAAGAAAAACACCTTGTGCAAGGAAGGAACTGAATCCTTTCTCTGGCATGCTTTTGAACTCTTCTCTGTTTTCTTTTCTTTCAGAGTGCATGTTGACAGTTGCATGCTTCCATTCTTGTAAAACCCCTCTAACTTCCCTCTTACTATAGTGCGAAACCCCCCAACGATGCCTTCCATATACATACCTGCCCCTAGACGACAACCAGACAAACTTGGCTTTGATGAGGTGAGTAATGTGGGCGCCTTTCAAGATGGTGGTTGCAAGAATGGTTCTGACCAATCTGACATTTGGTGCTAATGTCTCCCTCTGCTGTTAGGTAATGTGGCATTGCATGTGTTGACTCACTGGCTTGTGTGTGCAGGTGTTTATGATAAACTTGCAGCGAAGAACTGACCGCAGGGATCGCATGCTAAGTACACTGTATGAGCAGGAGATCGCCTGCAAGGTTATCGCAGCTGTGGACGGCACGTAAGTTAAACCCGTGTCTGGGCAAGTCAGACGTCAGTACATTTACAATGCTTCATTGCACACACACACCCACACACACAGACACACACACCAAAGACAGACATCCTCAGAGCACCTTTTTTGACTGTCTCTCGTGCAATTTCAGAGCAATGAACGTCAGTGAGGTTAATGACCTGGGCATCCACATGCTCCCAGGCTACAGTGACCCCTACCATGGGCGCCCTCTGACCAAGGGAGAGCTGGGATGCTTCCTCTCCCATCACAACATCTGGAAAGAGGTGAGCTGCCAGGTTTAGGCTCTCGGCTCACCTTGAGAAGATAAGTCATAGTGCTGTTGTGGATGAACTCCAGAGTTTACGGATGTATGAGACCTTGATGAGGGTCTTGTTTGTGCCCAGATTGTGGAGCGGGGTTTGAAGACCTCCTTGGTGATTGAAGATGATCTGCGCTTTGAGGTGTTCTTTAAGCGTCGCTTGCAGAACCTGATGATGGAAGTGGACAGCCAGAATCTGGACTGGGATCTCATGTAAGATTTTTTTTCTCTCTCTCTCTCTATCCTCTACAGTATCTTGCTGAGCACAACCATTGCCTTTACAACTTTAATAAAAAAAGATGTATTTAAGATGTGTTTTCCCACCTCTTCTAGTTATATTGGACGGAAGAGAATGCAGGTGGAACACCCAGAGAAATCTGTACCCAATATCCATAACCTGGTAGAGGCGGACTACTCCTATTGGACGCTGGGATATATGATGTCATTACAAGGCGCTCAGAAGCTCCTGAAAGCAGAGCCTTTAAAGAGAATGCTGCCAGTGGATGAGTTCCTCCCAGTCATGTACAATAAACATCCTGTGTAAGTTTCTTCTTCTGCTTGATTAAAGCGCCCCGACTTCCTGTCTGTCCCTTCAGATGCTGCTTCTCCCTAAGCCATCCAGTGACCCCTTGTATCTCCTGTCTTTTCTCCAGCTCAGACTACATGGAGCAGTTTGAGACCAGGGACCTGAAGGCTTTTTCGGCAGAACCTCTGCTGGTGTTCCCGACCCATTACACAGGTGACCCGGGCTATATTAGCGACACGGAGACCTCCACCGTGTGGGACAATGAGAAGGTCCGTACGGACTGGGACAGGGGCCGCTCAGGGAAGACCCAGGAGCAGGCAGAGATCAGCACAGAAGCCCAGAACTCTGATGTCCTCCAGTCTACCCTGGACAGCACAGCAAGGGACGAGCTATGAGAGAAAGATCAGTCCAGGAGCCTCGCAGAACCAGAAGACTGTTACTGAACCAGCTTCATTTCCCCCCCTCACTTTGCTGCTTAATTGCAGGGTTATTGGTAATTCATTTGTCTGAAAGAGGCCGTTCTAAAAGGGATCAGTTGCAACTTATTAATTAGTATTTTATTTTTTACACCTACTCCCATGTTGGTTCTAGACTTGAACCAACATGGTTCAAGTCCCCCCCCCCACCCCCCCCACCCACCAGGGCATAGCCTGCTCTTGTGCAGTTATGTGAGTTTACCGTTACATTTCAGTGTCTTGATCGAATGTTACATTTCCGTGTCTTTGATTGGCCAGTGAACTGCAATCACGTTTCTTGAATTTCTTCAATGTCACCAGTGCCTTACTCATTGTACATTTTAAAGTCTGAGCAGAATAGACCTTTATAAAATATGTGTGTTCTTATATTGTATGCTGGTTGGATCTGGAAAGAGATACAATCAGCTTGCTTTTGATTTCTTGAAGCTTAAATCTTTCTCTCTTTTTTTGTGTGTGTGCTTGAGTATTTTGCATGGAAATGCTTAAAAAGCTGCTTTCTGTGTTAAGTATATTTCACCAGAAAAAAAGGAGTGCACCTTAAAGCATTTAACTACAAGACATGTAGATTAATATGAAGCAGTAGTAATTAAAGCTTAGTTCTGGCCACCTGTCAACCCTTCAGAATTGAGTTACGGTACTACTCGATATAACGCATTCCTTGATTCCCCTGCAACCTCTGCCTGTCTGTTTTCAGGCTAACCCCACCATCAGAATGGCTGCTAGGGTTATAGGCGAGACCAACCACCGTAAACGCCTCACACTTTGAGGTTAGGAAGGCATATGATTTGCAAAGGCAATAAAATTCCCACACAGATTCCACCCAGCCACATCCAAACTCTGTCGGTCAGTTCTCCATAGACTGGGTTGAGTGTAAAACAGAGCTCTTTGGGTGTGAACTACTTGATAAAAGCCTATTCAAAAGATAAGATGCTTTGCTTTTCATCCAGGTTATTTATTGTTGGGACGTGCTTGACTATGGAACCTAGGACGTCCAGCATTGTAGACTTTAATGCGGTTTAAGTTGGGTAATAACACTTTGAGGGTAGCGTTTGTAGTTTACTTCAGATTATCAGACACAATCCTCATTAACCTGTCCTGGTACCAAAGAATAAAATATTTTAGTTCTGAGTTGTGTCTTGAAGTTTCTTCTAAAGCGTAATAATGTGGCCCTCACAGCTAAATCATGACCCGATGTGACGTTTCAGGCCTGCTTTGTTCTAGAGCCACTGTTATTTTTATCCCCTATAACAATTACCTATGTCATGAGTTGACAACTTGTCTCAACATAGGAATGCTGTTGGGCAAGATGCTTTGAGGAACAAAAGTTAGATGGCATAGAAACAGAAAGCTATTAGCGTTTGGGACACACAATGTCCTCAACCACTGGAAACAATTTCTTATTTTAATTTAGACAACCAGAAGACAAATTATTCTGAAATCTTTCAATACACTTTTAGCCTACTGTTGTGAAGAATTGACGTCATGAAATGGCCCAGGAACGACACATTTTAAACCATTGATGGAGTCCTTAACGTCAGAAATATCGATTCGGAAAACGTCGCGGATGGACATGGATAATGCCCACCTACTCAATGGGCCGGAAGGCCTGCTGGATAATAATTCACAACTGACAGGCTTTACTTCAACACCATCGCAGCATCTAAGCGATGTTGGGAGGATGGTGGAGTACCACAACCTATCATGGACAGTTTCAAAGCTTCGCACAGTGGCCAGCAATTTTAAACAACTCAAACGACTCTTCTATAGTGGTGGTAAGTTGTGTTAGTAACATGTACGTTTTTAAATTGACTTCCAGCGATAAAATGCGCGTAACATTTTGCACGTGTAGCAGGAGCTCATGTTTTGTAATGTTCGAACGACTACAGCTATTTGGACAATCTTGTCTTGTAACTGTATTTATTTATTTATTTTAACCATAACAACTTACCGAACCATAGCCTACGACTTCATGTGACAACCTCATGGTGTCCTCATTCTTCAAGTGTTGCCAAGTGTGTTGGCAACTGGCAATTGTGACAGTTGAAATGCTGGTAGAAACTTTGTGAAAGTTATATGGCCACATTGTGTTAGCTCAGCTCTGAGTTGATTAGTCTAAATGCATGGTTCACCAGCCATTTCTTCTATATTTTTTCCAGAGCCAGGTTGCCCTTCTCAGCTCAGTGTGGGCACAAGGCTGCACTCCCTGCAGGACTCTCTTCAGCAGCTGTCAGAGCGTTACCCAGGTCTAGCTGGGCCTCCTGTCAGCCATTACTTGTCTGTGCTCTGCCACTCACTGTCAGGTCAGTCACAATCTCAGTCTGTGAAGCGCTCACTGTTGTACAATATAAATTGCTGTGTTTCAGTGAAGTGTTTCTTGATGGTGGTCACGTGTTTGTGAGTCATACACTGAGACTGAACAGGGTTCAAGAAAGGAGAAATGGCAAAGGTCAAAACTGGCATATTGACAACTGCAATACCTTCATGGCATGACCCTCACCTCATTCATCACCTCGTCAACAGCACTGTTATAAAAGCCCTGAATATGGACACATTTCTTTGTTCTCATTTGGCCAAAGGTATCAGTAATGCAACAAACAGAAGATGTATGACTCACCTGAATGTTATACAATTCCTTGCTCACAACAAACCAACCCTTATTAATGTGGCTTAAACATACTTTTTAAAACAGACCTTCTTTTTCTCCCTGACACATATTTATCTACGTGCAACACTGTAGGTGTGGCTTATGTGACAAAGAGGCACACTTCCTCTTTTCATGATGGTGTCAACGTATTGGCCAACTCCGTTCCCCTAGAGATCTTTTTGAGAACAAGAAGAGCAAATAGCAAGAGTCCTACCCACCGCTTAACAGAAGCGTCCACAGTCTGTAGGTGTTTGCACACATCCAAAATAGGGAATTGATTTGATCCACGGCTCTAAAGCTTATGTTCCTCATGTTTGTGAGAGACCAAGGCCAGGTGGAGAGTTGATGTGGTTACCGTGGTAGGCCAGTGGTGCATGCTCTTGAGGCTCTGAGAGATATAGACATGGAAGCCCAGATCCCAGACAAGGAGCCATCTACATCCACAGGTGAGTACCAACAGATTACAGGGAGATGATCAGGGAAAGGCTCACCTCTCTCAGTGGCCACATTGTCCAATGCTGTCTTCAGTTGGTCAAAAGCTTCTTGCTGCTTGTGCAAATTTTCGAAGGCAGGGCACCGGTTGTACCAATGTTCAACTGTAGCTCAGATACATTTGTGCGTGGGATCATTTGTATGAGAGTTCTTTGGGGTGTCTTTCTCAGTGTGTGCTTGTGGTTGCATGTTACATCCTTCCAGTCAGTGCAGGATAAGTTAACTTCCTGTGCTCTTCCTCAATTATTACAAGAAACAGTAGGTGTTTGTTCTCTTGAATTCAGTTCCTTACAAAAAACAAGATGTACCGGATTTTTGAATTGACAAATATGGATACTTAATACACATGTTATATTACTAACATGCTTTGAAATTTGAACCTTCACCATCAGCTCAAGGACTTTCATCAATGTCACAGGGTGGAAATCAATTCAAATTTAACCGAAGAATCTTCATTGGACAGAACTATTTAAATATAGCTATGTTGCAGTAACTCCTATATACCTAACCTTTCCCATTAAGATCTGACAACCTGCCTGTGTAGACAAAGGCTTTCTGTCCCCAGAGAAGAACATGACTCAAACTGCAAGCAGGATGTGGTTGACCTAAATGAAAAGAAGCACGGAGATACTGTGGGGTTTTCTCATTCGATGTTGCTATGTTTCAGTTGCAGTATCTTTCACTGCCACTGAATCGTCTGCTCCAAAGTATAACATGCTTCACCTGCTCTAGTCTGAAATATTGTGGCTTCCTCGTGGTTAGCTGTGCACCATCCAATGTCCTTTAGAAACTTTTATTAAAGTTTGGTTGTTTATCTGTTTTAGCATGTGTCAAATTACAGAATGAGCAGGACTCCATTTCAAGCTTCATTTCTCTTTTTTTCCCTTATCAATTATCAACACCATAGCTTCTCTCTTTCTCAAATGACTTTCTTCACCAACAATACCCCTCACATGGCTGAATTTAGTTTGAAGCTCATTTGTTTGTTCACACTCAGCTGAAACTGAAAACTCAGCAATTGTCAATGTGTTGCAATGGCAACTGGACTGTTTTTTTGTTTAAAGCGAATGTCTTTTACATACGAAAATACTACTGCACATGCTGTCATCTCCTCCAGCCCAATTTAAACCCACAAACTGTCTTTACTGCTCCACAACATCTGTAATGGGCCGGGTGTTGGCCGTCAAGTTAACGCAGTCATTTTCTCGTTTTTTGTTCTTGTTATTTTGTCTTCTTCTTCAAAAAACAGCAATGCCTTGTTAAGTAAAATCCTCAAAAACATCTAAGTGAAGGTGTGCTGGCTCATACACAAGGCCATTCCTACACAAATGTTTTACAGTGATCCTGTTTGAAGAACCTTTAGTAGGTGTGAGTATGCTCAGTAAATATAAAGTAATATTTCTGAAAATGTCTTGCTCACAAGTTTGTTGTCCTTTCCTCACCCAGATGTGAAGGCTCCAGTCAGATCAGAGACCAAACGCTACAGCGAGATCTTTCGGGACTTTGATAACTTTGAGTTGTCTTTAGTTTACTCGTAAGTGTTTTATATTAGAGCTCTTTGCTGAACTTCAACTTACTCAAAGTCCAGTTAGAACCATGCTTTTGTCTAATATGACAAGAGAGGAAGTGAGTTAGTAATCCAAATACATTACATAAAATTATCCTCTTCCTCTGACTTCCTTGGCTGATATCACATGACTCGGTATCCGTGTGTATTATATTTACCCTATGTCTTCTGTATGTGTGTGTGTGTGTGTGTGTGTATGTGTGTGTGTGCATGTATGTTTGTGCATGTGTGTGTACGTGTGTGCCTGCATGTGTTTGTGTGTGTGTGTGCCTGCATGTGTGTGTGTTCCTCAGTACTGTGGATGAGCTGCTGCAGGACCCTGATTCCCAGTCTCTGCCAGGGACCCCGTCTACAGATGTGCAGAACTGTGACCCCTCAGAGCTGCAGGACAGTGTGGTGAGAGCTTCATACTGTGCTACAACATGGACAATAACTAATGGTCTTCAGTCACTTTTCTGACACTGATTCCAGTGTACTTACACATGACTATATCACTCAACAGTGTGAGGATGTCAATTCCCAAGAGCTGGGCACTGATGGCTGTGAAAATGATGGTAGTCATTCAGGTAAATTTATTTCATGTGTGGGCACACTAAACATGTTCATGTTACTTCCCTTTGTGCTGGCTGTGTTTAATTGGGCTTGATTACGGGCAGAGATCAACCTTAATGGATTTATGCCAACATGGTTTACAGTATTCAAAGCATTACAATGGAAGATTACACTTAATTGTAAACAGAGGACATTGTTGTCCTGGAGGTTACTGATTCAGATATCTCTACACCACAAGGACCATATGTTCCTCTTACTATCCTATTCTCCTGTGGAAACACAGATATGTGACTGACAGCATTGGACAGCCAATCACAACAGGGGGATGAGCGATGTGAAGGCGGGGCCGAAGATAGTAGCAGTGTGCCACAGCCACACAGTTCTATATAATCTCCGTCACAGCTCCTAATCTCAACCTCTCTTGTTTACATCTAATCAGTCTCATGGACTAATTGCCCTGAGCTGACAAGATCAAGATAAGAAGGGGGTGGGGAGAGGATTAGATGATAGGGCATCTGCTCTCAAGTTTTACCTCACACTCAAGTAGTAGAGCGGGAAATCTTTGGAGGGAGACAAACAGAGAGAAGGTTCTCAAAGCGAACATAGTGAGGAGACTTGAGAGAAACTCTGAAGTAGAATAGAGAATACAGAGCCATACCCAACATGTGACCACCAGCCCAGACCCATGAAGACGGGTGTCTCAACTATTGGCTAAATCTCTCCCAGGTTCTTGGGAATGCCCAGGCCAGTAGAGATTAGGGATTACAGCAGACGCATATAGTGTTTGAATAATGCTGAAGTGTAGATTGGAAACCTCTGGGAACTGAATGCATGGAAGGACATCTCTCTCTCTGCAGGCCATCAACCCTACTTGACACCACCCGACTCTAACCCCTCCCACCCTCCAATTCTCTCTGCTACCAGTTTTAATCTTAATCTTAATCATAAACCTAATGGAAGGCCAGGGAGTTGGGGTGAGGTGAGTGGTCTGGTGTCTGCTTCATGCAATGACATTCCCCCATGTGCAGTGACTGATCGATCTCTCGATAATGTACCTAAGTGTGTCGTGTGTGACAGAAATGGATCGATAACAATAGGGGGCAGGCTTATGCACTTGTGTAACTAGCTTTTACAACAAATAATTGATGTCCTCGCGGACATGTCAAACGGGGTTTCTATCAGACGAGACCGCTGACGTCCACCTCTGATGATGGCTGGTCAGAGACGGACCGTTACAGATTCTCTGGACGGGGGGGACAGAAATTGTGGTCGTGCGTAATGATGGAAGAGGGACCTCGACAGCTTAGTTTGGGCTGAGCTAACGTCCCCCGTCCCCCCCGTCCCCGTCCTCCCCCCAGGAGCTGAGTCACACACCAGGAGGTAAACCTTGTTCTGCTCTAAAGCCTGTCACTCCACAATCTGGACCTTCTTGGTTAATCCCCAGCCCCGGCCCTGCGGAGCAAAGAAGCAAGCAGTAGGAAACAGACACTCCAAGGCTGACGGGAATCGTAGAAAGGCACCCAAAGACAGAGCAAGAGAGGTCAACACGGGATACAATCTAGCTAGAGATTTCCTGTGGATTTTGCCTGGATTTGACAAATAATTGGGTTCTTAAAAAAAAAAAAATGCTGACTGGGCGCAAGGAGAGTGGACAACACGAAGAACACAAAGATAAATATTCTCCGTAATAGAGCTGCATGCTGAGAGTGGGTCAGAAGGAAGACGTGTTGACTGCAGTGACAAGAA
This sequence comes from Osmerus eperlanus, assembly GCF_963692335.1. Taxonomy (NCBI): domain Eukaryota; kingdom Metazoa; phylum Chordata; class Actinopteri; order Osmeriformes; family Osmeridae; genus Osmerus; species Osmerus eperlanus. The sequence goes on from NC_085019.1 coordinate 7,165,820, forward strand.
GTGAAAGGCAAAAGAGGACTGAGAGAAAGAGGTAAAGAGAGAGTTGGAGGCGAGAGGGAGGGCAGGAGCACATGACCAAGGTTGCACATCATCTCAGTCCGAGAGGAAGACGAGAGGTGCTGTCGCTAACATCTGACTGTACGCCCGCACCCTGCACTGCCAAACACAGACCAGCCCGAGCATGGCTGCTGAGGTTACGGCATTTACACTATGGGGACCTTCCTGCTGCCTCTTAAACAATGACTTCTCTCTGTAGCTGAGAAGAGAGCTTTGGGTCAGGTGTAAAAGGACAGAAGAGCAGAGAGAGAGAAAGCAGAAGGGAAGGAACCTTGCCAAAACGTGTTGTTGGATGTTGGATTCTGGATCCTGGGAGGACCTTTTAATACTGTAGTCATTCTGCTGGGACCAGGAGGAACTTGGGCATTTCCCACACAAGGCTTGACTTTCTGAACCCCGTAACCAGGGTACTGAAGTCCAGCACGATGACACCCAGTGGGAAACATTAGGACTGCCTTTAATTCCCTATCAACCCTTTTTTTTTTTACCTTGACACAATCTGTGTGACTCGACCCCATTTCTGTTTTTTTTAGGGTACAAGGAACTGAGAAAAAGGACTGACGGTTTCTTTTCCGTTTTCCCTTTTATTTGTTTGGATCACACATTATGGATGACCTGGGGAAGACTGGAAGGGCTTTCTATGTTCAGTCCTGCCCTCTCAGTTGAGAAGGAAGATAAGATCTAGAAGGACCAGGGGAGAGAGGGGTCTCCCAGCAGGGGTCTCTGTGTGCCCCAAGGAGGAAGGGGGGGGGGGGGGGGGTTGTGTGACAGTGGGGCAGAGGCCCTCTGCCAGGGTTATCTGGGTGTACAGCTATGCTGGGTCTACAGTGATGCTGATGTACTCCCTCTCAGCCCAGGATGCTGACCTGGCCCTCAGCCGCAGTGAGGGCGGAGTGGAGATCGCCCTCCAGTATGCCAAGATGTGGTGCCGCTACGCCAAAGACCTTCTGGCCTGGATGGAGAAGAGAATCTGCCTGGGTGAGTCCCCGGACTAGCTGAAACATCCAAACATGATCAGACGCATAAAGGTATTTATTAAATACAAACATGTCCTCTCGCATTTAGGTTAATGGGATAGTCAATAAAGGATGGCATTTTCAAGCTGTTTCCTAGTTGTTTAATGCTGTCAGTTGTTTACTTGGGTTTTTATGAAATCGTAATTACAGTTACTGAAGCGGATCTACTCAGAAAGGTTAACAGTCGCACCATTCCTGGAAAAGCGGCCAGTCTAAATACAGCCTGCGGAGAGAGAATGTGTGGTGTTATTAGTCTGTAATAGGATTGGATGACCTGAGCAACCCAAGGCACAGGATTCTCAACCATGCCCTCTACTGGTTGAGAACAAGCACGACATGTCTTTGAGTGCAGAAACGTCGGGCTCGCGAGTAGGTCTCTGCGATAACATAGATAATCTAATCGGTAGCCTGATCAGTGATGAAGACAGTGAGCTGTGTCGTCCCCCCCAGCGAACCCCAGAATGACAGGGATTACAGGGCAGATTAACAGGGAACAGCAGGGGAATGGGGAGGATGGCGTTTTACACCAAGAGCGAAGAGATTACCCTGGCACCAGACTGCCATCCAGCAACGGTACCCAGATCAAAAGCTCTGTGGAGATGTTGGACGTTGGCTAAGAAAGAGGGCGGATTACTGAAACGTAGTGTTCACAGCACCTAGGGTTGCACAAAGACTTCATTTGCTCTGAATATTGTGAGGGAAGAATAGAAGTTCCTCAAGTGACGGTGTCAGCCAACCTGTGCAGGGTGAAGTTACAGCAACTGTACTGCGAGTACAGAATCACTGAAACGGAATCACAGAACAGCCTAAATGATGTGCAGAAGCCTTTAACACAACAACAGAGGTCCTTACCTGGTATCTAAACTGTGACCCTGTGGTGAGAGTTGAGCATTGGCACACTCTGGTTGCTAGTCAGTAGTGAGCACAGCAGGTTAGCTCTGTTCAAAGCCTGGCACATTGGTTACATCACCATAGATATTTCTAAATGGATCATGTTGATCCAGCCCTCATTGATAATGTTTGTATAAAAGCCACAAAGACATCCTGTCAATACTGATTTTCTGCCTGCCGTTTTTTTTCTTTTCAATCGATTACTTTTTCCATCGGGCCTTTGACTTTACTCCTGGAAATGCCTCTGCCTAGAGGCAGTTAGAATAGATTTCTTTAATAAAGTACAGTCTTTTTTTCATGTCCACTTTCCACTGTTGACTATTCAAAATCGTCAGTATTTTTATTTATTTTATAATTCATTTCTAGTTATAAATGACCAGCCACATTTAAACACAGATGCACAAGTGTATGGCTATAGCTTTTTTAATTGCATATTCAGTGAAATTATGGTTGTTGTTTGGTTCCAGAGCAAGAGTTTGCCAAGAACATCCTGAAGGCGGCCGAGGCGGCCAAGTCCTGCGTTTCCCAGCAGGTACTGTTCCCTACACGACAGACAACTCTCTGCGCGTGAGCTGTGCAGTCGGTCTTCCCATGTGACCTGGCTCGTAGACGAATGGCTATCCCTCTATAGCTCATCCTCCCATTGAGTGTTTGTTAGTGTATGTGTGGTGTCCGTTGTGTGAAACCATAGCTGGTGTGTGTGCAGGACATGATGCCCCTCCAGTATATCTACACCATGGCCCTGGAGCAGGATGTGAAAAACAGCAACTGTGCCAGACATACAGCAGATCTGCTGCAGCAGCGCTGCTACCAGGTACTCCTCCGCGCACACACACAAAAAAAACACACACACACACACAAGCTAATAGACATTGATGGAATCAACGATGTCAGTGTGATGGCTGGGATGTAATTGTACGGTATCTCTCTGGAAGGCCCTGGTTTGTAAGAAAAATGAGATCGACAAGTGGCGCAGGGAGTTCAAGGAGCAGTGGTCCAGAGAACAGAGGAGGATGGTGAGTGTCCTGTGTCTGGGCTGGGACGCGTTCATGTTACGGGGAGGGGGTGGGACGATGTCGCGGTGCTTCTTGCTCACTGTATAATGTGTCCTCCAATGCATGATGGGATTGCTCAGAACGAGGCCGTGGCGTCTCTGAAGAAGGCTCGCCAGCTGTACATGCAGCGCTCGGAGGACCTGGAGAAGGCCAAGGCCGTGACGGCCAAGGCCGAGGATGAAACAGCTGGTCACAAGACCTTGGACAAGAGGAGGAAGTCCAGGGACGATGCCAGGTGCAAGGTGAGACCACTCTTAACCCTGGAACATGTCCCTTATATACTTGGTTAACCCTTGATTTGATTGAAGACACAGTTGACAACATTATAGTGGCCATCCTCTGATTCTCCCTCCCTCCACTCTCCTCCCTCTCTCTCTCTCTCTCTCTCTCTCTCTCTCTCTCTCTCTCTCTCTCTCTCTCTCTCTCTCTCTCTTTCTCTCTCTATCCCTCTCTCTCTTTCTCCCTCTCTCTCTCTCTCCATCTTTCCCTCTCTATCTCTCTCTCCCTCCCAGGTGACCGAGGCAGAGCAGCTCTACAAGCAGTGTGTGAGTGAAGCCAATAGTCACCAGGAGGAGCTGGAGAAGGTCAAGGAGAGGATAATCGTTCACATGCGCAAGCTGATCTGCCAGGGGGACACCGTGTTGAAAGAGGTGTGTACCCTTATCTGACAGAGCAGTTCCACTGACCAATGGGGTCTTCCTAGAGAGCCAGGAGGGCCATAGCCAATCAATAGGGATAGGTATAGTTCAGTGCTAGAGTGCCTTTGACTGCACATCAAGAGCTTGCCGGTTCCAATCCACCCTTGTATGTCGCTTTGGATGAATGAAACACTTTCCATATTATTAAAACCTGTTTCGGGCTGAATGCAGGGATTGAATAAATGAGACTAGTAACTCTGTCCTCCTGTTCCTGTCTCTGGCCGTTAGGCCACAGTCAACATGTTCTTCTACCAGCGGCAGCAGACTGAGTCTATCCCTCTGGGCTACCATAACCTGGAGCTGACCTGCAGGCCGTGCGAACCCGGCGAGCCCTACATGCTCTACATCCTGGGGAGACGCCGGCACGAGCCGCCCCATCAGACCTTCACCTTCCAGGAGTTTATCCCCCAGGGGAAGAGGTACTGCAGAAAGCTCCTGTCCTCCTCTGCTACTGTGACATGGGGCGGACACCCTGGTGCTGAGTCCAGGCTCTCTCTATCTCTCCACTCGGCTGACTGAGAAAGACAAATAAACTCCAAGACGTAGACCTCAGGTCATGCCGTGGGCGGAGACGGACCTTGTTTCTGCCACACAGGCCGAGCCGTGATTAAGTCTGTCCGTGTTTCTTTTCCCATGTTTCTTTATGTGTAATAGCTGCGGTCGTCGCAAAGTCAGCAGCACTCTCAGCTCTATCCAGGATTCATATGCTCTGCCAGAGGACTGCCAGGGGAAACGACCCAACGACGGACGTAAGGACTGCCATAACTTGGCTTCGGTGTCGTTGTGCAGTCATTTCATTGGCTGTGAGTGTTCTGCAACATGTTATGTTTTCACACAGGCAGAGCAGGTTACAGTGACAGTGAGAGCATGGGAGGGAGCATGGAATCTCTGTCAAGTCCAGGTAAGCTTGTCCTCACAGATAGTGCTTTCCGCGGTCTCATTCCGATCGTTCTCCTTCAGGCCTTCAAACCGTCTTCATGCTCTGCGGTTCTAACTATCTTGTCTTATCTGCCTTTCTGATTGGTCTACTCCTTATTGAAGCCCATGGGAACAGACGACTTCCCAAAGCCCCGTCCGTTGGGACCATGTCATCAGATGACCTTGATGAGAGGGACATGGGGACGGTCTTGGAATCAGGTATGTTTTATCCAACTGATACAGAATCTCTACTCTGTTGTTAACTGTACTGTATGGACCGAACAACTTTACCCAGTTTCTTGTAAAGGCAGGAACGAAGTGATTCACACCGTGCTGTGTACTGTCCACTTAAGAACTTGTACGTCTATTTGCGCTCCTCACAGAGGGTCTGGACTCCACCCCCGAGGGGAACGGGGCGGTGTGCAAGGTGCGCACCACCTCCCGCGCCGCCTTGACGCACCGCCTCAGGAAGATGAAGAGCAAGATGGTGAAGTGCAAACAGTGCGAGAACTACATCGTGGTGAACGGGATCGAGTGTGAGGAGGTGGGGAGCGACGCTATGGTTCACCAAACTCACCGAAAAAACAGCTGAACGCACGTACAGTGCCTGTCAGAAGTGTTGAGACACCTAGCCTTTTATAATTTCTGAGAAAAACGTGTGCACCACCTGTTTTTCCTTGTTTTTAATGCACGATCAATCACTCAATCACGTTCTGTGGGGCATTTAACCTGCATGTATATAATGAGTCAGCATGTTCTCCAAATATTGCTCCAAGTTTGATGAAAATTAAGCTTTTTGTAGCAATATCTGTACATTTTGATCAAAGTAAAACTTCATACCATTAAACTACTTAGTTTGTTGCATATAAACAATAGGAACATGCACGTGTCTCTCAAAAGCTGATAAAAGACTAGGTGTTTCCAAACCTTTGACAGGTACGGTACTTTGCAGTGTCACTCAGTTGTGTCTGTCTCCCCCCTCAGTGTGGCCTGGCGGTCCACAGGAAGTGCCTGGATGTGTGTCAGCTGGAGTGTGAGTACAGGAAGGGGATCCTGTTCGGGGTGGGCTTCTCCCTGCTGCCCCGTGACAGACCAGACGAGGTGCCCTTCGTGGTGCCGCTCTGCACAGCCGAGATAGAGAGGCGAGCCCTAACGGTGCAGGTATACATGTACATACTATGGCAGCGCTGTCGGCACCATTGGACACGATGTGGAGGTAGCTACAGTCTTTCCACTCTCTGCCTTTCCTCTCAGGGGGTGTATCGGGTCAGCGGCTCCAAGCCCCGTATCCAGAGGCTGTGCCAGGCCTTCGAGGCTCAGAGGGAGCAGGTGGACCTTTCGGGCATCTCGCCACACGACATCACCTCAGTTCTCAAGCATTTCTTTAAGGAGGTAATGTCTCTGATCCCCATAATAATCTATTCTGTATAGAGCTGAATCCAGACACGGAACGGACGTGACCAGGATTAAAACCCCCATTTATATGTTTTAGCTTTACAGTCAATCCATGTTACGATGTTATTCAATCAATAAATCGCTCTTAATTGACCTCCCATAGCTTCCCGAGCCACTGTTGACCTTTGACCTGTACAATGACTTCATCACCGTGGGAAAGAAGATCCAGCATTTGACTGAGAGGTCACAAACTGAAGATAATGATGGGATGGTGGAGGCTATCATTCAGAGCCTGAAAGAGTTGCTGGACAGACTGCCTCCATACCGCTACTACACTCTGCAGCACATGATGATTCACCTCCATCGGTACACTGCTGACACAGTATTTGCCTAAATGTATTTAATCACACTCGATCGCCTCTGTTTCTGATTGGTTCAAATTCTCTCTTTCCCCCCTGCAGGGTTTCAGAAAGCTATGAGGAGAACAAGATGTCTCCAGGGAACTTAGGCATCGTGTTTGGCCCAACCCTGCTGCGCCCCCTAGTGTCAGTGGATGTGTCTATGATAGCCCTCCTGGAGACCACCTACCAAGCACTTCTGGTGGAGTTCCTCATCACGCACCACCAACAAATCTTTGGTCCTCCCCAGAGGTCGTGCACCCCCCCTCCACCTCCTCCCACTGCCCCTCTTCCAGACACCCCTCCCAGGGCCTCCTGTCCCCTGGCGGAGGAGGCCTCCTCCCCTGCCCCCCAGGCGCCTGAAGCCTCCACCAGAGAACGGCCGCGCTCCATGGAGGTAAGCACCACCACAGACACTCCCCCTCTCATTTTATTATGAATGACAGGGGGAAATGAAAAATCATTTTCCTCAAGAAAATCATCTTCAAGAAAATGAGGAGCAAAAGCAACGCTTCAAACCTTCGATCTATTTAGGAAATGTCCGTGTTAGTCCATCTTTTTCTGCTTCTCAGTTCTTCTCTGGTAACACAGTGCGTTTGAGCCCCACGTCGGCAGTCCGTCTGGGCTGCTTCTGCACTTGCTTCTTCTGCTACCTGTCGCTCTGTGCCTGCAGCCGGGCTGTGTCCTGCCTAACACTCGGACGATTAGCATCAAGCTTAACGGTGTCAGGATTAACGCTAGCCTCCTCTCTGGCCTGTGAAGTGGTCCAGCTCCTTTTGCCAGGTCTTACACGTCCATCTCAGTATGGATACCTTCAGCCATTACCAAACAACACTTCTCTAGTTGACATAATTTCAGGAGTGAATATTTTGAAAATATTATTTTTCATATCTATATATCGATACTAACATACTGTATATTCTACAACAGATCAAAGATAAAGGCAAACCTTGGGTGGTCCTTGGGTTGGTTGGGACAGGGGAGCACATGTCTTTACATAAATTCTTAGTTTGACAGTATGTTGACCGTGCCGTGGAGTAGTCTTGTTTGTTTACCTGTAACTTATCTTTGGTCTACCTCAATATTACCTCACTGACTGGTGTCAGAGACAGTCTACCTGGTCCAGTACCCCAAACATCTACATCCAACACAGAGTTTGTGTGTCATTTCAACAGACTCGAACAATCAAGAGAGACTCAAGCGAGGGTTATATATCTGACAAGTCATCATCCAATGAGGCAGTGGACCAGCTCAGCCCTGAAACCAATGAGAGAGCAGGTATGCGGGATACAGTACCACAGTCATCATTAAGTTGAGTTGGTAACAAGGATTTAGTTGGTTGTATTGCTTTTGTACTCGTAGCTGTAGCGTCTTGACAGTATATCTACTTAGTGGTGTTTTCTTAATGAAGCCCAAAAGTCAAAGTCATGTCCTGGATTAAAGCTGTTACTGCTGCTTTCCTCTGCTTTCTTCTGCTGCAAGCCTGTCAGACCCCCAAGGGTGTTCATTAAGTGTGTTGTCATGGACCTTGTGTATCCCTGCTAGTCTCATTGTCCTCTTCCTTTCCTCTCCCCTCCTCCAGTCTTGGCTCTGAGGGGGGCTACAGCTGCTCCTTTAGCAGATTCGCTGGCTGAGACAGACCCTCCCGTTGGAACACCCCCCCGGTGCAACTTTAGCAGGCATCAAGCCAGGTACCAGCGACAGGCCACCCCAGCAGCCCAGCGACACAGCTCTGGCCTTCGGACAGGCCTGCCTGGGGAGGAGGTGTTAGCAGAGGCCACAGACAGGACCCAGACTGGTAGCGCGTACAGTAGCAGCAGCTCCTCCCCAGAGCCAGGGGCCCTGAGCCAGGCCCAGCTCATAAGCACTGCCCTGGAGCCACCCCGTCCTTCCAGTCATGCTGGACACGCCACTGAGAAGCAGCCAGGCAGTCAGACACGCCTCTGGGAGGTCGCACAGGGAAGGCTGGGGTTAGGTGCAGCATCTGTGACATCAACAACAGCCGCAACCGCAACAATGACCAATGCAAAGCTGAGCTTCACTCAGGAGGAGGGACTTGAGAGTCAAGCCGCATCCCTGACTGGTCTGAACACCAATCAATCCAACAACAGGCTGAGAGTTTGCGAGAGGCAGCCACTAAGGCAGTCCTTGCAGAGAACTCCTGCAGAGCAGAGCCTTACTGGACCTGCCCAGAAAATCCTGTCTGGGTTGAAGCTGAGGCGCAACGATACTGGGAATGATGAGCCCATCCATTTTGTCTAATGAGGATTGGAACCAATAACCTACTTTGGAACAAATGTCTACGCAATAATAGAAATACACTCAGAGATACAATAAAAAACACTCAGAGATAAAATAAAATACACTCAGGGGTACAATAAAGCAGTCTTTAGTTTTGTAACACAGACATACTCACACCAAACACCGTAGACCTTTTAGAAAGTTACATCAATTAAATGCTTACCGGTACTTATTTAAACAACTTGTGTGAACTGTTAAGTCATACATAAACCTCAAGTTATGTTTCAATTAGTAGATCGTTCCTGAGCCTAAAAATAGCAGTGACATTGTCTATTACTCTTAAATGACTAAGACCCATATCTTTATTCTTGTCATTAGCTAAGTTACCCATTTTTTACAGTTTTGAAGTGAAGACCAGCTCTCAAACGCAGACCGATTAGGTGTGGGTCAAATAGGCCTATGCTATGTGTACAGGATTTGATCAGATTGATAACAAAATATTTAGACATAGATGATAGACTAAATGCTTAGTGGCTTGGTGGCCATATCTGTCTGTAAATTACAGAATTAACAACCACAGATGTCACAAAATGAAAATAAATCTCATGTAAACAGGTATATATGTTCATATTGGGTTTCAAAGGCAGCTGATTATACTATGCTGGACTATTTCTATTAATAAACAAAAAACATGTACTCTTATTTGGTTCTTTTATTTCATGAGAGCCCACGGCTCAGTTCCAATTACATTCTAGACTCACAAGAGGGCAGTAGTATCATGCACGAGAAGCAACAGTGCACAAACTGGCGCACAAGGGAACGACAATTATAACAGAAGACTACTGCTTTTATACTGATGTATTTTGAAGTGAAGCTTTCTCGCATCTTATGAAACTAGATATTCTCTTCAAATATTTTGATCTTAGTCTTATAAGTTTTACTAAAAAGGAAGCAAAGCTACCTCACTGGATGGTCTGAGCTGTGCCATTACGTTGGATGCGACTAATAGATCAAGATGAGTTTTGCATGGCCAACTATCTTACTCACTTTTTAAATTGGTTAAATGAGTCTCCAAAACTCTCGACACCATATGGTTTCGACACATTCGGCACTGTTTTTCCTTACGACATTTCTAAAACGGCAGTATTCTACCTATCCAAGCCTATCTTGAACATGTTCTCCCTCCCTTCCCGTCCATCCCCTCCCTCCCCGCTTTACGCACAATGAATTCTGAGAGCCCACTTGGCTGGTGGTGAAAAAGCAGCAGGCAATAGGTAGCCAAATTGAGTGCGTGACCATGATGATAGTTTGCTTTTAATCGCGTTCTGGGATTGGAAACGGGGTTGCCGGATCAGACTTTGTTGTTTTACCAAAAACCCAAGTGATTTTTTTTGGTTTTCATGCTGCCTACAGAGATTTCGGGGGGAGTGTGTTTCACCTCAAGGTATGTGCCCACCGCAACACACCGACAGGTTGCCGGAACCGTGCAACTCAGACACTTATCACTAAAGAAAATGTGTTCATGCTTGTCACTTCACACAGATATTGTTTATTCTTCGTGTGCCAAAAGAATGCTTTAGGTACTGTTCGTCATCATGTCTTTTTATCCGTTTTTTATATTTAAAGTGAGGCTGATCTAAATTCCTTTAGCTTATAGCCAACGTGTTATTGTTAGACAAGATCATTTTCATAACGATATGGGTTCTCATCAGTATAGGGTAATATGGCTTTATTGCTGAAAATTTGAAATCAACCCCTATTAAGTGAGCTTGAGAGTTGTATTAGTCTCGTCTTTCTACGTTTGCCCAAAAGTATAAGTTGTGATATGAATTGTAATTTCAGAAGAGAGGAAATCTCAATATCCTCGGCTTCACTAGTCTTTTACGGCAATTCTGACCATATATATGACAACCCATCTACCATTAGTTATTGACCTTTTCCTCAACTCGTACCTCCCTCAAATATTCACTTTTTAATGATAATAAGCATTATAACGGAAGCGCGTAAACAAGATCTCTGACTCGAGGTGGACATGGGCTACAATTGTTTTTCTGAATTTGAAACTAAAATACCCTACACAGCCCATGCGGCTGAATGGTCCTTTAATTTATGATTCTGTTTAGCAGATTATGTGAATTTGTTTTAAATGTAGGCTACTTGTAAATGTCGGATTTTCGATAGCCTTTTTGACTGAATAATGATCTTAGACGTGCGACTTGCCTAAATTGACTCATATCACGGTTGTCTAATTCCAACCTGAATAAAATACATGGTTTCTTTAAGGCTTCTTTATTATAGGCAATCATTGATTTCAAGTATAAACAATGAACACTCTTTTGGATGTGAAATAATAACTTCAAAGTGTACAATCAATTATTTGCAGTCGTCTTTCCAACAATTGCCTTTTTTTATAGTCTGATTTACTTTTCGATTTCGATTTTTAATCTGATGGAGAGCAATTATGGAAAGAATTATATTAAAAGTAGCTTATTTTTGAAAATATTACATGAGTAGGTGAGTTTGAAAACGAATGGGCCTCGGATAGAAAAGAGTGCATTCTTATGCTACTATTACATTTTTTTTATCAACATGATGATTTTGAAGGCAGAATAAAATGTGTTTATATGAAAACTTGTGTATAGAATTATACTATTATACAATATAATTATAGTTAAAATTAACTAATAGGACTCACACACCAAACCATGAATCTCGAGCAAAACGGATCGTTATTGTCAAAATGAACGCTGTTATTATAATGAATGTTGTCATAGTTGTATTATTACAATGATGCCTATTATCATTTTGTTGTATTATTATTTATTATATTATAACGAATATTAATAATGTTATTATCACACCCTTGTTGCTATAGGCTACTGTTGATCGGCCTATAGAATCATAATTTAACACCGAATTGTTTATTGAATACCACAATACTCTATTGTATTGAATAAACTGAACATGGATTTTGCATTGTGCATTAACATTGCATGAAGTTCTACAGAATATTTTGTTGGTTGAATTCACACTAAAAGTTTGCGCGCTTGTGTGCCAGCGGGTTATCATGGACTTAATCCCAACACTTAGTTCTTGGTCACGATCAAGAAGATCTGCGGTTGTGGCCTCACTGACTTCGCCGGGTATAATGTGGTGCAAGTAAATAAACTACAGAGGGCCACTAGATTACTTTCCGACAATTAACTGCTTTCAACTTGCGTTAGATTTCGCTTGGGTCGTACTGCGCCAAGTCAACCTTTGTGGGTCTGTTTGCTGGGAATCCTGACAGGGGTCTTTATATTTAGCTAATTTTATGTTATACATTTAGAAAGGTAGTATGACCTTTGACTTTAACCCTTGTTTTTTTCCAGCGATCACACGGAAGGAAGTACAGACGGGATGAAAACTGAAGAGACCAAATCCTGTCTTCAGCAGCCTCTGTCCTCGACGCCGTTCGGTGATGCTGGCTACATTGAGTTTGCAATTGCATTTAGAGGCTGAACGACTTGATAACTTTTATTGTTGCAATTTATATAATCACATTTAGACTTTAATGTGTATATGTAGGCTATAGCGTTACTCATTTTGAAAAACATTACGCACTGAATGAACCCAAAAAATGATAATGGTCGCATGTCTTCTGATAATCACAGTTTTTAAACAAAGTAGTGGAATTTATTTACTGTTCCGATTCACTTATACTCCGTTCTTGTCATGCACTTATTTTTTGTCTTATCATCTGTCAACATACAGGTTCTGAACTTAGAGGAGGAGAGGTGTGTGCCGGTTGCGAGTCGCCTATCGCTGACCGTTTTTTGTTACGCGTGAATGAACGCTCCTGGCACGAGACCTGCGTCAAGTGTGCCGTTTGTCTCAGCGTGCTTAGTGGGACCTGTTACAGCAGAGACCGCCTGCTTTACTGCAAGCACGACTATGAAAAGTAAGGAGAACCCATCTGAAAAAATGATTCAACAAAAGTATTTCAATTTCCACATCCAGAAAGGTACCATTTAAAGTCTGAATAACAGAATGTTTGGACACTGTGTGTTTGTGGGTGTGCCAAGCACGCAGGTGTGTGTGTGTGTCTGTGTGTGTGTGCGTGTGTGTGTGTGTGCACCATGCACATAACAGTGTGTTCAAGTGTTTGTGTGTGCGTGTGTGTATTGGTCATACTGTTGGTCAGTGTGGCCCAATCTCCAGGGGTGGACGGCTGAAGGACAATCCTGTAGCTCGTTATCATTGTTGTGAAATGTGTCAGACGGAATCCAGCAGCCCAGACTCTCCCACTGTACCCGACATCTGGAGGAGAGAAGGAGAGACAGGCAGGAGTGAAAAAGGACTGAAAGAGGGAGAGAGGGAGAGAGAGCAAAGGCTAGACGAGAGCCAAGTGATATGAATAAACAGTGAAAGACGGGAAAATAATCTCGTCGTTTGTGTCCAAGCTATGTGTTTTTAACACCCCGTGAATTTCTTAGATACAGAATTTACAAGGAACTGGTGTTCTTAATGTACCAATTTCCCCCTTCAAAGAGCACAATAGATGTTTGGAGGGTTTTTTTTTTTAACTTAATTTTGTGCAATAATAATTTGTACTGAAGACCTCCATAGTGCTGAACCATTTTAAGGGTGGACATAATCTATAGGGTATATATTATATATATAGTTTGTAGTTTGTGATCCTGTCATTCTTAGTTGATGGCCTGTGGGTTTTGTGTTGTGTGCAGCAGTGCTGTGGCCCCTATATGTTAATTACAGAGTGCGTGGCCATATTGTGTCTGTGCAAGACTTGGCACACGCCAATGCTTCTGACCTTCAGGAGATCAGCAACAATGTCTCCCTGTGTTCCCTGCAGTCTGTCCATCAGCGCCCAGCACCACACACACACCCTGCCCCTTAGCCTACAGCAGGTGTGTGTACTGTACCAGGTACAGGAAGCATGCCCAAGAATTTGAAATGTGTCTGCATAAGAATTTGAAATTCTTGAAATTTGAGGGGATATTTAAATATTTTGCCCATTACCCTACCATGTTATACTACCATGTGAAATATTGAATCTAATATCGAAATTGTCCAACCAGGCTGAAACAGTAAAGCAACACTGTCTCAACACAGATTCATCTATAATCATGTTCCTTTTAAGACAAAACCTTCATACCTTCTAATATAAGAATCTGTTAGAAATACAGTATGTTAGAAGTGTAGTTTGTGCTCTCCTGTGTCGCTGTCACTTACAGCATGACTTATGCGGTTCCTGCTACGACCGCACTTTAAAATGCATGGAATGACTTGATATGAGTTCTACTTTCTGTAAAACATGTCATTGCCGCTCGCAAATAGTATCTCGGTCTTAACCTTGTTTTCAAATATTTCCACATTGACTGCGCTGTAAGGCAGGCAGACAGACAGACCACCTCCCACGGGCAAACACCTCTCTAATGCACACACACATAGACAAGCTTCATCTCCACCTCACCTTAAAGAAGAGCCTAATATACGCTTCAGAGCAGAGAGGCCCCGTGCCACGGGCTGGGGGTCTGGAGCCCAGGCAGGATCAGTTTGGGCTGGGGGTCTGGAGCCCAGGCAGGATCAGTTTGGACTGTTAGCTGGGAGGCCCCGGCAGACTCCTCTCCAGATCCCCTACCGTCTGGATCTCCTGCCCTGGGAGAGCTGGGCATCTGGGGTGTATAGTTACTAAACCCTGAGTTTAATACATCACTCTGTGGGGGGGGGGGCGGGGGGGGGGGACTAGATCCACCAACCCACTGTGTTAGACATGGGAGACAGCTCCACCGAGGAAGCTGCTGTTTCTCACACAGGCAGACCGGTGTCATTCTCTCAGCTTACACGTGTTTATATGTGTTCTGGGGCCGTTTTTTCTCTCTCCTGCATGGTGGAACTGAGGCCGAGGATCCTATCTTCACACCCCTCCCCCCGTTTATTTTGCTCCTTTTCTCTCGTTCGTTCGTTCTCCCTCTCTCCAGTACCTCGTTCATCACTGTCTGGTTTGTAATAATATTTCTCTATTCCAAACCTCATTTCCTTCTTGTTGAGATTGATAGCAGTGATGACACCAATCAGTTTATCTCCCCGTTTATCCCTCGTTTTCTCTTAATCGTCTCCCTGCTCAGAGCCTCTTTGTGTCTCGGTATGGGAGGAGAGGGAGGAAGGGAGGGGGGTTGATTGTATGCTGTGCTAATTACCCAGCATTCTCGGCCCCACAAGTGAAGACAGGGCTAGCTCAGGTTAGAGAACTGTTACTTGTGCCTTGTTTCTTGTTTTGAAGTGACAAGTGATGGGTTAAATCAAAGACACAATTTAAACCATGACTTTAAATCTCACCATTAATAATTAATGTGTGCTGTATAGATTGCACACCCTTCACTTCACATGACTACATGCATACTGTATTGACTGAATGTCATTCCAGTAGATGTGTTGGAAGGAGTTTAGGTAAAACCCTTCTTCAGAAACTTTTGATAGAGGCACTACACAAGATCCTTTTGCAGTCTTTCTTATAATTTTTTTTATCAAGAGGAACAAGTAAAAGAATGCCAAAGACCATTCATTTATCAGTAAATTGTTTCTTTTTAGTGGGAGACATGCTCAGGAGCGAGTACAGCAGATCTTGACATGTAAAACATCCAGGATGGCAACACTAATTAGCACTAATTTAAACTGAATTCACTCTATCCATTTTCCAGAGGCATGCCAACAAGCAAACAGAAGCCTCGGCCCCAAATCTCTACCTAGTCCATCCTTTACTGTGAAGGGCTTTACATTTACTGTGTAAATGTATCCTAATGCTAACTTTTATGAGCTAAGCTCCGCCCCTAATTAACTTTAGAAGCACCTGTGGACACACAACCGATTACTGAGATACACACCAGGTCACTGACAGTTCAGCAGGAACACTACTTAACACTAAGAACAGTACTTGCCTCAAGTGAGCGGTTGACTAACCTTTTTGAACAACCCTGAAGTCAAATTCAGATAATGTAGTCACTGCAGGGGAGGCTGAGGGAGTGCTGAGGTCTATTTTGGATCTGCTGGTCTTGACAGCTCAGATATAAACGTTGCTGCCCAAGGTCCATGGGGACTCTTCTTAGGCGGTCACTGCCTAGGCTACGGTCCAGGCTACACTCAAGACTGCATGCCCATGCTGAGAAGCAAGAAATACTCGAATTTAAACTTTTTCACAAGGTCTATTCTTGCTTTGTAGCCAGTCTGTTCTCACCACAGTAGGGCATTCCCCTCATGAACGAGGTCAACAGGTGAGGGAGGGAGTTGTGGGAGAAAAGTGGAGACTAGAAGTGGTTCGAGATGGTTAGATATCTCTTCTCTTCTAATACTATATTGTGTGATGAATTAAGCATACTTGCTCCCATCTGTACCAGCTCACTGGTTAATTATTCGTTTATGTATACTTCTTGCGTACCTTGTGAATAGTGACCTGTGTATAGCTTGCTTTAAACACACTGCTGTGTGTAATTTGTGTATAACTCTTTTGATACACTGCTCTAATGCCACATATCTATCTACTGTATCTATGTTATCTAGTAAAATGTAGAAAAACTCCAATAAAACCTTCACAAAGCGGGGAAAAAAGTAAATAGTCAACTTTAAGGAGGGGACGCGAAGAGAACGTGTGGAGAGGGGGGAATGGAGTGAACAATGGGCCAAAAATTTGACGTTACGAGGGAGAAGTAGGTAGAGCGAGGTGTCACCCCCTGTAATATTGCCACTGTTTTTGCATAATGTGCGATGAGGCCCCGTCATCTTACCTCCCCCACAACAATTTCATTACAGACAGCTAATAAATGTTTCATGGCAGAACAAGCTGCTCGCCTTGGCTTTATTAAATCTGAGATAATAAAAGAAGAGCGACAAAAAAAAGAGAAAGGGGGAGGACCAGAGAGAGAGAGATGGAGAGAACGCCATAGACATTCTCAAATAGGGCGGCTGTATCTCCTGTTTCTGGGGCAACGGGTCCCCCTATCCCCCGCTTCCCCCTCCCCACTGCTTCCCGCTCCGCCAGAGAGAGACAGGAAATGAGAAACGGGCAGACAGGATATTGCGTTCTGGTGGCCTGGGGATTAACTGTTTTATCTAAACTAACACACACACACACACATACGCTCATCAATATCTTCACACACACATCCACACATTCCTTTCACACTCTTGCAGGCATCAGGCATAGACACACACACACATATGATATATATATATACGCCTGTTGTCATGCTCTCATGCCGGTATATTACATTGATTATGTGACGTCATATCTCACTGTCAATGAAGAGTTGAGTTTCTTTCTCTGTCATGCTTCTACAGAGAGCATTAACACATTTTATGACAATGCTCAGTATTAACACTTTCCCAGTGTGTTACCAGTGTGTAACAAAATAACTGTTAGAACAGTCAAGGGTCCATGGGGACAGGCTTGTTAAACTGTTATACTGGCTACTATTGTATATGTAATAAGCCCAAACTGTGTATATTAAGACATGCTAAGAATACTTATTACTTCACTACTTATAGTAAAACCAACAAGAGGGATCATCTCATTTACATTGATTTATTTAGGGAAAACAGCAGGACTTTAAAGTTATATCAGTATTATATTTGTTGTTAAGCGTATACTGTATGTATATGTGTGTGTGTGTTATTCTTTTTCTGATCTGTACAATATCAGTTATCTATATGTTTGTGTGTGTGTTTTGGTTTAGGTGTGTGCACCCTTGTGTGTAAGTGTGTGTGTGTGTGTGTGTGTGTGTCGGGCGGGCGGGTGGGGGTGCCTGCATACGTGTATTCGGTGGTGGCAGGGGTAGTGGGTATCGTGGGGAATGCTGGGAGATTTTAATAACACAGAAGCAGTGCAGGGAGATTTAATAAAAGGAGATGATGTGATTACTGAACCCTGGCTCTGAGCCATTTTGCTTCACAGAGCAATATCCGCTCACACACACACACGCACACACATACACTCACATGCACGCACACACATGCACACCCCAGAATGATACTAAAACTGACACGACTTAAAAGTATGATTTGTTGCCTATCGTTTGTATTACTAGATTGATTTGATTTGATTTGGCACAATTTACTGATATATCAAATACTGTATATTGTATACCCAAAAACATAGCCATTGAACCAGTCATTTTACTTTACCCTCAGACCAAACCTTTAATTGCGGCTTAATGTGCTGTATAGGCATGCAAACATGTCATCAATCTCAGGTGTGTGATCAGAGGACAATAATATACTAGCTATTGTATCTCATTCCTTGGTGTGTCTGCTAAAAGAATACTTGGACAGAGCAAGCCACGTGATTGAGTGCCACATGCAGACAATACAGGCTCTGTTATCCTCTCAGTATGCCTAGGCTCTGGATAGAAACATCAAGAAGCCCTGTCTCACCTTTACCCTTTCAATACTCACTCTTCAATCGCATGATCCATGTCTGTGGCGGCTTTACCCAAACCTCCATTCACCCTTCCTTAAAAACAATAGGATGTGTTCCAACAAAGTTATGTCAATTCTAGTTCTTCCAAACCTCCATGGTCTGTGAAAGATATTTGGAAAGTGGTTTACGGCAGACACGAGAATATCCCGACAAATTTAGCTTGAATCATATGTTTTTAGGCAGCTTTTAAAGCTTTCAAACCCCAAAAACCAATCCACTTTGTTTATTGTGAATGGTGTTATTATGAGCCATGTACCCCAGAGAAAGGCCAGTGTGAGTTACACTATTTGAAGGATTAGTATGATCTACTTAGTGACCCCCTGGGTCTGTTGCTCCAAGTTGCTTTCATTTTCCATGTTGAGTAGATTCTTACTGTACTGTACTGAGTAGTGCATGGATACAACAACAATCCAGAACCAGAATTTACAGAGTACATTATATTCTGTTCCTCGTTTATCATGTTTCACTTTTATTTGGAGCATTGTAGTTTGTGGATGTTGTGTGTATTGTGGGAACTGAAGGATTCTGTCTGTGGCCTGGATTAGCATTGAACAAGTTGTGTGTGTTGACACTCGTTTCTGTGATCAAATGTATTGTTTGAATGAAGAAACATAATTGTGGGCTGCCTACATACACGTTTGTATGACTCAATGGTAGTCTCGTTTGTAAAACTTGGATCTGTGGTGATTTTATTGTGTCTTCCAAAGTGTTTGTGTGTGTGGCTGTGGTTTGGTGGAGTTTGGGGAGCGTTTGGCAGATGGATTGAGGTAGATTAGCCATGGCAGCTGTGTTTGGGACAAGATCACAGATTAGGGCCTCTAATGTGTGGACCTGGCTCCCTCTCTGGCCTCCAGATTTGGGTAGCAACACCTTCCTCTCACCCAGTCAGGGAGCCACGACACTTCGAACCCTGCCTCCTTCCCTCTGGTGCCATCTTTTCTTTCACTGTCCCTCTGATTTGCTTTTCACATTCTGTCCTCGCGAAAACCGTTCCTTCATCCGTATAGTTCTATCTGTCGTCTCACTGGTGTACTGGCTGGTGTCTCCCTAGTGTCAATATTTCCTGCAGGTAACACGCTACATAGCAAGGGTACCTGGGTTACCTGTCAATACATGTATTGGTACATGGATCAGGGAATGTGTGTGTTTGTGTGTTTGTGTGTGTGTGTGTCCGTGTGTGTGTTTGTGTTTTAATGTGCAAAAGAGCGAGGAAAGAGATTAACCCCATGCTATCCCCAATCCCTGGTTATGAGTTTACAGCGTCTGTCTGGGCATCGCACTGTTTAAACAACAATCTAATTAATCCTGTCTTTATTAGTTTCAGTGAACTGGGAGGGAGGGTGGGAGGGTGTAAAAGAGAACTGGGAATGCTGGCAGGAAAAAAATGAAAGGTGGGGGTAGAGATGGAGATGGGGGGGGGGGGGGAGAATACAGGGATTTGAGAGAAATCTAAAAGCCAGTGTTTTCGACCTTCACACTGAATGGAAATGTCTGTGAGAAGAAATTAGATGCGTAATTTAGGGGCCTCATCACACACACTGAAGGTAGAAGACAATAGAGAAAGTGCCCAGAGAGGAAACCCATAGACGGAAAGTAAGACCTTACAAACTGTCTACAATTTGTACACAAATTTAACAAAACCCCCGACTGGACTGTACATGAATTGGGCCTCAAATGATTAAACGCACATGAGGATTTGGTGAAAGTCAATTGAAATCCATCACTGCAACGCCAGCTTCCTTAACATTAGTTGACTACTGCCACCCAGTGTCAATGATGAAGAATTTCATTCAGGCATCAAAGGCTACTGTAATGTAATGCCAATAGATGAGGTGATCGTTAACGATGGAAAATCCCAGAAGCAGGAAAAAAGAGGCGCTAAAGAGCTGACAAATGAATTTAAAGGTTATTCACCCCTCCTCTTGGGGTCGAGGACTCCTTCAATGTATTCATCCACTGTTCAATCCTTCAGGTTGTTCATCCCACGTATGCATCGTATGCATTGTCCGTGTGTTCTGGGCTCTCATATCCATGGGCCTGTCTTCCTGTGTGTCTCCAGGCTGTTTGTGAGGAAGTGCAGCGCCTGCCTGCAGGTGATTGGTCGCTCGGAGCTGATCATGCGTGTGCTGGGCCAGGTGTACCACCTGGGCTGCTTCAGCTGCTGTGAGTGCGAGCGCAGGCTCCAGCGCGGGGATGAGTTTGTGCTGAAGGAGGGCCAGCTGCTCTGTCGAGGGGACTACGAGAAGGAACGCGAGATGCTGGCGGCCATCAGTCCCACCCCCACTGAGTCAGGTAAAGGAAAGGTCACGTCGAGGAACCTTTAAAACACAATGGTATTGTGATCACTATTCTGCAGTGGCAGAAGGACTTATTGTAGATAATAGCCCACTGTGAATGGAGTATGTTTTGTTTCCTTGCCTCTCAGTGAAGAGTGAGGATGAGGATGGTGGAGGTGGTTCTGCTGGAGGAAAGGGGGGAGATGACGGGAAGGAACACAAACGCTCAAAGCGGCCACGTACAATCCTCACCACACAGCAACGAAGGGCCTTCAAGGCCTCCTTTGAGGTGTCCTCCAAACCTTGCCGAAAGGTCAGTATACAATCTTTCTTTCTCTTTCTTTCTCTCTCTCTCTCTCTCTCTCTCTCTCTCTCTCTCTCTCTCTCTCTCTCTCTCTCTCTCTCTCTCTCTCTCTCTCTCTCTCTCTCTCTCTCTCTCTCTCTCTCTCCCCCTCCCCCTCTCTCTCTCTCTCTCTCTCTCTCCTCCATACATCCAGTAAATGCTGTGTTTCTCTACAACGAAGGTTAGAGAGACCCTGGCAGCAGAGACTGGGTTGACAGTGCGGGTCGTTCAAGTGTGGTTCCAAAACCAGAGAGCAAAGGTGAGACCCCTTCGTCTACCTATAGGACACGCACACACACACGCCTACGCATTATGAGCCTGACGGAGTGAGCTTGTGTTTCAGATGAAGAAGATAGCGCGCAGGCAGCAGCAACAGCAGCAGCAGCAGGAGCAGGAGCAGCTGGGCGGGACCAGGCGAGGGCCGAGCAGAGGAGGCCGGCAGAGCAATGATGACAGTGAGGGTAAGAAACAGAGCGAGAGAGAGAGAGAGAGAGAGAGAGAGAGAGAGAGAGAGAGAGAGAGAGGGATGGAAGAGAGGGAGGGAGGGAAATATGAGAGAGATGGGCGAGAGAGAGACATGGGAGAGAAAGAGTCAGAGAGAGAGAAAGAGTGAGGGCGGAGAGAGATAGCGAGAGAGAGATAGAGAGAGAGAGAGAGAGAGAGAGAGAGAGAGAGAGAGGAGAGAGAGAGAGAGAGAGAGAGAGACGCACAAAGGGGTAAAACACTGTGGTCAAGGTGAAGGAGAGAGTGAGAGTGAGTGACTGATAAGGATCGAAGGATAAAAGAATGCTCTTCTGTCCAGATGGATCTAGTAGTCATGGATTGGACGGTCTGCTGGGGTACCCCTCTCTACCACGTCAGCAGCTGTTGGCTCTGGATCCCAACATCTATGGAGGAGAGCCGTTCCGTCACGGCCTCACTCCACCTCAAATGCCCAATGAGCAGCTGCACTCCTACGGTAAGCAGACTGGGCGTTGAGGACATTGCCTTGAAGGAGGAATATAAGAGGAAGAGACTTTTCAAATCACATCCTTCTGTTATTGTGTCCTCTATTTTGTCATTTCCCACTTTCACATTCTCAGACTCTCTTTCCCCTTTAGACTCCGAGACAGTGTTCCACGACCTGGACAGTGACGGAAGCCTTAGTCATCTTGGCGACTGTCTCATGGCAACTGCCGACGGCGGGCTTCTGACAGCGCGGGTGGGAAACCCCATCGACCGCCTCTACTCCATGCAGAACTCCTACTTCACCTCCTGACCCAGCTGAACTCTGACCCCGGCTCCACTCCAGCTCCGCCTCATCACAGAGAAACAGCAGACGGGACCCCACATGAGAGACCCCACAGTTCCACAGAGTGCAGTGGCTGCTAAATAAACCCCAGTTGTGACGTTGTTATTTGACATCCCTCATGCAGGAAAAAGATGAAATCCTGCCTTGTAGACTACACTCCCACTTTTCCATAGGAATTCATGCACATTTTGGAATCACATGCCGGATGTGTACGGACTGAACATTCACAGAAAGTATAGTCAGTCCAGTCATTCATTTGTATTTATGATGCATCAGACATGCTAGTCTAAAGCTACTCATAAGCTACTCATTAGTTATTGTATGGTATCATGGTATAAGGGTCTCCTGTACGTAAAGGTTGCTTAAGGTCCTGTTTTGAGATTTGTTCAAGGTCGATACTAACGCTTTGATTTACGCTTCGGTCTCAATTGATCTTTTTGTGCTTTCTAGCAAGACCATCTTTATATGGGTGGCATACCGTGGCAAAGTCAGCCAAGGGATGTGAGAATATAAATACCAGAGAGGTTACAACAGGTCTGAGAGTGAGAGACCCACCCCCACCCCCCCCCCACCCCATCGCTGTGCATGAGTCCTGGGATGGCGATGGATCTAGGAGGTTGTGTTACAGGGTGAACCTGGAACAGTGGAACTCAGAGCCATCTGTATAGCTGGATAATAGGGACTTAGTTATTGTACTGTATTTGAAGGACAGAAGGGTTGTTGTATAATTTGCTCTCAGGTTAGAGTGTATGTTTATGTTACCTGAGCTCTGACTCAGGGGTTGTGAGTGAAATAGGACCACAACACATAATGTTTCGACCAATGTTCCTCAAGTGTGTTGAGGGACATTGATCGTAACACATGATGTGTCATAAATTCGGATTTGTTCGAATTTCTCTGCCAATCATAAACTGATCATTTCGACTATATGAATCAAGTTCATATGTGCTATGTAACAGGGTCCTTTTGAGAGCTGTACGGAAACAGGGTTGTGTAAAAGAAAGTATCAATTACTTTTCTGTTCTTTTTTTATACTGTGAAGTATTCATTAAGTTAGCTGTTCAATACTAATAGGGTTCTACAAAATATACCAATATGATGTTATAATGTAAAAAGTGTGTTAAAATGACTGTGGTCGAAATTAATACTGCATTAGCCTATTATAGTCACTGTAATAATTATTTCTATCTTAACACTTAAAATGTAATTGTTAACACGTTAGATATTTTGTACCTGCTCCTTTGATGTTAAATTATTTATGTTGTTGCATGACATATTCGACAGTGTGTACGTGTGTCTAATTCTACGGTACAATGTTTAGACTCACCTTAGACATAAAGCACTGATGACTTTTTCTTAATCCAGTCGTCTGGGACATAACAGGCCATGGCCGTGGCCATTGTACTTGTATTGGATTATGAACTACTAGAAGTATAATTTACAGACTAGAATTTCTGTGGATGTAAGTTTTGTGTTGTATTTACAGGTCTGCCTTTGAATAATGACTGAAAGCTATGATCTGTAAAACTTATGTTCTGTTACTTAGTGGAAACAGTGATTGAATGTGTTATCCTTATTCCTTTAATATAACCTGTATATTTACCTGGGAAACAACCCTTTCACGACATTATTCACCCTGACCTAAGCCTAGATGTGTGGTGATGCACAGCCTCCCTTCCTACAAGGTATGAACAGGAAAAAAATCTTTTTTTTTAAATCCTTATGCTTGATTACCCTCTCAGTCTTTAATAACTGAACCATAGAGGACCGTTCTGCTTAGTAGTCAAAGGGCTCATAACTCAACATCCTCCCTCTTCCTCTCCATAATCAAACTAGTTCTAACGAATCAGACCAGGCAGCCCCCCCCCCCTCCTTTGCCTGCATTCTTCCCAGGCTCATTTTCCCTCAGTCGGTGGATCGCCAAGAAAGATGTGTGGGAGAGATATGACACATTCCAGGGTTTAATTTTATACTAAGACTCAAAATCGAGGAGAGGGGAGTGTGACTAGTATTAGTATAATATGACATCATACTCTTCTCAATATTATTATTCAGAGTATTCAAATCAGTTGCAAAGTCAACTAAAAGAACAGGTCTGTTTCACCCTTTGAGGTGATGAGGATCTCGAAAAGCTTTTTTTTTTCTCCACAGAAAGGAGTCCAATCGATCCAAACGTCGAACAGTGAATGAGTTCCCTTTTCAAATCAGCAGACAAATACAAAAGGTCCCCTTTGACATAAGTTCATCCCCAGAGTATCTGTTGGTCAGTATGGCAGCAGAGACGTCAGCTCTGGAGTGAGGGTTTCCAGGATCCTACGACATCTGAGGGACTGTATCAACTGCTGAGAGAGGGACCACAAAAAAAAACAGTTTATCAAAACTAGACGGCATAGTCCAAACTCTGTGTTTGAAAGCTCTAGATCTCTATGAGAGGATGTGATTGGGTCCACTCCCGACTGTTCTGTGGGTTCAGACAACTCACCAACCCCAGCCAGGTCAACTGTCTCGACACAGCCAAGGAAGCGTGCTACATGAGGCGAGCAGGAGGTCGGTGTGGTCTGGTTGTCTCTGAGGCAGCGCTCAAAGTCTGTAAACTCCTTGGCACAATCGGACCTGATCTTCTGGATCACTGGGCTACATGAACATGAGAGAGTGAGAGAGAGAGAAAGTACATGTGAGGAGGTTACTGACTAATCATGTGAAGTCAAATCAACATATATGTATAGCCCTTTTTACAAGCAATGTCACAGAGGGCTTCACAGCCCCTAAGCCAGGGGTGGGGAACGTCCGGCCCGCGGGCCGTATGCGGCCCGCGAAATCATTTGGTCCGGCCCGCCATGGAACCATATTATTAGGTGCATTATTAGTTGGCAGCAGCACTATTTTAATATGTGGAAGAGGACCGTGGAGGCGCGCAGCGTTGCGTACCAATGTACCAAAAAAATTCGCTCGAGCGCTCTGCGCGCTCGCATTAAGTGTGGAAATATATTTCCACACTTAATATACCTTATAAAGATATTTATAAGGTTCCCCACCCCTGCCCTAAGCCAACCTAAAGGTCTTGAAAACAGAGATGGTCTTACTGAGAGGATGTGCACTGTGCAACCTTCATTTTCAGGTCTTCACACTGATGCTGCCATGTTGATGGGTTGGAGGCCACACATGCCCCATATTCTTCCATCTCTTTATGGCAGAACCGAGTCGTGATATCCATTGCAGCCTGCCTGGTGACAGTCACAGGCAGATTCAGAGACTCATAACTACTTACCAGCCATGTAAAACCTTAATGAAATCGCCACTCCAATGACTTTGAAGGCTTGCAGTCATTGAAACAGAACAAGAACATGCATGCATTACATCGTGAATGAAGTTACAAAAAATAACCTTACATGTTTACCACACAGATGATAGGAAATATTTCACGACATCAAGGTTACAGCAAAACATGTGTCAGTCACTACCGTACACACCTACCTTTTGTGTGATAGGACGGTAAATTGTGAGTTCTGCCATGTTTTGCTATTTCATTGGTTCAAATGGACTTTCAATCTCATGTGTGGGAGCGCATGGACTTCTTAAAGGGGACATTCTCCACAAAAATGGGCACATTCTCCATAAAAATGTGTAATCACAATTTACTTATTTTTCTCAATAACGAATCTCTTTGAAATACTTAATGTTCTATTTCATTTATTTTAATATATTGGTTATTTTGATGTTCAAAATAGTAGCGTAGAAATTATCGGCAGGAAGTAATCTGCCATTGCGTTGTCGTACGTCGTTGCGTACACGGAAGCAGCTGAATGTGAACGAAAAAGCGATTCAGAAAACTGGATCTGAACACCGGACTAGTAAAGGGACAGAAGGATCTATCTCATCATCACCAATAGCAATAGCAAGGGGGTGGTGGTGGATAGAGGGGGGGTGAAGAAAGAGGAACGAACAATGAATGAGGCTACTAAACAGGGGAATGTGGCTTCAGATGGGATTCGGGGACCGGGGGAGTTGCAAATGGCCCCCTCTATTAACCATAGCCAGCATGACAACGGAGCTAGCGACGAGCTAGTAAGCTCAGTGACGCTTTACCGGCGCAGGCCCCGGGTATTACATGGGACGGTTCTCCCCTTTATGGGGTTGTTGTACCCCGGCTGGCTGTATGTCTGGCTCGGAGTGTATGGCGCCTCAGAGTATCCAGAGGCAGGCCTTCTGGCTCTCGCCGCCATCGGGATCGCGCACGTTCTGACAGCACTGTCCGGTTATTGGTCTGTGCACGCACACTGTTTGCTCACCTGCTCTAAGGTAAAGTGATGTATGTTGGCTTGGGATTTGACAAAAGGACACCAGTGTTTCATCATTATGTTAATTGTAAGCATTTGGTTACTAATATTTTTATTGAATAATAATTTGTGCTATGGTAGGGCCAGCTTGGTGGTTTAGTTCTAGATTTGGGTCACTGTGGGCATTTGTAAACTTGAGGTCTTTATCTATCTGATTGTCATGTGGGAATTGCTAACCTGTGAATTATTACACACAGGAGCCAGACCCACACAAGGCTACTCTGGCAAAAGTGATTCCCACCCCCAACAACGGTTCAGCAGAGCTAGTGGCACTCCAGTGGGACAAGGTGTGTAAATGACTCCATCACCCTCGGTGCTGGAACAATGTCTGAGAATGATCTTACCATCATCTGCAGTTTTTCTTCATCTGAATGCTGATCCTACTGTTTACCATTAGTGTAACATGATGGGAGTGAGTCTCTCCATTCTTATACTGTGTTTGCAGAATTTGTGGTGATTCTAAACACATTCTGGCCTTATTTCTTCCTCCTTGTTCCAGGATGATAATGGCGAGGAAATCCTGTCCTTCGAGTTCCAGAAGATCCGGTATACCTATGACAGGAAGGAAACGAAATGCTTCCTTCCTGTGACGTTTCCTGTCAGTCAGCCAATGGGCTTTTTCCAGTCCTGGCGTGGCTACCAGGAAGAGACGGACCTGCGGGCTGCAGAAAAACGCTACGGCACCAACCGTGCTGAGATGATGGTGCCAGACTTCCTGGAGCTCTTCAAGGAGAGGGCCACTGCTCCCTTCTTTGTATTCCAGGTGTGTTAGTGTGTGTGTGTGTTTGCACTTTGTAGTGTGTGTGTGTGTGTGTGTGTAATGTTACTGAAGAAGAGATCATTGTCTGAGATCTTTCCATAGTAAGTCACAGCTCAACTTTCTTGTTGTGTGAATGGCAAAGGTTAAATTGCAGCAATTATGCTGGCCCAATACTCGTTTGAATGTATTCTGTCCTCATCCCAGGTGTTCTGTGTGGGACTGTGGTGTCTGGATGAGTACTGGTACTACAGTGTCTTCACACTCTTCATGCTGGTAGCGTTCGAAGCTTCTCTAGTCCAGCAGCAAATGAGGAACATGTCTGAGATTCGCCGCATGGGAAACAAACCCTACATGATCCAGGTAACCCCAAAGCTTCTTATTCGGTTTCCACCTCACAAACCACATTTAAACTTGATTTCAGTCTCGGAAGCCATTGCTAAGAAACAATGCTAATGTCCTCTGTCAGGTTTACCGAAACAGGAAGTGGAGGCCTGTGTCCAGTGATGAACTTGTCCCTGGGGACATTGTCTCAATAGGTAAGGTTTCCCGTCTATCACCTCACAAATAGCCAAAGTTCTGTGCTTGAGCATCCTTTTGACAGGTTGAGCCTTTGCTTCTGGTCCTCCCTAGGACGCTCCCCACAGGATAACTTGGTACCATGTGATGTGCTGTTACTGAGGGGCCGCTGCATAGTGGATGAGGCCATGCTCACTGGAGAGTCTGTTCCCCAAATGAAGGTCAGGCTGAATCTCGAATGAGAATCAGAACACAGAACTGCCCGAGTGTATCCAAAACTCATTGAATGTACTGATTGCATTTGTAGGAGCCTGTGGAGGACTTGGATCCAGAGAGAATCCTGGATTTGCAGGGTGATTCCCGTCTTCATATCATCTCTGGTGGGACCAAGGTTGTCCAACACAGCCCCCCTCTCAAAGCTAGTGCTGGGTTAAAACGTAAGTGCACTCAGTGGATCAAATCGAAGGAACGTGGGGAATCATCACAGTATGATTTGTGTATTCCACCCAAATAATGCTATGAATCATCATGTCCTCACTCTGCAGCTGTGGACAATGGCTGTGTGGCCTACGTGTTGAGGACTGGGTTCTACACCTCTCAGGTAGGGAGATGCTGTTCTCACACCTCGTCTCTGCCATTCATTCACTTTTTCCAATCAAACGAAGAAAGCAAGGTTTCTTTTTTTTTTGGACAGTTGGATATTTTGTCTGTCTTCAGGGTAAACTGCTGAGGACCATCCTCTTTGGAGTGAAGAGAGTGACGGCCAATAATCTGGAGACCTTCATCTTCATTCTCTTCCTCCTGGTGTTTGCGATTGCTGCTGCTGGTTATGTCTGGGTAGAAGGTGAGAAGCTCAGGAAATATATAGAATTAAGTTCAACCGCCATGATAAATGTCATGTTGAATTGCCTGAGGTCTGGACAGGGCACACTCGAATCATGACATGTCTGCATTTCTGGCTGTCTCCCTCAGGTACCAAGGACCCAAGCAGGAACAGGTACAAGCTGTTCCTGGAGTGCACGCTCATCCTCACCTCCGTGGTCCCCCCTGAGCTCCCCATTGAACTCTCCCTCGCAGTCAACACCTCCCTCATCGCCCTGGCCAAGCTCTGTGAGTTAATATGTGTGTGTGTGCGTGTGTGGGTTTGGTGTTGCCTTGGTAAAAAAGTTTGACTCACCGACTCTGCTCCCTTCCATAGATGTGTTCTGCACAGAGCCCTTCCGGATACCGTTTGCAGGGAAGGTGGAGGTGTGCTGCTTCGACAAGACAGGAACTCTGACCAGTGACAGTCTTGTGGTCCGTGGAGTTGCAGGGCTAAAGTAGGACCTCCTTTTCACAGCAAAACATCTCACGTGTATAGTTCTGTGTAGTGTGTGGCCAATTAGTTTGACAGTACTGCTGTGGCACCTGCGGAAGGGTCTCTGGGTCTCAGAATTCTCAATGTTCACAAACAGGGAGGGGAGAGAGGTGATGCCAGTGTCTGAGATCCCTGTGGACACTCATCGAGTGGTGGCCACGTGTCACTCCCTGGTTACCCTAGATGATGGACAGCTGGTAGGTGACCCGCTGGAGAAAGCCATGCTAATGGCTGCGGACTGGACCCTCACCAAAGGTAACACGCTCACCCTTGACCTGCAATTGCCTCTGCTCAGTGTTGTCTCTCTGTCATCCTGTGACGTGGTGTCTGTGCGCGTGTGTATGTTCGGCGGAGGGGGGGGGGGGGGGGGGGGGGGGTTGGGGGGGGGGGGGGTTGGGGGGGGGCCCCGAGTTCAAACCTCTAACTGTGGCATTCTCTGTGGGCAGATGAGAAGGTGTTTCCTCGAGGTATCAAGACTCCAGGGCTGAAAATCCACCAGCGCTTCCACTTTGCCAGCGCTCTGAAGAGGATGTCCGTCCTGGCCTCGTTTGAGAAACTGGGCTCCACAGAGCTCAGCTACATCTCCACTGTGAAGGGGGCGCCCGAGACACTGAAGGGAATGGTACGTTCCCTCACGCGACATCTGACGAAACGTTCTCGACCCGACTAAACCGGGTAAATACACGTTAGTGCCATTATCACTGTAATAACCCTGGTATTTTTTCTAGTTCTCAAAGTGTCCGGCCAGCTATGACGATGTGCACAGAGAGATGTCCCGGGAAGGGGCCAGAGTCCTGGCTTTGGGCTACAAAGAGCTGGGACACCTCAGCCACCAGCAGGTACCTGGCTCTTGTTTCACTGTGCAGCCCACCGTGCAGCTCAGTACCTCAATACCTCAGATTAGGAAGGGCTCTAAATAGGACTGGCTTGCTCAGAACCGAGCTGGCTCAACATTGACAGGAACCCTTGTTTGTGGGTGTCCAGGTGCGTGAAATGAGCCGCGACGCGCTGGAATGTGACCTGCAGTTTGCCGGCTTCATGGTGGTCTCCTGTCCTCTGAAGACCGACAGCAAGGCAGTCATCAAAGAAATCCAGGAGGCATCCCATCATGTGAGTAAACCGCCTAAAAACCCGGAACCACTCCCGCGACACAGACACACACACAGGGTCAGATCAAAGATGCACCACGTACTATTTCTATGTCACTTTGGATAAAAACATCTGCTAAACGAATGAAATGGAAACGGTCTCTCTGTCAGGTGGTAATGATTACCGGTGACAACCCCCTGACTGCGTGCCACGTAGCCAAAGAGCTTCACTTCATCCAGAAGGAACACACTTTGATACTGCAGACTGGACCCAACCAGGGTACGTCTTACTCACCCCCACAGTATGTAGAATTGCAATCTTGTGTATAGTAATGTAGTGTCAGACTCAAGTGTTTCCGTTTTTCCAGGAGAGTGGCAGTGGGAGTCTATAGATGGGAGCGTGTGCGTACCACTGCCCCCTCCCTCTGTGCCCTCGTTCACCAATCAGTATGACCTCTGTGTGACTGGGGAGGGCCTGGCCAGATTGTCCAGTGACTCGCAACTGCTCCACGCACTCTTGCCTCATGTGCAGGTGTTTGCACGGGTCAGCCCCAAACAGAAGGTCTGTTTTGTTTTCTTCCATTGAACTGCACATCCTGAAGAAACGTGAGTCATTCTGTACTTGTTGTGTTTTGTTGGCTGTTCATGCTCATTCATATTTCATTTTGATATTTCAGGAGTTTGTGATCACTAGCCTGAAGGGTTTGGGCTACATTACATTGATGTGTGGGGATGGGACCAATGATGTTGGAGCGCTCAAACACGCCCATATTGGTAAGACCAATGAGCATTTCGACTGTCTTACCTACCACACTGTATCTGGGCCGGATTCCTCTGTTTTATCAAGCACGGTTGCAAATGGGTATCTAGGAGAAATAGGCCGTTAAGGTTTTCAAATAGTCTGCTTTTAACTGTTCGCAAATCCTGTTTGAAATCTAGAGGTGATCGTGCCTTCCCAGCTGTGGCCCCACGGCACTGGAATAGTCTTCAGCTCCACGTTAGATCCTCTGCCACTATTGATGTTTTTAAATCATATTTTAAGACCCACGTATTCTCCCGAGCCTATGATACAATTGTAATACATTCCAGTACAGCCTGGACAGCAATATGTTCCCTTATGTGTATGTGTCGTTGTGAAACACTGGTTGTTTTTACATTTTCTATAGAAATACATTTGACTTGACTAGGTATGGTTTGATGGTTGTTTTTCCCCAACTCCTCAGGTGTGGCTCTGTTGGCCAATGCCCCGGAACGCATGCCAGAGAGAAGGAAAAGAGGAAGAGATAAGGAGATACCTGTTCCTGAGTCCAGACCCCCTGTCCCGAGTTCAGGAATTAAGATGACCTCTCGGGCAGCCAGACAGAGGGTGATGGCCCAGAGAGAAGAGCAGCTAGCTGCACAGAAGGTGTGAACTCGATCAGACTTGAGGCTTTACGGGACCGATTATCTGGAGCCTAAGTCTGTTTTATGGAACAAAGGACCCATAGATGACTCTAAAACCTTTGTGATTGACTTTGTCGCAGGAGAGAATCAGTCAAGTCTTAAGAGAGCTGGAAGAGGACCAGATACAAGTAGTGAAGCTGGGAGATGCCTCCATTGCCGCCCCTTTCACCTCCAAACTGTCTTCTATACAGTGCAGTGAGTAACAACCTCACACACACACAAACACACCACAGTAACAAGCATGCTTTCGTCACTTCCTAATAAATGACCCGTCTCTCATCTCTCTCCGTCCTCAGTCTGTCATGTGATAAAGCAGGGACGCTGCACACTGGTGACAACCCTGCAGATGTTTAAGATCCTGGCCCTGAATGCCCTCGTCCTGGCCTACAGCCAGTCTGTGCTCTACCTGGAGGGGGTCAAGTTCAGCGACTTCCAGGCCACCTTGCAGGGCCTGCTGCTTGCCGGCTGCTTCCTTTTCATCTCTCGGTCCAAGGTGAGAGGGCATAATGTCAGGAAGCAGTGTTCTGTTTGTACTGTGACTCATAGGCTGCCGGCCGCATACCTGTCCTAAATTCATCCACTCAGTCTCCGAATTGAAATGCGTGTATTGCATGATCCCGGCTGTGAAAGGCCTATGCGTTTGTTGATCATCGAGTTGTTTCTACCCAGCCCCTGAAGACCCTGTCTAAAGAGCGGCCCCTACCCAACATCTTCAATTTCTACACCGTGTTGACAGTGCTGCTACAGTTTGCTGTTCATTTCTGCAGTCTGGTGTATCTGTACAAAGGGGCACAGAGCCGAAGTCCTCCCAGGTACGCATATACATGCACACGCACAGTAAGTGGTCTGGTTCCTGTCTGGGCCGTCTTCCCTGATCTCATCTCGTTCTCCTGGTGGGGGGGTTGACGTTTTTTGCAGGGAAGAAAGGTTTGCAGACCTGTATAAAGAGTTTGAGCCCAGTCTTATAAACAGCACGGTGTACATCATGTCTATGGCCATGCAGATGGCTACCTTTGCCATCAACTACAAGGTACTGGTCCTTTTTCTCTCCTATCAGTGTCTATGTAGAAGGACACCACAGATGCATTCCACTAAATGACGAGCTGTGTTGTCTGATAGGGCCACCCTTTCATGGAGTCTCTGAGTGAGAACCGCCCCCTGCTGTGGAGTATCGCCCTCTCAGGGTTGGCCATTGTGGGGCTACTGATGGGATCGTCACCTGAATTCAACGAGCAGTTTGCACTTGTAGATATTCCAACCGAGGTGAGTGTGCATGTTTACAACAAGGATCACTTCCTTAATGCTATTTATTTAGTCAGCCCTTCTTTTTTTATTTTTTTTTACTCATTGACCCTGTCTTCCTCCACCAACTCTGCAGTTCAAGCTGGTAATTGCCCAGGTGCTCGTGGTGGACTTTGTAGCTGCTCTGCTGGTTGATCGCATCCTGCAGTTTCTTCTGGGGAAGGGAACCTTAAGGCTGCCTTCCTGAACTGTGGCCATATCAACAGCTGCCCCAAGCATCCAATTCCCTTGTCAACCAAACTGTAAAGGGAGAGAAGGAGACTTTTTGGGTCGAGAAAATGGCGGTTGTGATACGCACAACGACGGCTGAGGTGGACAGGCATGGCGCACAGTACTGCACACTCCTGAAAGAATAGCCCATCTCCCCTTCTCCTTTTACCTTCTGTTCCCAACTCATTCAACATGTATTTAAATTCTCTATTTCTTTGTGACACACAATGCCCTTTTATTCCCCCTATCTCCCTTTCCGCCTCCTTCTACAGATGGCCAAGAATTGCAGTATTGTGTGGAGTGGGTAACTGTGTGTCAAGCAGTGTGAGATGCACAGACATGAAAAACAGGGGCGTTCTCCAAGAGAAATGCGAAGTGTTCGATTTTTTTTCCCCCTCTTGATTTTGTAAAAAGACAAATCTCTTACAGACTTATAAAATACTTAAAGTTATATGTGTCTCTGTTTTATTTTCCATTCACAACCAACCGTACACCTCTTAGTAATACCTGTCGTAACAACATTGCACATGAGCATGTAGGAAAACATGTTTCATAGGTTATGTAGCTAGATGTATTTGTAAATATGAATATTCTATACATTGCCCTTGTGCATTACCGCATCCACTTCCCCAGAGATGTCAATATTAGTGTATGTGCTATATGACCAGTAATAATTATACTGGCAACTGGAGTATATATCAAAGGACTTCTGTTTAGAATAGTTCGAAAACAAAGGCAATGATGTGCAGGTTTACGTTTAGTAATGACCAGCGAGCATTGTATGAGGTGGCAAAGAACTACGGTTCCCGGCATGCACAGCTTTGTAATGGGGTGGGGCTGTTTGGTTTGTTTGGGCGCGGGCAGATTTGGATCGAAAAATGGCGGAGTGTGGAACAAAAGTGAACAGGTCTGCTATATTTAATTATTGAACCGTATAAAACATTTCTAATTGAGAATTATTTATTTTTTACCAAATATTCCAGCACGCTGTTAACATAGTTGTGAGACGCGTTTCTTTATAGCAGAGAACATGGCACTTTAGATAGCTAACGATGTTGCTAACGTCACAAACTGTACAGTACAAGTAACTAGATAGTTCTAGCCTAACTGATATGTTTCTAGATACCGTTGTTAGCATGCTAGTTTGCTACATGTGACTACATTAGATTCAGCGTTAAACGTTATTTGAGTATTGTAAATTACATTATCATTTAAAATATCTTTCAGCGGATGCGACACTAATGATGTCGATACCCAGGGCAAGGTAAGACGTCAGAAGGTTCATCTAGACATGGCAGTTGAACAAATATCAAATAACTACATATATCACCATAACCATACTTACATAGCGTTACGTTTTGTTTACCCTATTGTATAGGAAAGTCCCCAGGGACCCAAAAGAGGCCGCTCTAATAGTCCAAGTTCAGCTCCCCCACAGAAGTCCCCTCGAATCCATTCTCCTACATCCTCCACCCTGCTGTCGGAGGCAACAGAGAAGCAAATGGAGCCAAGCACAGGAGAGGTGCAGGAACAGAACCTGGAGGGCGGTGTTCAGGGTGATGGTACTTCCCTGAGTCCGAACACCCGGAGGAAATCCTGGAGGAGGTCTACAAGAGGCAGACGGTCCTTGCCTGCACTCTATAACCCCTCCCATAGTAAGCACCCTCGGTTTACTGGATGTTGAGGTGTAATGCTTCTGGTGACTTTTAGCAACCACTACTGAATCAGAGTATATGTGATCTTATTGAATGCCTGATCTCGTCTCCCAGCTCTCTGCTGTACTATTAACCCATCCTTACCAGAGGAGGACAAGCTGGAGAAGCTTTTGGAGGCCTCTATGAGAGTGAGTGCAAGGGATTACGCTAAGGGAGTTCATTGAGGCAGTCAGTCCTGGAACGGAAGTTCTTGTGAGATAATACAGATGATTGTTTGTCTGATTTCCTTCTTGTTTACAGCTAGCTTTACAGAAAACAAAGGACTCGCTGCAGACATTACCCAATGCTTGTCTGGAATCATTTCAAACTCAAAGTAAGTACAAACCTAGTGGTTGACCTTGGTTAAAATGTTTCCTCATGTTGTTAATGTAAGTAGTACATTTATTATTTACATAACTAATATCCCTGTTATATTCCTTGGCTCAGTGGAGTCTATACAAAATGAATGGTGTTGTCTGGCCAAAGACATGAGCAGCAAGCAAGAGGAACCTCCAACAAGCACTGCCAGGTATTGCAGTTATGCCTTCTATATTATACTCTATTGTATCTTTTAAATGACTGTTTTTGGTTTTCTACTATTATGCATGTCATTCTGAATCTTCACTATCTTCTCCTGTTGATTTTAGGGACCCTGCCATACAGAAGGCTATGGAACAGACCCAGAAGGCCATCCACAGGTATTTCCATCCAGTGCCTTTTCATTGCAACATTTCAACATTCCGTGTGGGTTTTCTACTTTGACGAATCACTGTTGATACCGCCTGTGATCCAGGTTGCAGGTTGAGAATGAATCTTGGGAGTCCCTGCTCAACAAACATCGCAGTAAAGCAGATGAATTGGCCAGGTGAGCTCAGCAGTAACACTGAGTCACTCACTGCACAATCTGACTCTACATCTAATGGCTATCTGTCTTGAAACATGGTATATATTTGTATGTGTGTGTATATATATATGATTCTTTTTTGTCTTTCTCATGACAGACGAGTGGAGCAAGGCCAGCAGGGTGGTGTGCCGTTAGACCCGGCCTGTCTGTCACAGTCCTCACAGAGCCAGATTATCCTCAGTAAACCTGACTACCAAAGTGTACTGTATAGACAACAGCCCCTACTGCACACTATAGAGCTGGTGGTAAGTATAAGGTGCAATGATTGCATTTAACCAATGTGCTTTGATGATGCTGGAAGGGTTCAATTGTCGTGTGATACTCCTTGTGTAGATGGACTCTCAGTGTAAGATGGTGAGGGAACTTCTATCCATCCAAGGACAAGCAAAGTTACTGGTGAAAGAGACCAGTAGTCAATTGGGTAAGGCAACTGACAATAACTTATTTGTATTATATTTGGTCCAACTCAAGATAAGTCAGAACGATATCTGGATGTTTTCTCCTCAGCGTCTGAGGCAGGATTCCAGCATCTTCCCTCGGATCCTATCAGGAATCTGCTGGCAGGTCCTGTTCCCACTTTGCTGTCCTAGTCACTATTCCTTTTGGCAACTGACAACTCATTGATTTGACTGGTATCAACACCCGGAATTGTTCTTCAGGTTCACCCTGTCGTGCAAGACCAGTCATGTTGCTTTCATGTCTCGTATTTCTCTCCATCTTTTTTTTTTTTGGGGGGGGGGGGGGGGGGGGGGGGGGGTTGTAGTGTATGCTGTTGTCCACCAGGGGGCAATACTACTCTTTATTAAGGATCCTATACCATTCACCTGCTTAGTAGATCTTATATGATTGGTTGTTTTGTTAAACTGTGCTTTTTCTTACTTAACTAAGAATAGCATTAGTCATAGATTGTACTAATCTAAATTCTACCCTCCTATATTGTTGTTCTGTACATGTTTCAACTTAATGAGCATAAAGAATTTACTTTAAAGAGACATGACTGTCTTATTATTGTATTATCCCACGTTATCAAAGATGATACATACCTGTAAATGTGTAACTATTGTGCAATGAATGAAATTATTTTGTGAATGAAAGAAAATGTTCTATCACAGCCACAGTAGCTAGATAAAAAAAAATGCAGCCAAATGGGAAAAATCTAAACGTTCAACACTTTGCTCTGCAAGATAGCCACATCCTCTGAATGTGAAACCATTCCACTCAGGACACGTTGCTCTCAGTTAGCGCTACGATTCTGGCTTCCTGTCCCTTGCGGCCATTTGCCTCAGTATTTTTCAGATCCACTTCTCACTAGCGCCAAATTTCTTCCACCTCCTCCATGTCCCCTGACCGTTAGAGAGAACCCCTCCCCCACACCATGACTCTTCTTGCGTTCTGCTGGGTCACTGAGGCAGAACGCAGCCCTGACATTATGCAGTGATTCTCATCCCCCCACTTGCACCCCTAAAGACTCTCAATAGCTAAGTTCTCTCATGTACGGCCTCACACTTCTTATCTGAAGAAAACAAGATAACGTCTCCACAAGTCTTCTATCCCATCAGTCATCTGGTGATGACGATTTCCATTGAACCTCGCATTTACTTTTTGTTTGTTTTTTTTCTATTGTCATTGTCAAATTGGCTCCCACCTATGGCCTGCACCACTCACTGGATTGCTCCTCCCAAGGTTTCTTAAAAATGTTTCCCCTTCTGTTTCTGCAAGTTTTTTTTTTTTTTCTCTCTAAAGGTTTAGGCTGGTTAAAGCTGATCTGTAGGAATCTGTGACGCCCCCCTGTGACATGTAAGGCTTGTAAGAAGGCCTATATGCATTTTAGGTCCTTGTATTGTTCAAGCATGCAACAAAACAGCTTAATCTGTCTAATATGAGACTGAAGTGAAGCTAATTATCAAAGGGAGAAAGGGCAAAGACAGACTGGTCTAAAAGGACAGAATAATGATAGGATATAGGCAGGACAAAGTGGCTTTGGCATCCTTAGGTTCCAACCTCAATGGTCTTTCAATTTCTGTAATAATATGCAGAGAAAGTGATTGAGTTTTTGTTTCTTACTGCCTGAAACAGGAACTTAGACATACAACTGAGGTGCCTTGTGACTGATGGAGCCATGTCATAAGTAAACTAGCAATAAGAGGCAGAGATGTGAGGTTTGCCAAGTTCTGTTACTTGGAAGGGTGCGTATGGTAAAAGATACAATCTTACACAGATTTAGATTACGAGGCTTCCTGCTCCTTGTATTATACATGCAATGTGGTTAGTGACCCTTGCACAGTTGTGCTCGTTTCAACGTTTCAAGTGCCACGAGCCCTACAACACAACACCGGAGTCACTACTGTATACTCTAGTCCTCTATTTCATATCCGACTTTAGATTGATTAGTTGCAGATTGTAGCAGAGGGATGTGCAAGGAGTCAGCATAAAGCACTGCCAGTTTTGTCGTACTGCTCTTCATGCACACCCATCATCTCTCCGACGCCGCGCCAGGTTGCGCCTCTGAGTCCATTCAGCTAGCCATTCGTCTGGGAAAGCTGTCTCTCTCTCTTCTGAGTGATGAACTACGCCAAAAACGTCCACGTTTGCAGAAAAAATGAGGACACTTGTTTTCAATCTGCTCTGTCCACATTCTCGCACAAAAAGACAGATTGGATGTAGCCGATTCATCATTGATGCTGCTGTAATATGAGGGGCCTACATTTTCTGACACTTTATGCTGCAACTACAATCGGATACTTTATTGATTTATTTGGGTACTTGGTGAAATTCAATTGGACAGATTGTATCAATGGGCAAATCAAGGCTAATAAATTACTTAATGCAATCAAAACACATCTCACCATTCATCCGCCACCCCTCCCCCTCCTAAAAAAAGACGAGGAAAGCATCATGAAAACCAAGATTGTCAATAAAAAAAAGGAAAAAAATTGAATGAAACCACAAACCAACGTATGCACCCTATAAAAGGTTATTTAATGTAAGCTAACTAGCCATCTCATGATTTAAGTATATCCACTCGCAGTTAAATTCACAAGTGAAATTCCACAATCAATGCAATTGTGCAACTGTAGACTCAAATTATTGTGATCAACATTAGAACTACAAGCATGCAACTGACTGTGTGTAAAGTGTAAATATTGTGATTTGTTTCCTAACGACTCGTAGCTAAACCGCTCAGACTCGTCCTCACTGTAAATTGGATTTAGACTGTACTGTACGAGATAGACAGAAGCCAGGCCATTCTTGACTAGCAAGCTAACTTACAAACTATGTGGCTATCAGCAGCAGCTACGCTTGCTTTTTTGAAACAGTCACGTATCTTAACAATGACGTTAAATGCCAACCAGTCTTAGCAAGCCGTCAAAGTATAGTCGATACAATAGCTAATCATCATTAGCATGTTGACCTAAATTAGCTAGCCTGATATCTAACGTGCTAGCTACACTATAGTGGATAGCTATAGCCAGCTACTCCTTATCAGCATACGCACACACACAAGCTAGCCAGTAGCTAGTAACTGGTGGTGGTGTTCGGTGGACGATGCACACTGGTCCCTCGCGCAGCTAGCTAGCGCTCTTCCTTTTGGAAAACAATGGCATGCTCTGTTTTGAAAAGCAAACCCGAACCATAGGGGATTTTTGACGTAGCTTGGCGTTGTTGAGCGAACGGGTTTTTGCACGTTGTTTTCTCTTAGGTTGGCAGTATTTTTACACCAGCTATCGTGCATAGCTGTATATTATTGTCTTTCTTCCCCTGAAAATGTTGTAGCGCGAGGCGCTGTCTGCCAGCTCAACATTCGCTGCATGTATAGCTTGCTAAGCTCCGTTTTTTTCTGCGTTCGGGGGGCTTCAACCAGCTAGCTCCACAGTGGCTAGCTGCATTTATTCGCTATCTTAATCGTTTTAATTGATATAATAATATCGACACCACTGTAAATCGCACGTGAATGTAGAACCGCATTCGAGTATTTTTAGCGCAGCTATTTGGTAATAGTACCTATCAGGCAGTGGTGTATGATTTGCGCTGGAGACTACTTTGTTAGCTAGCGAGCTAGCTAATTGTGCTGTATTCGATTGAGGAAAACAGCGAGGTTTCTTTGAAAGTATGGATGACCAGACTAGAATGCTGGCGGGTCTCACCGGACTCGGTGGATTATCGCAAGCCGATGTGGGAGATCCAGACTCGGTCAGGAAACAGCAGTCACTTGGCCAACCTCAACAAGACATTGGGGATATTTTACAGCAGATCATGGCCATCACCGATGAAAGCCTCGACGAGGCGCAGGCCAGGTAATACTAACATCTAAGGGAAATGGGATTGAAAACGCGAGAAATCATGTTTATGTATACACATTTTCTATTGTCATCATTTTGAATTGTGAACAACGACAGATAATTGACAAATGCAATTGATAGGATTTTGACATCGCTCTATTGGCTATTTACGCATGTGGTTTAATTGTGGAAAAATCAGATCCACATTTTCTTTCAGATGAGCTTCAATTTTATATGATGGTTATATGTCGTCATATAGTATGTAAGTCTAAAAGTATGACTTTTTTGTTCAAACCTTGCACGTGCTTAGAGAAATTGTCCATATGCAGTAGTATGTTTGTACCTACAAGGCTGGAAGCTTTTAACCCAACGTTCATTTAGATTATATATTTGGAAGTAGAGCATTTACTCAGTAACTAGCAACGAGTTGAAGTTCAGTTTTTTTTTTCTAGAATTCAAACTTTTAAAAGTTTTGCGTCTTTAATGGCACATGCGTCAGAGTTGAATAACGAGTGGAACCATCACCATGGTTTCTGTAACAATTTACAATAGCATGCACCATGCCTCTCAATATAGTCTACATTTCTTCATCTATTACCAATGCTCATCTAGAAAAATGTTTCAAAAATCATTTAAATGTATCCGTCTCTATAAATAATGATCTTTAAAATGTACATAGTGTTGTGGGACTTGGTTTGGTAGGCAATATTAAACCTGACATCAACAAGGGTATTGATAAACAGTATGTGGCACTGGACTGATGATTGGACAATCATTCATGTAGTTCCACTCTCAACATTTGTGTAATTGATATGTTTTAATATCATGACTTGTGAATATGTATCACAAAAAAGCAAATGACCCTTACTCATTTCCCATACGGCTTCAAGGAGCCATAAGGTGAGCTTATACGCGTCAGAATTTAAACAATAGACAGCGTCCACTACGAAACTGTGGCCACCGTGTGATGTGTCATTAGCTAGTGATTTTCCACCCAACATTTGACCACCTGGTTCTCTTAATTAATTCACTCCTCTTTCACTCCCTCCCTCCCTGGTGTTCATCCTTTTCATTGTGTGCAGGGTGCAATCAATTCTCCTATAATGTGTACGCGAGTGCAGCTGTCCGCAAATCGAGTTTCTATTAATGAGGAGAGGGAGGGGGGACGCTACAAGGCCGGCCTAGGAATTGGAGGATATTATATTTTCTTCCTTTCAAAATATGCACGAGGAAGGCGTAGCCATACATTAAATCTGTGATGAATGTCATATATTCTACTGTTGTTGGTTTCTGTGTATTAAGGGTATTTGTACATAGGACATTTGCATGTATTGATTCCTAATTGATTAATCAGACTTGATTCCTAATTGGGCCTTTTTTGGGGTATATTAGTTAGACTGCTTTGGCAGAGTTAAGTATCTTTCCAGCAAACCTTTCACCAATGGCATATCATTTACCATGAGAGGCTTGTTGAGACGAGTATACGTCTGTTTTGTTTTTTCAGACTCCTTTTTACCTCTTGTGCATCATGTTTTGCTCATTTTAGATGTAACATCAGTCATAATCTGAAACCGTGTCAGTCGTTAGCATCTAAAGTAACTATGTTTTGGATCATTTATATTAAAGATGACAGTGGTACTGGGTTATCATAACAGAATATCCACATGCAGTAAGTGTCCCCTCTGGGCTTGGAATCAACATTCCTGTGGACTATGGTCCAGACCTGTAAACACAATCATCTCCCTTATGCAAGGCTTGGAATCAGTCTGTCAAGATACTTATGATGCTCTTTTGGCCAAAGCATGCCAATCCACTTAAGGACAGTCTGGCACTTGCACCATCTTTTCCAGTCCATGTTTTAGCATGTTGTGATGTTCACATCCACTTCTCACCGAAGGGGAGACTGTAGAGAGTTGTTTGAACAACTCTGAATTTGGTTAGCCGTCTCAGCAAAGATTCTTCAGTATAGTTAGTCCCTTGTTTTCTTCTCTTTTTTTTAATTGTATTTTTTTTAATTACAATATTAGATTTAGCTTCTATCGGGGGCATTATTACATGCTCCTGTACCTGCCAGGGCCCTGAAATATGAGGTGCTAAAGCAGTCTTGGTACTGTATTTACCTTACTGTACAGCTTCAATCACATGTGGCACAAAAGACTGCCTGCCTGTCTACCAATCAGTCTACCTACCTACCTACCTACACACCTACCTGTCTGCCTACCCGCGTACCTAGCTAGCTACGAGTGATGTGCTGGGCAGTGGTGAGGAGCCCTCGTCCTGGAGGGGAGCAGTGTGGTGGGATGGGGGGAGTTCTTTATGTCCGGGCAGCAGAGGACGACACAGTTGCGCCCTGCACTTCCAGCCCGCCCGCCCGCCCTCATCCTCTCACCCTGTTACCCTGTGTTCAGATGCTGGCCAGAAGAGTCGCCGGCGCATTGGGGTGGATCAGACGACCCCACAGAGGGAGGGGGAGCTGGGGGGGGCACTGCAGGGGGTGGCCTGCCGCTCAACTTCCAGCACAGGTCAGTACTGGACCGCATGAGCACTCCCCCCCCCCCCTCCTCTCGCTCATCCCCTCCATGATGAAGGCACCCCCCCCCTCCCCACTCCAATCCAGCAGTCCAAAAACACAACTGACGCACACAGGCGTACACGATCACGCACACCGAGTCACCTCGGTGTACTCTCTCCGTGGCATCCGCGGTTTTAGTCGGCACACACGCATACCAACGCACAGCCACACAGGCATCACATAGTGCACTACACACAACTGGACTGGGTGTCGAGGTCAGGTGTGCTCATTCTTCATCTGTCTCGTCGTGGTTTGTGTCATTGTTTCCCGAAACACTCTCGAGTCCGATCATCCCACTGATGATCAACCGATGCTGATTTGTACACTTTAATTCCAGGAATCATTGTTAATTCTGTTCCATCGTCTTTTTTTACACATTCTTGTTCCAACTTGGCTTTAATATTTGGTAAATCACTTTTTGTCGACCTGAAATGTTCTTCCCACTTACCTCAGAACAGCAGTAGGACCTTGAAATTGCGCTTTCGAAATGTCGTCTTTCCACCCCATGCCTAATGTCTTTTGAACAGCGCAAACGTCCACAGATCTCGTCCTCGTGTGAGGCTCTGTTGTAAGCTCGGCAGCTCCCAGACCAGACTGACAAGGAGTCCGTGACTCGCGGAGCCATTAGAGAGCCGTGTCTCTGTATGTGTCTGTCAGTATGTGCATTTGATGGAGAAACGAC
The DNA here is from genome assembly GCF_963692335.1 of Osmerus eperlanus. Lineage (NCBI taxonomy): Eukaryota > Metazoa > Chordata > Actinopteri > Osmeriformes > Osmeridae > Osmerus > Osmerus eperlanus. Next base: position 7,209,016 of record NC_085019.1, read on the forward strand.
AGACTTAAGGAACACCGGATAGCACCGAAAGCATCCTTCTGCGTGAGCGCTCCCCACTGTGTAATGGCGGGGAGCGTTCAGTAGAGTGATCAGCCTCTCACTCGGGCCTGAGACGTCAGTGAGAACCTGTCATGGGCCTGGCTGCTTTTAACACAGTAGGCTTCCATCACCCCTAGCTAACATCCACTGTGTTTCAGACCTCTCGGACAGTGCGTTCTTTTTCTTTTTCGTGGGTTGTTTTTCTGTTTGTTTGACTCCACTGACACACGTCTGGTGTGAATGAGTGGTGTTTCCAGACAGGTGAGTAATTAGGAGGTGCATGAAAACTAATTGATTACCTTTTTGACTTGGATTTCCCAAGGCTTATCTCCCATGTTAATATTGCTTAGGAAAAATCAACACCTGGGCATTTTAATACAGTTGCTGCCACAATGCTTGGATCTCTGCAGATGCATACAGATGGTTGGGGGTTAAGGGGATCGGGATCCATAGCCTAGCCCCGTACATCGACAAATCTGTGTATCATGAAGGGAAACGGTCTTAAGTTGAGGTCCGCCAGTTTTAATCATGCCTCCCAATCTCTTCTCTCCTTCTCCTCTCTCTCTCTCTCTGGCAGGAAACACGCGCTGAACTGTCACAGAATGAAGCCTGCACTCTTCAGCGTTCTCTGTGAGATCAAAGAGAAGACAGGTACGACTCTCTCTCCCTCCCTCCCTCCTCCTCGGTACTGCTTTCTCACTTCACTCCACTGAAGCTTATACAGTCTGACCGAATCTGATGTAGCCCAGCTTATTGGGGGTTTAGTTTGTCCGATAATGGTTCCCTGGTGGGGGGATATTGATGTCGTATCAGCATTGGTAGTCAATACTCACTGTCATAAGTTACATTGATGTTGCAGCAGGGGCCTAGGTGGACTGGTTTGCTGCCAAGATTCAATTAGTGGTTTAAAGCCTCTTCACCCTGAGTCAAGTAAAGTTGGATTAGTAACTGCATTCCTCTTTACCTTTTTATGTGGGGAGGTTTATCTTCAGAGATAAACATTGCTGCTCCATCATTGTCTTACCTGGTGTAAAAGAACCATTCCATTCATGTCCCTCAGGTCATTTTCAGTTTAATGGAAATACAAATGCACTGTAAGTTCCCCATTTTAAAGAGGCTTTTAGTTATATTGGTATGTGATATTGCCAAGGTCCACACGGTTACTTTCTTTTTAAATCTCACTCTAATATCTGGGTATTATTCCATAGCTTCTTCTTTTTCTTTTTTTTTGCCAATCAACAAATATCTCTCACTAATATCCAGATATTACCTGAAGGATGTTGCTGCAATGGTGGAGGATTTCATTCGCCAAAGTCAAATTCTTGATCCCATCTTGTTAGCTATTCAAGTCAGCTGCCTAGCAGATCTCCAGCATGGTTCAAAGGAGGAGGGAAGGAGTGGATGGAGGATTGATGGATATGGTGGTACGGGGTGGGCGGGACTCTGAGTCCCTCCCCTCTCTCCCTTTCTCTTTCTCTTCCCCCCCTCCATGTTTTCTCTCATGGTATCTCACCAGTTGAAATACAGGCTGAAAACCCTGCACTGCTGCATGTTGTGGCGATCTGTCAATAACGCATTATTGCTCTCTTCTCATTGGAGGAAACTAAAGGGCTTTGCTTGGAGGGAGGGAGTAGGGTCAGGGGTACCCAGTTTCCTTGGCAACCAGTGGTCCTACTTACCCTAATGCCATTCCGTTTGATTTTCACATTTAGCTGTCTCGTAGAGAGAGAGGGGGGGCGATGTGGCTGTGGAAGATGCGTGGGTGAGGGTAGAGATGGAGACAGGGCCGGAATGATAAGTCACCTTTTATCTTTGCACTGCCTTTGCATGTGTTCGGCCTGTTCCAAGCGCTGGGAATAATTCCGTATATAAATACGTGGAGATCTGTCAATCTGATCAACCACTGTTTGACCGTGCTGGTTCCGCTGCTTGTAGTGACCCCAGCCCCATCAGCTTGTACCTGCTCTGCCGTTCCCCTGCTGCCCCAGCAGACCCCCCTGCAGGCGCCATTATGCGCTTGTGGAATGTGAATTGACAAGCCTCTCGACTGCAGCTCATGGAGCCCCCAATCAGTAGTCCTCCAGTATCTCCACAGATTTTTTCTGCAGTCTTTTACACGCACGCACATTCACATTCAGACACACACACACACAGAGAGAGAGAACAGCAGGGATAAAAGCAAACTCGGGCTTGGGTCTACTCCTGCTGCTTGGGTCTTGTCCTCCCCCCCCCCCCCCCCCCCCCTCTCCTCCCTCTGCCTCGCTCCCATTCTTGAAAGAGAAGACTTGCTCTGAACTGGGGGCTTTGATATGGTAATGCAGGGGTGGTGGGGGAGGAGGAGGAGGGGGGAGGAGCGAGGGAGTGGGGGGTGGGGGAGGTGAATTCCACAGAGTGCTGCAGTTGGGTAGATTGTTTTCATTGTTAAGGAAATGTTCCTCTCAAATGCCAGCGCCCCCCCCCCCCCTCTCCTCCTCCACCACCCCGAGATCCCTGTTGTCCCGCACTCTCACGTTAAACATGACCTTCATCCGCGTGAAATGAGGGTTTAGTTCAAATCTTTGTCACGGATTCACTCTGAAAGGAAGTGAAACAACCGGCGAGGGGATGAGAATGGATCAAAGTTTAGGAGAGAATTATTTCGCTTCCACTCCGTGATGTTTCCCGTCTGTCTCTGGGGTATTTCTTGAGCTGTAAAAATAGCCTGGCTCTTGGTGCAGTGGGACAACTTTTACCAACCAAATGTTTTCAGAAGCCCGCGCCGTTTTTCCTCTGAGTGTTCCTCTTGCTTACTCCTTCCTGACAAGTCTCTAACTTGCTCACTTAGAAATCTGTCACGTGATCCAAAAGCGAGGAAAAAGTTTACCAGTGGGAGAGACATCCATCCATCAAATGGTCTTTCTTTGCTGTAAACCTTTCTCTCTTTTTTTGGGGGTCTGTGCGAGCACAGTTGTTGTTTCACACTGAACATGGAGAAGTTGTTTGTTCCCAGCCAGTTTTCAAGAACAGCTGTAAAAGATAATGATGGAGCTAACCTCAACTGGGGTCTGTTGTTTTGTTGGAACATTTGGTGCCAAATCTTCCGGCCTTTTGAAGCAAGTTCACTCCCTTTCCAAACCACGGCCACCGACTCCAGTATTTCCCATGTCCATTTTCCGTACAGTCTGTGAAACATCAGTTTCGTCCATCCTTAAACAATCTGTCAAGTGCTGCGTGTAATAAAGTGGCAGTTAGTTGTCTACGTGATGGCATGTTTACGTAACCCTTTATACATAACCCTTTATACATAACCCTTTATACTGAGTAGAGATCCTGCATGGTACCGACAATCAAACAGGCTGTCGGATGTGTCTTACTGGGTTCATGTTGTTTCTTCAGCATCTCCCTCGGCTCTCCGTACACACAGCCTTCAGCCCTGTGAATCACTCGCCTAATTAAGACCGCTAAGTATCATTGGCTTCGAAAGGAGCTTAATTTGAACCCAGCCGTAAAATTTTACGAGTTGTTGGAAACCTCAGACTTTTATGATAGTTTAACGAGTGAAAGCCTCGCAGCGCCTGTTCAGCGCAGAGGGATGTCGTTGAGGAGGGTTCCCGATGTTGCCTTAAATGGCAGAGGGACAGAAGAGGGAACCAAACCGTGAAAAAAAAGAAAAGAAAAAAAGGATAAAAAAACAAAACAAAAAGACAGACCGTATTATTTTATGTGAACGCGTTCAGTCAAGCACCTGGCAGCTACGAGATGATTCGGTTTCGTTTGCCCTCATCCCTGTTGGAGGTTGTGTGCGCCGGTATCCCTGCCACTCAATCGGTTTTTCTCCCTCTTTACCGAAGCGATTGTTCAAAAAAGGTGGTGGTGGTGGGGGGGCGGGGGGAGGGGGGGAGGGGGTCGAGGAGGGGATGGGAGGAGGAGGAGGACAAGAAGGAGCGATAGAGAGAGATTGATGAGGCAGTAAGAGCAGCAGTAATTACTCCATGTCCATTCCCAGGCCAGATTGGCAGACGGCTAATATCACACAGACCCCCTAGCCCTGACAGACACCCCACCCCCACCCCCCCCGACGCAAGCCCTCCAACTGGGGAGGAAGGAGCACCCCAGCCCCTCCGCCCGGCTCAGCCCCGGCCTAATGGTGTGTGGGCTGACTGCTTCTCTCCCTGTCTGTCGCGTTATTCCCTCCGGGATTAGCCCGGCCCTGTCTGTTCCTGGAAGGAGCAGAGTCTTCGCAGAGGGGATTTTACAGGGACGTCGAGCACCGTCATGGCAACTTCTGTAATGGTTGCGCTAATGTGTCAAACTGAAGTCAGACTATCCTAAAGTATGGGGATGTGCATTGGCCCACACTTCTGGCAGTACGCCTGAAGGCCTCAAGGGGACACAGCCTCTATTTATGGTACTCTTTATGAATCTTGTCTCTGCCATTAGGTATGCTACTAGGATTCTCAGTTTGATGCATTGGCTAAAGCAGTTATGGCCTTCATATCAGCCATTCTTCTGCAGAGAAAGACTCTTAGTGGGGGGGGGGGGGGGGGGGATTAATCAGGTTGGTCAGAGTGAAACATCGCAGCGCTCCACTCCAACACGCTTCATCCCACCTCCCTCTGTGTGTGTCACCCCCCCCTCAGTCTGGGGGCTGCCTCGTAAAGCTAGCCAACATCTCTTTAATTAAAGATATGTAAATGTAGCCTCAGCTGGATTGCATTAGCGTGGTGACGGTAGGGCGGGAGAGTGTCAGAGCCAGCTCCTAATCCTGACTAATTAAGGATTAATTACAATTGATGGGAGCCCCCCCCATCCCCCCCCCCCCCGTAGAGCAGCACACCACAGTCCCAGAGAGTATGTTTGTGCATATTTCACACCGTGTCATAGATAGATGCAGAGGGGAGAGATGGAGATATCAGGCATGGGGGGGGGGGGGGGGGGTTGTAGGCAGGATTAGGAGTGTGTTTTGGGTTGGGGGAGTCAGGTGGCTGAGCGGTGAGGGAATCGGGCTAGTAATCCAAAGGTTGCCAGTTCGATTCCCGGTCATGCCAACTGACGTTGTGTCCTTGGGCAAGGCACTTCACCCTACTTGCCTCGGGGGAATGTCCCTGTACTTACTGTAAGTCGCTCTGGATAAGAGCGTCTGCTAAATGACTAAATGTAATGTTATCGGGGGCATTAAGGACCCTGCTCTCCTCCTAAGCCTCTGGAACTCTGCCCAGGGTTAAGGCTATGGATGGGTGACACTCGGATGGAGGTATTAAAAGCTGTTTGCTAATCTATATTAATCTGCGTCTCACACGCAAAGGTGTGAACACCGCCTCGCGTAGCTGCCTCTGCTCCGGGGCTGCGGACGAGGCAGCGTCTCCGCCGCCGCGCCCCGTCACCTCTCCGTTTTGAGGCGACTGTCGGAGGCAGGCGTCGGCTGACCTGCACGCTGAGGCCATAGACGAACCACGGAGGGTGGGTGAGCTGTTGCCACCGAGGACATGGTCGTCCCCTCCTCCAGAGTCGGTGCGGCAGCAGAGCACACGCAGCGACACGGCTTCAGCTCGCCCCGGCTTCAGCTCGCCCCGGCTTCAGCTCGCCCCGGCTTCAGCTCGCCCCGGCTTCAGCTCTCCCCGGCACTATCCGACTGTGTCATATCGCTCGTTTCGCTCGTTATAGATGGGCACGGCTCCCCTGATCCATTGCTTAATTGCCACCTAATTTGCATAACAGTGCAAATTAACGACCTCTCCAACGAGCGTTCATTTTTCACAAAGTCTTTAGGAGCTCCTTAAGAGGCGGCGCTAATGAGCACAGGAGGCAGCTGTGCTGATGAGGACGGAGGGGAGAGACGGCGCGAGGCTGGGACCGGGGGGGCTGGAGCTGTCTTCCCCCTGCCTGGCTCCCCTCTCTCATCATTCTCCCCCCACCCCCCTGGTGACAGTTCTACCTCTCGCCTTCCACCATCTTGTCTCAAACCCCCAGGAAACAGCGCCTGTGTGTGTGTGTGCGCGGGCGCCTGCATGTGAATGACCTTACATGGCTATCAATTCCCATTTTTCGATCAAATATTAGGCGTGATGGAGCACCTGTGCAAGTGAGGATCGCGCGCCAACCGTTCCAGTTCCAGATGTCTTTGTCAAGCGACCCGAGTGTTGCTGCCCGACGTTTGGGTTTCCAGTCGTTCCTCGGAGTGTGCTTTCGCTCTGGTCTTCATGAAACGCCTCGGTAGTTAATTAAGAAGTGATTAATGGTGTGTTGGCTTGGTGAGCCGTGTTTGCCCAGGGTGGTACCCATTCACACCCTAATCAGATCACACTATGTTAACACTGACCGCTTACCACTCCCTCAATATGGCAGCAGTGTTTGGGGTTGTGTGTGTGTGTGTGTGCGCAATTTTACTGTGTCTGTTTGCATGCAAAAAAAAAACAATAAATGGTGTGTCCTATGTGCGTGTGTGTGTGTGTGTGTGTTCCCGGGTGCGTGCCACAGGGTTACAGCAAAGTGGCCAAACAGTGATTAGTCTGAGCTGCTTAAAGCAGGAAGTGACATATGGATGGATTCCCCGGCTTACTCTCCTCCACAACAAAACGGCCCTCAACAAGGATGGAGCCCAGCTAGCAGTGTGCTGAGGGATACCATCGTGCCCCTGTAGTCTTAACACCCAGACTCCCAACAGGGGGGACCGCTCTACCCTCCCTCACCGGCCCTGCTATGTCGCGGGGGGGGGGGGGGGGGACACGGAGGGAGAGGACGCCTAGAGCGGCCCTCAAACACAGTGAAACCCTGACGTCCACCCCACAGGGTCGCCGGCCGTGTCCCGTTTCCTCCGGCTAGGAGTCTCGAGCAGCGCTCACACACCGTCACCCGGGCTGAGCTTTTTAGATCAAGCGGCGTTGTGCCTGTGTCGGGTTTGTTGGATGTCTGTGTGGAGGCCTTGCTCCTCTGTCTGGGTCACGGAACCTGGTGTCTACTGCAGCCTGTTGGTGTACCTCCACCCCTCCCGCATGCTCGGTGGGCTCCTTCCAGAATTGGATCTGTTAATTTAGTTAGACTAGTATGTGGCGAGTGTAGTCTTGCTTCTTGTAAATGCGAAAACCTCCTCTGTTGCACCCGTTCTCCAAATCTAGCCAGATTAGTCCCCCCCCCCTCGCTCTCTCTCACTCTCTCTCTCGCTCTCTCTCCCCTCCCCGTCTTCAAATACCCTTTTCTGTATTTTGTTCCCACATATTATTCAACCTCCTCGTCTCCAGTCTCTTGTGTATGGCTGAATTCATTGTCTATTCCTTCTGCCATCTTTTCCTCTGCCTCTCACCGTCTCCCTCTCTCTCTCTCTCTCTCTCTCTCTGCTTGTACATCTCCTCCTGTGACTCCTTGTGTTTTTTTCCAATTCTCCTTGGCTCTCCTTTACCCTCCTTACCTTTTTTTCCTTTTTTTTTTTTTTTCTCTTTCTCTTTCCCCCCCCCCTTCTCTCCCTCTCTCTCCCGCTCCCTTGCTCTCTCCCAGTGAAAGGCTGAGAATACCCAAGGGAGCTGATGCAATTAAAATGCTAATCCTGTCTGTCTACTGAGAGAGGGAGAGGGGGGGGGGCTGACAGCATGAGGGATTGCGGCTCACATGGAGAACTCGACTGAAATGGAGAACAGAGGGAGAGGAGGAGGAGGGGGGGGGGTGCTGGGGGGGTTGCCGAGAGGGGGGAAGGGATGTGTGGTGGGTGGGGGTGGTGGTGGGGGGGGGGGGGTGGAGGCCAGAGTGAAAAGGGGATGCAAGAGAGAGGAGAGACACAGGAGCATAAAGCATGTGTGCTGTGAGCTGGGCGATGATATAGTGACTCCGTTTAAGGCACATCTATCCTTTTATGTGTTGGAAGATATTGCACTTAATGTACAGTATCGCTGTGTTGGGTGGACTTCAGCTCACCTACACCGGCTCAGGGATATCGTAGCCACCTTGCACCACACACACACACACACACACACACACACACACACACACAACAACACCGTTGCCATATTGGCTGTGCTGAAATGAGCGTGATTATGTATGCAGTGGAAACCCAGCTGGAGACCTTGAATATTTCATAGTATGGGTTGCTCATGCAGTCTCTGCAATGCCACACTTCCTGCCTAGGGAGCTAGCTGGTCCATAATTGAGTGTTTTTAAGAGCCTGGAATACGGTTTGCGGCCCTTTCTCCAGTTCCCCTTGGCTTGTTTTCATGCTGTATTTTGGATGTCACAATCACCCGAATTTTAAGCAATGGGTGATTTTAGTCTAACTGGATGCCCAATTCTTCTGTCACGCCTGGGAACTTATTCTCTCGGTGTACAGTCAGACTAGCATTTATGTGCCGTGTGTTTCGGATCATCCCAAAGCACAATTGTCTTAACCCTTGTGTTATCTTCGGGTCATTCTGACCCATCAGTCATTGTGACCCACCGTCGTATTGCGACAAATTTACCTCATACAAAAACAAGTGAAGCATTTTCTTTTAACTGTCGGGCTGTGTCAGACCTCCCACATTGGAATGGTTAAAAGAAAATTATTTTTATTCTGTTTTTGTATTGGGTAAACACAACGATGGTTCGTTATGAACCTTTGGGTCATGTGACCCGAAGGCAGCACAAGGGTTAACCTGCGTCGACTCTCCCTCCCTGTGTCTGACCTCCTCTTGAAATATCCATAACCCTTCAAGCCCCCCTACACTGGGTGCCAGTGTAATTGTCAGTAATCACAGCTTAATTGAAGTAATTAGGAGAATCGGAGGGCATTAGGCTACAGCTGGGGGCCATAATGAGGAGAGGGGAGGGAGGGGGCAGACTAGGGCCGGGTGGGGGGGGGGGGTGTTGAGAGACCTCTTAGAGCCAGCGTTGCCCTCTCGACTGTGGGTCACTTCCCTACCTCCATGCATGACGAGGCGGAGGCGGGGGACGAGCTCTCCTCCACAGCCAGGCTCGTCTCGCTGCTCTGGCCGGTCGGGGTGACGAGGACAGGCCCACACTGGAGGTGGACAGTGCAGAAGCAGTTACTCACCCCTCAGTCTGCGCGCCACCACACACACACACACACACACACAGTGAGGTCTCCCACCGGCAGTGACACACTAACACCCCCATAGGCGCGTCCACGCGAAGCGCCAAAGTTGAGCTCTCTTAAGTGACTATGGGGGGGGGGGGGGAGGTAGAGCAACGGACGGGTCGGGGGTCATTAGTTCAGTCGGCTGGGCCCGCTGCATTCCTGAGCCCCGGAGAGGGGGAGCGACGGAGAGAAGGAATGTGAGGGAGGGGACGAGAGCGAGAGAGAGACGGAGAGGACCTAAGGAGAGAAAAGCGAGCAGGCAAGAAGGAACAGGGAAAAAAAAAAAAAAGGAGCAACAGCAGGGGAGAGAAAGAGTTAGAATTGGAGGGAAGGAGACTTTATAGAAAAAAGAGGGAGCGCTCAGGAGAAGTTAAAAGAAGGGAGGCATTGTTGGGGGGGGGGTGGGGGGGGGGTGGATACGGGGGGGCGGGGGAGGAGGCACCGAGTTGGCAGGTCGTGTTTATTCAGTTTGGAGCAAACCCCGTATTCTGGCTCGGATTTACACCCAGGTTATTATTAACCGTGAGAACAAATGGCAGACTGTTCTCATGTTTGTTCTTTGTTTCGGCTCTGTAAGCAGGAGAGAATGCTTGCCTGCTCTCTCTCTCTCTCTCTCCCCTCTCTCTCTGCCTCTTTATCTCTCTCTGTCTCCTCCCTCCCCTACTCTCTCTCTCTCTCTTCTCTCTCTCTCTCTCTATCTCTCTCTCTCTCTCTCTCTCTCTCCTCTCTCTCTCTCTCTCTCTCTCTCTCTCTCTCTCTCTCTCTCTCTCTCCTACACGGAAGTTTGTCATACAGGGCTTAAGTTTGAAGTTTGTTTTAACAGCGAAGGTCTTACGAATGCTTACTGGGGATTGGCTCGTCGTGGCGGTTGTGTTTTAACGGAAAGAGGTATTTAAAAGACACAATCCAATCCCAGGGCTTCCTCCTTAAAGCAGCCCCCTCACCTTTCACCATGAGCTCTGACAGACTGCCATAATCCCCAAAGTGGAAGTCAGATACCACTGACTTACCACTGTGAATATAATCCTACATATTGCCAGGGTTTGCCTCCCTCAGAGCATGTCACTGAGCCTCTCAACCCCCCTCAAAATACAAGAATGGAGCGGAACAAAACACAACCAGCGCTCTGCCCTTACGTTTTCAGTCTGTGTCGTTTGAAAAGAAACTCGTTCTCAACGGTATGTCCGCATTCCAAACTTTGCTGTAAAAAAAAAAAAAAGAAAAGAAAGGAAGACTCATTTCATGGTGAAAAGGGAACTGTGCAGGTGTAGAGTTCCACAGACAGAGAGAGAGAGAGGGGGAGTGTGTGAGAGAGGGATGAGAGCACGGCTGGAGGCTGACAGAGGTCCCGCTTTAATGCAGTGGTGGAGTGGAGCGTCTGAAAGCTGTACTTATGGCCGGTGGAGCTCGTACTGACAGCACATGCACTCCTATTACTATCCCCATGCCTCATGCGCCCCCCCCACTCTGGCGCGCTGCCACCGAGGGGCCACACTGCCCTCTGCTGTCGGACGCGTGAACCGCGCCGCGCCCTTTCACATCCACTCATTTCACATCCCTCCCAACTTCTTCATTTTGCGCTCTCTCTCTCTCTCTCTCATCTCCATGCCCTCCAGTGCTGAGTATCCGGGGGGTGCAGGAAGAGGACCCGCCGGACCCCCAGATCATGCGCCTGGACAACATGCTGCTGGCCGAGGGCGTGTCCGGCCCCGAGAAGGGCGGGGGCTCGGCGGCGGCGGCTGCCGCGGCGGCGGCGGCGGGGGGCTCGCCCAACGACGGCAGCATCGAGCACTCCGACTACAGGGCCAAGCTGGCCCAGATCCGCCAGATCTACCACTCCGAGCTGGAGAAATACGAGCAGGTAAGGGGGGGGCTCGCCGGTCGGGTCGGGTGAATGCATGGACTCTGTTCGCGCCTCCGGGTTTAGTTACGTAACCCCCTTCTCTGTCGCTCTCCCTCTCCCGTTCTCTCTCTCTGTCTCTCTCTCTCCCTCTGTCTCTCCCTTTCTGTCTCTCTCCCTCTCCCGTTCTCTCTCTCTGTCTCTCTCCCTTTCTGTCTCTCCCCCTCTCCCTTTCTCTCTCTCTGTCTCTCTCCCTCTCTCCCAGGCCTGCAGTGAGTTCACCAACCACGTGATGAACCTGCTGAGGGAGCAGTCGCGCACGCGGCCCATCTCGCCCAAGGAGATCGAGCGCATGGTGGCCATCATCCACCGCAAGTTCTCCTCCATCCAGATGCAGCTGAAGCAGAGCACCTGCGAGGCCGTCATGATCCTGCGCTCGCGCTTCCTGGACGCCAGGTGTGTGTGTGTGCGCTTGTGTGTGAGCCGTCATGACCCTGCGCTCGCGCTTCCTGGACGCCTGGTGTGTGCGTGTGTGTGTGTTGGGTTTTGCTGTTCTTGTAAGAACCAGAAGTCCCCACAGGTGTAGCAAACTAAGGAGAATTTCGACGGCTGTGGAGCTTTTAATTGGTCCTCACTGCTCACTACTACCAGTGCTGGATTTAGGGTCCCCACATGGAGAATGAGGGTTAGGGTTAGAATGAAGGGTTTGGGATAACAGGATTTTGAATGGGAGGGACTTGTCGGTCCTCACTAGTGCTGGTAAGACATACGTGTGTGTGTGTGTGAACGCGGCCGTAACTCTGGTCCACGTAAACGGACGCAGAGGGCCGCCCTCCCGAGGCCACCGCCCGTGTCCCGCCGCCACCCTGACCCTCCCCCGGCCTCGTGTCCCGACAGGCGCAAGCGGCGTAACTTCAACAAGCAGGCGACGGAGGTGCTGAACGAGTACTTCTACTCCCACCTGTCCAACCCCTACCCCAGCGAGGAGGCCAAGGAGGAGCTGGCCAAGAAGTGTGCCATCACCGTCTCTCAGGTCAGCTAACCCACCCTGCGGACACACACACCACCCGCATCTGGACCCGCGAACACTAATCCTCCTGTTGTGTGTGTGTGTGTGTTGTCGTCTCCCCCCCCCCACTCCAGGTCTCTAATTGGTTCGGCAACAAGAGAATTCGGTACAAGAAGAACATTGGTAAGTTCCAGGAGGAAGCGAACCTCTACGCAGTAAAAACAGCGGTGGATGCTGCCAGTGTGTCGGCGCAGGCTAGCCAGGCTAACTCTCCGGCGACGCCCAACTCAGGTACCGTGTGCCCCATCCGCCCCCCCCTCCTCATCTACACCTCCACCCACCCGCCCGCCCGCACCACGACAGGCAGCGTCGAGTTCGCACATACGCGCGCGAGGAGAAGGGCCGTGTTTGTTTTTTTTGTGTCCTGTCTGTGTCGGTCTCGTCTGTCTGCCTGTCCTGTTGGGTTACGCGTCAGACTCGTTTTGCCTGTTTGTGTCTGACAACCTGGCTGCGAGGCCCCCACTGGTTCGGAAATGCGTGTCGTTCTAGTACGTCCCGTAGGGCACAATGTCTCTTCCTGGTTTTGACGCCCGCGCTCGGTTTCCCCCCCGCGCGTCTCATCTGTGTGCTTCAGCACGGCTTCTTTCATTTCTGCAAGCATGTCTGCCGCCCTGCTACCTGTCTGTCTTCGTATCGCCTACATTCACACACACACACACACACACACACACACACACACACACACTAATAGATACACACACACACACAAACATACACGTGCGCCCACAATAACATGCCAGCTTTACCCCTATTTGCTGAGGAAGCAGACAGGAGCAGGTAGGTCATCATTCAGTCATTGTAAGCTGTAGAAGGATCATATCATGCTCAGCCCTCTGTTCTCCATGTGCCCGGGCCTTCCCTTCTGGGCCGTCTCAAACACCACAGCCTATGACTAGATCAACTAGACAACTAGATCTGTTTTGTTTTTTGGATTTGATTTTCTATTCCGGCAGTGCAAAGATATGTTGAGACGTAACATCAGCGTTGTATTTTTTGCGATCCCGATAATATACTAGTCACCTTTTAGTCTCGTGGGGGATCCATGTTCCGTTTTTCACTGTTGGTTAGTTCCCCCCCCCCCCCCCCCCCCCCCCCGGCACCCATAACTCACTTGGCTGATGAGTGACCGGTGCCAAGGTTGCCAGGTTCCGTTAGTGTGTGCGTTCCTTTGCACGGTCGGTGCCGGTGTGGCCCTGGCACCGCGGCGTGCCTGATCGGCTACGTGTATTACCCACAGGGTCATCGGGGTCTTACAGCTTGTCTCACACAGGCGACGCCTACCTTGGCCTGCGCTCGGTCAACGGGGAGGGTCTCAACATCGCCCCCTCTCTTCAGCCACAGGTAGGCACTGAGGACTTCTGCAAAGCCTGCCTCAATGCCCCCCCCCCCCCCCCCCCAGTTAACTTCCCAGACCACCTGCCCTCTAGCATCTTCTCCCTGGCTCTGCCCTAGCATTACCCTTAGACACCACTCCCCCCCCGCCTGACCCTGAGCACTCACACCCCCCCCCCCCCTCCGAAACAAGCCTTGTGTCGCACACGGCCCTCCCCATCCACACCCTGTGATTAGTGATTGGTGTTCCTCCGACCTACCCAGGCATTTCTACATTAGCCTCTCTCTCTCTCTGTCTCTGTCTCTCTGTGTCTCTCTCTCTCTGTGTCTCTCTCTCTGTGTATGAATGCCCTAGCCCCTCCCCCCTAGCCTGGGTTTTGTCTCTCACCCTTCCTGTTGTCCTGGTGTCGTGTGTTACCCAGTGGGAGTGCACTGTCCTGTCGCCCCCCCCCCGAGAGGAGCCCCAGGTTTCTGCTGTAGCGAACCTGTCGTGGCGGATCTGCCCGACCGCTAGTCATGCATTTCAGCACTTCCTATCGACTGTGAGGGTCATAAACCATTCCACCTCATTGCATAAATAAATGAATAAATGCACGGATTGGCTCTTTTTCTGCGGCCTTTCGTTCCATTGGAGTGAGACCAGCGGTAGGCTGGGGACCAGGGGTCCGGCCAGAGAGACTCGTGACCCCACTCAGTGACCTTCCGATCCTCTCGGTGGTTGCAGATTAGAGTAGGAGACGCAAGCAGAGGTTTGCGGGAGCCGAATCGGCTCTGCTCGACCCCCGACTTGCGTTTCAAGTGCCTTCCCGATGCACCGCAGTGTGTTTGTGTGGGGGGGGGGGGGATTAGTGTTTTTGTAGGTAGTGTTTCCAGGTTACAGTTTGACCCCCCCCTCCTAAGTGCTTTTTTGTTTTCTCTTCCCACCTGTTTGTCCCCGCTAGGTGGATACCCTGCACCGTGCTACACACCTGATGGGCGGCTATGAGGAGCTGTCTGCTAGCAGGCTCTTCACCCCACACCACCTGGACGTGAGTACGGCCCCGCTCCCTGTGCTCCTTTGATCAGGACCAAGAGTGTCGCGATCCCCCTCACCCCCCGTGGAGTGAATGTTGACGGAGGTGCTTTGCGCGTGTGTCGTTGCAGGCCAACAACAGCAGCTGGCAGGGCACCACCAACCCTCCATCGGTCACCTCTCCACCCGCTCCCCCCGGCAGCGTCCACTCCGACACGTCTAACTGAGACCCCCACGGCCCCCCTTCACTCCAAACACTCCCGCCTCATCCCCCTTTCATCCCCCCCCCCCCCTCCCGTCCCTTCAACCCTCCTGTCTCACCTGGCCTCTCTGCTCCTGAAGCCTGCCTGGACCAGTTACACTCTGCCCCTGTCTACCACTCTCCGAACCCGGACTGGGATCCACCAACCAGGCAACATGTCGATCTCACACACACACACACACACACACGTTCACACACACTTGTCACACACCGGACAGTTGAAGGGAAGATGGAAGGGACTAGTCTTCCACCCTGCAGTGTGTTTGTGCTGGAGGGGATTGGACCTCCCGGGCTGTGTCTGGGTCCTGATGTCTGTACATCACCCGTGTATACGCACGTCTAAAGTCCACACAGCCTGTCCCCGTTGCACCGACCTCTGCACTCCACCCCTTCCTAAGGGGCCGACCCCTTCCTAAGGGACAGACCCCTTCAGCTCTGGAAAACTATGATTCAGCTCAGTTCCCCCCCCCTCCCCCATGAAGCATTGACGATGACACGTGACACTGGTTACACACTCTAGCCAGTCACCAAGGTGACCTCGGTCACCAGGGAGCTCTGCTCACCTTGCTTGTACCAAAGTGCTGCCCACCTCCCCTCTCTCTCTCTCTCTCTCCCCCCCCCCCCCGAAAAGTTGTCACCCCTTCTGTTCCTCAAGGAACAACCTCCTGGCAACTACACGCAAAGACACTGTTGTATCTTCCATCTTTTGACTGCTTGATGTTTCATTTTGGTGAGGATTTTTACGTGAGATAGATATATATAGAGATATATATATATATACATAGATATATATAGGTCAGATATGCACAGATGTGAGCACACGCCTCCCACTTTGAGCTCCTTTTATGGAAGTAGACACACGCAATCTGTCAAGCACAAACTTCGGCATCTCGACACAGGTGCAGCTATCTGGTAAGGGGGAGTTGAGGGAGATCATACTAGCAGACTGCTGACTCTGAGCCTGGCAGAGCTGAGGAGGTGGTGGTGGTGGGGGGAGAGGGAGAGAGAGGGCAGAGGAGAGAGGGGAGGGATCTCCCTAGGCTTGGGGGAGGTTGTCACCAACAGCCCCGTCGTGGCTAGTCATCATAAGGTTTTGTAGATGGTTTGTAGACTTTAAACTTTCTGTCAACTAGTTTAGTTGATTGTAGCCTTTTTTTTCTAAACGCTGTTTCACAAAGAATGCACCAGCCACCAAATAAGATTAATTTGATCATACTTCTAAGACATGTTAGGGAATTGGGGGTGTGGACAGAGTTTGGGGCAGTGATGAGTAATTGGGGAAAAAATGAGACATTAATGTAGAAACGTAGCTGTCTTCCATGCATGTCGGCTTTTAGGTGTAAAGATCGGTCATCATTTCATCTTCACGTTTATTAGCGCCACTTTCCTTAGCAAAAAGAAAGGGTATAATGACACAGACCAAAAAGGACTAAATGCATCACGCGTTGGTATACTGTATGTACGGAGCTCTCGGATGTTTCAGCTGTGCCGGCCGGCTGGTGACCTGTTCCAGTTCCGTCAGTTCTTTGGTGTTTCACCTGGAGGACTGGCTTCTTCCACCAGCCGCTGCGAAGCTAGACAGGGCTCAACTAGGATCTCCGTATAACCTGAAACCTGTTTGTCTCCACAGGTCTATTGTACCAAAAACCAAAAATACCATGTTCAACAATGTAATTATGACAGGGTGACGAGTCGCCCTGTTTTTCCGTTTTGGGGAGAGGAGGGAATTGTATTTGTACCTGTGTCTTTGTGAATGGTGTTGTCATGCCTCGAGTTACTTTGTTTGGGGTTTTTAAGGGGTTGGGGGAGGGGGAGGGGGAGGGGGGGGGGAGGGGTTGCAATTGAGGTCTGTCATATCTGTCACACCTGTGCTTAAGATTTGATTGTATTGTGTGCAGTTGGGAAGGCATCCCATTCTGTGGGATGGCATGCTGTTCCCCCCCTTGTATCCATTATAGAGCATCCGCTGGTAAAGGCATTTTTAGTTGATTGATTTAGCCGCTTGGCAAGGGCTTTACTCTTCTGGTTACCAAATAGGCAGCGCTGGGTTTGTTACAATGACAACGGTTTAGGGCCAAATCATAATTTTTGTTCATTTCTTTGGTTTGAGTTGTTTATAAAGCAACGTATGTAAGTAGCAGGGTGTTTTGATAATGTAATGGGAACTCACTATATTAAACAAAGACCTATGAACATTGAAATGTAAATTGACTTTGTTCATTCATGTTACAGAAAATACTTGGTTGAGGAGCTTTTCAGCTCATCAATGTATTAGCCAGTTTACTGTATCCTTGTTTACTGTTATTGTTACTTATATTCTAAACATTCTCATATGGCTATATCTTACAAGTAATGCTATCACTACACCAAATTAGCTACCCCTTTTTTCTACCAGTCGTAATGGATGTCACTGTACAGTTTGTGGAATGTTTCAGTGTTTTATAAACCTTGTTTTTTTTTCTCTTTTCCATTGGTGAGCTGTGGGGGTGGTTGGTTTGGCCTTTTTTGTTCTGTTGGGGTTGATTACATTTTTGTATGATTTCAGTGATATTCTTCATGATAGGGTTATGATGTGGGTTTATGGGTTTCAGCTTGGTTTGGTGCGGTTAGAATTCTCCTTAAAGAATTGGCAACTATTCCGGCAATAATATTCAAATAGCCTTAGATTCCCTTTGTAAATCATGTTAAATACATTTGTCAAATAATGAACTGAACAGTTAAGACAAGAGACCCAAGACAGAGGGCTCTTTGGTCCTTACTGAAAAGATCTTGACGAATTTCTCATTGATCTAACCTGCCTCAAGTTCTTGCCTGTGCTTACATGATTCCACAGCACCAAATCAAATGCTGTCGTAACCCGTTACTGACTTTGTTTCATTAGTATCTTTGCATTTCCCTCTTCTTCACTTCCCCTTGTATTTACCACTTCTTGTCTCTCTACCTCTGTCTCCATTTCTCTTGTACATAAACCCTTCTTTTTTCAGACTTGTGAGTCTGTAATCCTTTTATACCTCAATTTAGAATTGTTCTAGAAAGAGTAAAAACAAAAGGAAAAATATGACAAGCTGTAGTATTCCTTATTAGAAAACTAATAAAATAATTAGTGTGATTTTCATTTTCTGGGGCTTGTTTTGGAGGGGGGGTGTCATGTTTTAATTCCATGCTTTTAGTCACCACATTTATGCTCTTGTGACATTTAAACAAATAAAAGGAGAGAATTGCACCATTGGATGTTATTTTACATAATGTAATACTCTGGCAGTCAGATTTTCACAAGCAAACAAACTTGGATTGCTGGATATGGCTAAATGACGTATGGCAATACAACATTAAAGTTAATTCATATTTACATCAGTCTACACTTAATGATGCCTCAAAACATCAGTGTTTTTTTAAATAAATATGCAAATACAGTACTTTACAGGCATGCACAATCATCCATGAGAGATGGTGCCAGATGAATACATTCAGTGGTTAATGGTATGAGCCACAGGTCCTTTTAGGATATTAATTCTTTGACATCATCCATCCATCAACAGAGATGGGCTTGTCTATAGTCTGTGTCTGCATCAGTTAGAGTATAGCTGGCACTGTCCTTTGCTTTCATGGCGCAACCATTATTATCCTGTAGGAACAAAGACAAAGCGCTGTACATTTTTGTATTGATCTGTTTATATTGAGTGAATAAAAGGTGCTTTTTAAAGTTATGCAGGAGTGAAAACCTGAGTTTTAGTCTAAAGGGACAAGTGAAAGAACAGTCGAAGGAATTCACAAAACGGTTCATGATCCATTTTATAAAATGGTACCTCAAGGTGTGCTGTTTCAAACGCAGGAGAGGGCTCCCCCTGCTGGTCACATCTCCTCCTGCAAAGCCAGCACAGTATACTCTTGAACGTCCTCCTCATGTCCTCGTCCCGGAGAGAATAGATGATTGGGTTGACCAGAGAGTTACACTCCGCTATGACCAGACAGTACTTTTCATAGGTCTGGGCATGGCTGTCTTTTCCCATTAGCCCATCCAGTAACAGGGTCATCAACCCTGGCGTCCAACAGATAACAAACGCTCCTGCGGAGAGAACGAGAATGTCGTCAGCGCCTCGGTGAACACAAGGATTTATGATTACAGACACGCCTTTACAGAAACCATCAAGCTCGTATGTAAGTATATGAATGAAAACGGAATTTAGGAAGACGGTTCCTGTAAACAATGCATCCTTTCTTGAAGCTTGCAAGTTCATAGGGGTTGAAAAGTAGGAAAAACCTGTTCACAAATACGTAAATGGTAGAGAGAGTACCAGTTTGGTGAGTCTCATGAGCACAACCATTTGCAACAATCTTTGGCAAAACAACAAATACATGTGTAGAATGGGGTGTTTGTATCGTTACTGGTTGGCAAGTCTGTGACACAGTCAAAAAGTATGCAGTATTGAGTAACAGTGTTCTAGGAACTTTACAACACAGTGACTGTGTGAGATAACAGGCTTGCTCAGACTCGAACAGCGACGAGATGACCTCCCACAGTAGTCTGCTGCAAAAAAAAAAAATTAAGTAATCGATCCTTGCCCTTTTGCTTGGCTTACGTCGTTAAAAGTGACAGGAACTTGAACCAGATGAGACAGCTGCCGTCCAACCTCTCTTCCTGCCGTTCTACTCACCCAGCACCATGGAGATGGTCTTCATCAGGTTGATGATGGTCTGGCTGTGCCACAGCTGGGAGGTGTGCTGGGTGGCACGCCGGCTTCGCCGCCTCACGTAGAGAAAGATGCGGGCGTACACGGCCACCATGATGAAGAAGGTGAGCAGGTTGAGCAGGGCCCAGAAGACCAGGAAGCGCCGGCTGTAGAGGGGGGCGATGGTGGAGCAGTCGGCCAGGTCACACTCGCAGTTCCAGAACATGGAGGGCACCAGGCCCATGCTGATCGACACGGCCCAGATGAAGATGATGAGCAGCACCACGCGTCGCCTGCTCATCTGGCTGTGCAGCTGCATGGTGATGATGGTCTGGTGGCGCTCCACAGCCACGGCCAGCAGGTTGGCCACTGAGGCCGTCAGACTGATGTCAATAAGGGCTCCACGGACAAACCACTGGGGCTTGGTCAGCCTGCTCGTCCAGGGCCCTGTGTTCAAAATGAGGTTGACATAGGCAAGCCCTGCAAACAGGTCTGCAGCTGCCATGTTGCCCAGGAGGAAGTAGATTGGGAAGTGAAAGCGCTGGTTGATGAAGATGGCTGTCATCACCATCATGTTGGAGAGTATGACAATGAGACACACCAGCAAGCCCAGTCCTATCACCACAAAGTCACGAGTTGTCCATTCTTCACTGATTTTTTTCCCAACCAGTTCATAGAAAAAGGTAACATTTTGGCTGTAGTCACAACTATTCCAAATATTGATTTCCATTGCTTTTGGTAGAGAGAATAAAAATGTGTGTTTGTTAAGAGTGTTTATTAATGCCATTTCCTTACAACTGAAAGTCGTATCTGATCTACAAACCTTAAGGGGAAAATCTAATAATCATTAACCTGCAATTTCATTCCATGAATCACATTTTGTTAGGAGGCTATAAGGTTACAATGACACTGAACATTGTCCCCGGAAATGCCATCAATTGTGCCATGTTTCTGGTCTATGAGGCATAACTTTTTCTTTTCTTTTTACGAACGAGGCAACAATACATTCTAGAGTTGACAGCCAGGTCAGTTTGGGTCACCTGAACGCTCCTGGCAAATTCACTGACAAGTCAGAACACTTGAGGGAGTGCGAGAATCTTGTTTACAACCGATCTAATGCCTGTTGCCAATGTTGCTTTTCTGGTAGCCTAGACTAAACAAAATCGTCTCCATAGTAGTCGAAATTCCATTTCCAAACCCGAAAGGGGTAGGCTACTTAAAACAAAAACGTCAAATGCAGGGTTTGATATTATGTAGGTATACCACGAGCACATTAGTGCAATAAATCAACATGCACCGCGCGGCTTTCATTGAGAACCGCAAGCATTACCGAACAAACGTCGTTAACAAAAGGAGCAATTGAGACTATGATTAATGTAGGCTACTTACCACTTCGAAATCAACTTCACTCAAAGTCCACCTCAAATGTCGAATACATAATCAAATGTATCCTAAATTTCCTCCGCGTGCACCACAATAGAAGACCCACTCAGCCACACCTGTCTAATCCCCCTGTTGGCCAAAACATTCCCTGACTCGCTGTCACAGTGGGAGGTCTATAGGAGGCTATTTACGGTAAATAGGTAAGACGCCAATTTACCGTAAATAGGGTTAATTGTCAATTGATAATGAGATGAATTAGTCGACTAACTAACTAATTTTAGACATCGATTGCTAAACAAACATTCCTAACATATGATGACACGTTATCGCGTTCGCAAGGACTTAAATTTATGCCATATCTCAAGATTATGAATCAAATACAATCTAAACTCAAATGTAGATTATCTCATCTCATTAGTTTGATATACAGAAATGTTATGATGTTCAAGTCCTCTGCTCCGGTAAGTTTGCCAGTCGGATATCCGTGTGTGAAGAGTAGGCTGACAAATTAGAACGGTTAAGTTTTGTCCAGGAGGAGGTCCAACATTGTTGACTAACTCCGGCGGTCTCACTGCTTCAGTGACTACTGGAATTGCTTTCAGGGTCATCGATCTCCTGGCATAGGGCTGTGTGCTTTGTCCTTCCCTCCAGTAGCCGAGTGAGATGATTAAAGGTAGACTACAATAGTCTACACTTGTGTAGACCATGTGAGAGTTGTTTAGCAACACAAACAGCTTTTGCAACTGCTGCTTTGCAGCCAATTTTGTTCCAGCAATCCTGTTCCAGCAAATCGCGGTAGGTAAGGCGGGCTTTTCTTCTTGGTTACTCAAACTGGAGCTGGAGCAAAGGGCGGAAGTTCAAACAAGCATTCGTGACGCTGTTTCTCATAGTATTTTTGTGCTACCTACAGCAGCTTTAAAGTGGCACCAAGCAAGGAGTGATTATGGCAGTGTGGTACACACAAATTAAGTAGGCTTACAGTGTAAATGTAAACAGGACCGACATAGTTGGGTCAGAAACAACAAAAGGGACATTCCTGAATGTATTCATTTAGGCCTGAATTGTAGATTTTTATGAATGGTGTTATTAGGGTTTGCAGAATGTTCAGTATTTTTTAGCATATATAGGCCTTTTTTTTTTTTTTTTTTTTACTTCCCAGTCCTCTGATGTGCATCCTTGATTGACAGTGTTACAAACTGTACCCGTCAGATTGTATCCTGTGATGACAACACTAGCGGTGTGTTCATGACTAGATGCCCCATCATTGGTTTAGCACGGCACCATCACCTGTCACACTTGGAGATACAAATCAATACATTGCTTGGTTAGGAACAAAATTTGTCTCAAAATGAAATGAATCAATACCAACATTTTTCATTTATTTTTTATTTTCTATAAAAGAGATGAGTTTCTTCCATGATCATAACAGATTGAATCATAGACCTCGATAGACCACTCACATACCAAACGATAATCGAGGAAAATGTTGAACACAAACCCAAAACATAACGAATGTAACACAAAATACCTGAATAAAGCAAACTCTCCAGTCAGCACATTCTCTGTAGAATCCATATCTATGGCACATAACGTCCAACGAATATCATGGAGAAAAAAAAAATATTAAAGGCTTATAAGGAATGAAAAGTTTCTTTACCTTTTCAAAACCAGTCTAACAATAAAAATTATATATATTCATATATGGTGGACTTCATTGTAATAGAAAAAGGTGACTTAAGCAGAGAAACATTTTCTCTTGAAGCAATTTGTGTATTTTCATCCCGATAGAATGCTGTTCTAAAATGTGTCACATGCCTCCCTGCGCCACAAACTAAAATCATACATCAACACTCTCACATTCATCCAACTATTCACACAAAGGTCTAGACTGACACTCAAATGCTAACGTGGCAACACTGAAAACATGTCTACCTAAAACTTACTGATTGAACAAACTGAAAAAGTAGTTGTCAAGTGTACACTCATCATAGAAGTCCAGCTAAAACTAGATTTAAACCTGAATATTGATAATGGGTAAAATATAAAATGCCAACTTTCCTTTTTGCCTTTCTACACAAGCTCTCCCAAAATCTCCCTCCCACCCCCTTCAAATATTACACCACCCATTTCCCTCCCACCCACCCCAAGTGTAATATAAGCCAACTAGAATCGCAATACAATACAGGCACTGGAGAAAACACCATAAGAGAGCTCAAGTGGGCATGGCCAGATTTCACGTTGAGCCTTAGCCCCCCTTACACACTCAAGATAACAGAATTAGAACTCACATCCACTAGAATTGAACAAGAATAATGATATAAATCAGAGCTGTTTTAGTTTTTTCAAAGTTTTTGTCGTTTTTTTTTTTTTTACTTAAATTTTTTTGTGATTATTTATTATATTATGTATTGCCAACAGTGTGTCTTCTGTCAACTTGCAATAAAAATGTGAACAAGACTCATGCAAAGACTAGTTGAGAGCTTATCAGGTCTCAGCTCTCTGCATTATCTGAAATTAAATTGAAATAAGCTTCTCTTTTGTTAAGAGCCAAATGAAGTTGTTCACTAATCTCTGTGGTTAAACTCTCCTACCACCTTCCTTAGAGTAGATTTCTCAAAAAGAGGAACTGGCACAAAGCCAAACCGTATGGTTAGATCTGAGCACTGCAAAATTTCAGGTCAATACAAGTGAAAAGGATAAGGAGCAACTCAGTTTCTCATCAAACTAATTTGTTCAGTAGTGTAAATGTGTACCAGCTGTGAAGGACATTAACGTCATCAATGTCATGTTCAGAAGTAAAACAAATACAGATGTAATACATTTATTGTAAAAATCATATTAAAGCAAAACTCAGAAACCGCTGGACTGTTCCCTCTCTACTGATGAGATTCTACCCCCCCCCCCCCCCCCCATTCAGATAAGCAGATGCAGAAAATAAAATGTCAATGGTTCCGTTTGGGATAAACACTTGCTGGAATAATGAATGCATATATTATATTTATCCTTTTCTAATACACGTTTTGTGAAGGACTGAAATTGAAGAGGGGGGGGGGGGGCGTAATATATTAAAAACATGTTAAAAGAAGCATTTAAGGACTAGGAATTCAGCATAAAGTAATGGTTGTTTGGCATAGACGTCGGTGGGGGGAGTATCGATGAGGGGGTTCAAACATGAATGAACAGTAATTGTAGTATAAGAAAATACTTATTTTACAGTAGATCCTACATAATGAAAGTCTGCCTAAACAAAGTCTCCTCCTCCTGACTAACTGTTATTGATTTGTTCATATGTTCAGGCAAGGGAAAGTGATATAGCCAACAACACACGTGTGTGTGTGTGTGTGTGTGTGTGTGTGTGTGTGTGTGTGTGTGTGTGTGAGTATAGGAAAAAGGTGTAAGGCAAGCTGTACAATCTCTGCTGAGAAAAATACACAATATATATGGAAGTTTACCCCCACCTGACCACACCAGTTTCTTGCATGTGTTCTGCTCTAACAAACAAAACATACAACATAAAAGACTAGTATTCTTAACCAACTCAAAAAAAAAGGACATCTGGCAGTTTCTGAACAGTTCAGCGCAGACCATCAGCACATTATCAGAGCATTACATTATTGTGTATCGATGCCTTTCATTTACATGATAAGTTTCTCCTTTCGTGTCCACGTGTGACACAAGCCGGACGCCAGGAGTCCTTTTCCCCTCTCGGTCGCAGGCAAACAGGGTCAGATCCCCTGGAAATGACCCCTGACACAATGTAAGCGTCCCCCTGTTAGCCATGTCCGCCCGTCCCACCGAGGCCGTCTCAGAGCGGCAGCCCCCCCTGTCCTCCAGCCCTCTACAGTCCAGGCTGGTTCAGCTGCTCGCGTCGAGTCTCTGAAGGAACCGTCATATCCTATAGCTTCTCAATCCCCTCTATCGTTAAAAGGTCCGCCACGGCTCAAGTTTGTGTCCTTTTTGCCGTTGGTTCCTCTTCCTCTCCCTCCTTAGAACAGGTTCTCCTCAAAGATAGCCATTAAGTCACTTTGGAAATTCATGTCAATGGTTGCTGCCATCTGTGGATAGAGGAGAGATCCAAATGATTCAGACGGCATAATAACTCCACCCAAAAAAGGCCTAACGACAGACCACAGAATTACAAGTCTGGTGTCCTCCCACCGCTAAAACTCCCATTTCCCCCAGAGTTTCCAGAAAACCCTTACCGCTTCCCTCCTCCTCCTTTCCTGCTCCCTGCGACGCGCTAGCTCCCTCTGCTGGTCCAGGGCGCTCTGGGCTGAGGGCTGAGGCGGCGTGGGGGCCTGGGGGGGCTGTTGGACAGCCGCGGGCTGGGGCTGGATCTGGGGCGGCGCCTGCGGCTGCTGCGGCTGCTGCTGCTGCTGAGGGGCCTGGACGTGCTGCTGCTGCTCCAGCCGTCGGCGAGGCTCCTCGTGCACCCTCCTGGGAGGCTCCAGAACCTCCTCCTCATCACGCCCCCTGAGGGACACACACACACACACACAAGCAAAACATGTCATATGACACACCTCAGGATATGAAGACCCTCATCCCTCTCTCTCTCTCTCCCTCTCTCTCTCTCTCGCTCTCTCGCTCTCTCTCGCTCTTTCTCTCTCTGAGCCTCCCTTCTGGGATGCCGGCGGGGCTCACCGTAGCTTCTCCTGCTCTCGGCGGAGTCGCTCCTTCTCCGCCTGCTCGGCCTGGGCCTTCAGGGCCTTCTCCCTCTCCTCCTTCTCCCGGGCGGCCCGGCGGAACTGCTCGAAGCTGTCGCTCGACGACTTGACCGCCGACGAGGGGGCCGAGGTGGACTTCTGCGCCAGGCTGGCCCAGGAGCCCATGTTCTTCAGCTTCACATCCTGGACAGGACAGATGGGGGGGGGGGGGGGGTGAAGCGGACCTCTCGGTTCGACTTCCCGTCGTCTAACGGTGCCGATGTTGCGTCGTGGACTTCAAATGGTCCCAGGGGGACGTGGGGGGGACAACTTACCTGTACCTTTTTGGGGGCGGCGGGAGCCTTGGGCTCTTGCTTGAACTTGTCCTTGTCCTGCAGGGAGGGGGGCGGCCCACTGTGCTCGGAGGAGCGGATCACAGGCCTGGAGCTGTCCATGGACTTCACATCTACACACACACACACACACAGTCTCAGAACCTGGCCTATAAACACACACACACTTCAACGTACCAGTGTGTACATGCAGGTAATAGCGCAGTGTTTCCCTAGGTTTACAGCTTTGAAGGGGGGGGGGGGGGGGTAGCAGCGCGGGGGCGACGACCATGTAGAGACAGAAATGACATGCCGTCGTGTACATAAGATAAATAACATAAGGCCATTTAGTTTGTTTAATAAAAGAGCAAGCTATAGACCAGTTTTATAGGAAAGGTAAACTTAAATGACTTATTTTGTGATCGGGCGCTATATAAAAAATTAAGATTTTAGTTTTTTACTTGACCTTCCAGGGGGGGGGGCGGGGGGTGCCGTTGGGGGGGTGGGGCACGATTATGTGTGTGTGTGTGTTTACTCACTTTGCTGGCTGTGACCTGGTAGTGTGGGTTTGTTGTCCGGGTGCTTGTGAGGGTCTGGTCTCATAGCAGGGTTGAAGGGCTCTCCCCGCATCACTGGCGACGGGGGCAGCTTATCCTCCTTCAACCCGCTGTGGGCCGGAGGCGCTCGCTGTTCAAAACACACGGCGGCCGTTACACACACACTGCTCCTCAGCCACACACACACACACACACACACACACACAGCAGCACTTACACACTTTCTTCAACCACACCCCCCACCCCCCAGGCCTTATTTTGGCCTTCACGGCGAGGCCCCGCTCACCTTCTTGGGCTGCAGGTTGTGAGGAGGAGACGGGTGAGCTACAGGAGGATACTGGGGCAGCTGGGGGGAATGCATCATGAGAGGGGAGGGGTTCTCTCTCAGGTGGCCTGTCGGAGCACAGGGAGGAGGCTGTTAGGACACGGGTCTAACCACAGATCACAAGCGCAACACGGGGCTTTCATAGCAGACCGTCCCCTCTGGAACTCACCCGTGTTATAGGGGTCAGGCTTGAGCTGGCGAGGGGAGGGATGCTGCTGTTGCTGCTGCTGCTGGGCGACGGGCTGTGCTTTCGTGGGGGGCATGGACACCTTGTGTTGAGCGGGCTGTGGCTGAGCGGTCTGGACCGGGCCCTGGGCGTAGCCCATCTGCTGCTGCTGCGTGTGCAGCATGTGGCGGGACTGATGAGGGGGCATCTGTGGGGGCTGCTGGGGCTGGTGGGAGGGGGCGCTCTGAGCCTGCGTCTGGACTGACAGCGGCGGCGGAGGCAGGGAGGCCTGGGAGGAGAGCTGGGACTGGACCTGGACAGTCTGCAGGAGCGGGGCCTGGCCTGCCTGCTGCTGCTGCTGCTGCTGGCGGGCCTGGAGAGACTGCATGAGCTGGGCCGGCTGCTGGGCCTGGCGGCCCTGCTGGAGCTGCTGGAGGTACAGCTGGACCTGGCTGAGGGGGAGGGAGGGCACGGGCTCCTCGTCGTCCTCCAGCAGCATCTGCGGGGGCTGGGACGACAGCAGGCTCTGGGGGGTCAGCGTGGGAGGGGACAGAGGGCGTTGGCGCAGGGGCTGGGAGGGGTGGAGGATGTTGGCGGGGAGGTGGTGCTGGGGCGGGGGGGGCTGCTGGGCCTGGAGCTGGGGGTGTTGATGATGTTGCTGCTGCTGCTGTTGTTGTTGTTGTTGCTGTTGTTGCTGCTGCACGCTTGGCTGGGCCTGCGGGGGTCCTGTTTGCTGGGGAGGTTTGGGGGGTAGAGGTGCTGCTCTGTTGCTGGGGCGAGAGGGCTGCTGGGGTAGCGCGTTGTGTAAGGCTACAGCAGGGAAGGGGGAGAAAAACACAATTAGGAATCACACCGGCAATTCAATTCCATGACATGATTTTGACTAACGCAAAACAGACCTGCTTCATCTCAGGCATCCCAATGGGGAACAAAAAAAAAATTGTAATTCCTCGAGAGAAAAGGCCTACCTGGGGAGGTGAGGATGGGGTGCTGGTTGAGGAAGGGGTGGGTTTCCGGGGAGACGGGGCCTCCGGCGGAATGGGCGTTGAGGTGAGGCGGGGCCGGCGACGAGGAGTTGCCGGCGTGGTGGGGCAGGTGCATGAGCGGCTGGCCGAAGTGAGGCAGGGAGTCGAAGCTGTTCTCCAGGATCTGGGAGGACTCCAGAGCGGTCACCTGCGGGGGCATGAAGGCGGCCGGAGCGGGAGGGTGCTGCTGCGGCGGCGGCTGCTGCTGCTGCTTGATCTGGAGGCTGGGCTGGAGCATGGGGACCTGGGGGTGGGAGCCCAAAGGACCCCCACCCATGGTGTTCACATGGGGCTTCTTCCCTTCCTTGGTGGCCTGGGCTTTCTTCTTCAGTTTGGGCACCATGCCTGGGATTGGGGGGGGGGGGAACAAAACACATTGAAGTCTTCTTCCAAGACCTTCACCCCCCCCACAAAAGTATCCTGGAGTATGGAGGAGTGGTCTCACCTATCTCAGAGTCGTCGCTGTCGGAGGAGCTGGAGTCGCTGCTGTCCGAAGACGAGCCCGGCTTTTTAGCGGCAGTCAGGGCCTCCATGGTTTTCTCGACCACTGCCGAACACACAACACCGTCAAAACCCCCCAGGCACAAGGTGACTGACCCCCTAGGTCTCTAATACACAGTGACAAGCCACGCAAACCAGCAAGGACTTGAGAATGCTCCGACGGAACCGCGACTCACCGGGAGCCTTCTTCTTCTTGCGGAGGCAGGACGACACGTATCGCTCCAGCTCCCGGAGCGTGGAGGGCTTGAGCGTCTCAAAGTCGATCTCGATCTCGTCCGGGTTCGAGTTCTTCAGCGAGGGCTCCCGGGACTGGATGATGTGCACCACGCGGCCCAGCTTGTCCCCGGGGAGCTTGTTGATGTCCAGGCTGAGCTGACGCTTCTCCTCGTAGGACATGGGCTTGCACTCCCCCAGGTCCTCCTCGGGCTCCAGGCCAGGCACGGGCTGCAGGGTAGGGGGCCCCCCCGCCTGGGGGGCTAGCAACCGGTTGTTCTTCACCCCTTCCTTCTTACTGCTGGGGGGGGGGGGGGGTGCAAAACAGGACAGAGGTTTTTTACGCGGTTAACTTTTGAGGTGAAAATGTGTCTTGTGCCAAGTGCGTAGCCCTACAGTGTGGTGGTGGTGGGGGGGGGGGTTGAGTGACCTACCTGGGCCTCTTGGGCCTCTTGGGCAGGAGATCCTTGTTGTTGTTGTTGTGGTTCTTGGTCTTCTTAGGGAGCTGCAGCGCCGGCAGAGGCTCCTGGATCTCGTCCACCAGAGTCGGCATGCCTCCTTTCTTTTTGTGCTTGTCTTTCTTCTTCTCCTTTTTCTCCTTCTCCTTCCTCTTTGGTTTGCTGGCTTGTGGCTGGGAGAGCGCGGCGAGCTGCTCGTGGACAGCCTTCAGCTGCAAGAGGGAGAGGGCCAGAGAGAGAGCGCCAGAGAGAGAGAGAGAGAGAGAGCCAGAGAGAGAGCCAGAGAGAAAGTGAGAGAAAGAGAGAGCACAAACCAGTGGTCACAGGGGCAGGGGTGGCAGAGAACCACTCAAATGGGACAGCGGAAACATGCGCTAGCTCTCCTCATTCCTCCTCCTCATTCCTCCTAGTCATTCCTCCTCATTCCTCCTCATTCCTCCTCATTCCTCCTCCTCCTCACCTGCTCCTGGAGCTCCGCCAGCCTCTGGGCCCTCTCCTCCTCCGAGTCGTCCGTGAAGGAATCCGACTCGGACGACGAGTCACTGGAGCTGTCGGACGAGGAGGCGGGGCCCATCGGTGGCTGGGGCTTGATGGGGGCGGGGTGAAGGACCGGTATTGGAGCGGAGGCCAACATTTCTTGAGGCTCGTCCGGCATCTTGGCGAAGCGCATCTCAAACACATCCTGGCACACGCGAGAGGAAAACAGCCTGGGGTTAGGACAACGGCAACCACTGAGTGTCATTTCAGTAGACATAAATAGGTAGGCTGCTTATGGCCATGTGTCTGCTCGGCGTTTTACCTGTAACTTGCGTGCCATGGCTACCACCTCGTGGTCTGGTGGATTATACTTGTAACAGTTGGAGAACATTAACCGTACATCGGAAGCAAACTCCTGGGCCTCCCGATATTGCCTGTTTTCCAGCTTGGCCTACAAGACACAGCAGTACTATTACCAACCAGCAACAGTACCCCACCTTCACCTCACGAACTGCATGTCAAAACATACACTTTTACATTTAGTCGTTTAGCAGACGCTCTTATCCAGAGCGACTTACAGAAAGTACAGGGACATTCTCCCCGAGGCAAGTAGGGTGAAGTGCCTTGCCCAGGGACACAACGTCATTTTGCACGGCCGGGAATCGAACTGGCAACCTTCAGATTACTAGCCCGATTTCCTAACCACTCAGCCACCCGACTCCCTACACAAAATAAAATGACAACCCTTCAACCGACAGCGCCACTGACGCACCTTGATAGTGCTTAGGTCCATGGGGTGTTTGATGATGTCGTGGTAGTCGTGTAGTCCCAGCGCGTGAACGTCCACTGGCTTATAGAAGGGCCAGGCGTACGCAGTGTGCTTCTTGGAGAGCATCTCCCTCACGAGGCCCGCACAGTAGCGCAGCTGCTCCTGCTGCTTGGGGCTGTGGCCTCCCACCGCCCCGGCGCCCATCCCCAACCCCAGCCCAAGGCCCAGGCTCATGCCCATGTGATGCTGGGAGTCGGGCGCTTCCTTCTTTATCAGCTTGTTGGGCCGGGCGCTCTCTCGCCGTGGCAACGTCTTGCCAGACTTGGACTCGGCGGGAGACGACTCGCTCAGCTGGTCGTTTGCCGTGGGGGTCGTCGTGTCTGCTTTCCTCTTCTGGCTCTTTCTCTGCTGGAAGGTGGTGAGGGGGGGGGGGGGAAAGGTACGACAGAGAGGGGCAGAGAGGAAACACAGGGGTCGCGGGTGGGAGGCAGAGAGAGAAAGACCGTTTAGATCAGATGCCAAAAGATGCACCCGCTGGTCGGTGTGTGACTATCAAAAGCATCCCAGGCCCCCTCGCAGTCAGACTTACTTTAGGCATGGGCACGGGGTTCTGTATGATGGGGGCAGCGCTCTGGATCAACAGGGGGGGCAGGGTGGTCTGGGTGGGGGGAGGCACGGAGGTCATGATGGGGGCTTGGGGAGTGCAGTCAGACGGGCCCAGGGAGTAGGGGGCTCCCAGCTGCGGTGCATGACTAGGTGGTAGCGTAGGGGGCACGCGGGAGGGCAGGGCCTGCATGGTGGGCTGGGGAGGTAGAGAAGGCGGGCCCTGCCCTGGTCCTCTGGTCTGTGGCCCTGGGGAAAGGCTGGCCAGGCCACGGGTTTGGGGAGTCGTGGACGGAGAGTCGGACATGGGCCCTGGTTTCAAGTTCAAACCTGGGCAGGAAACAGACACAGAAAGATGAGCACGTTTATAGAGTGTGTGTGTGTGTAAAATATTTAAACTACATGGAATGTTTGTAAGTCGTGGATCCTAAAGGATGGCAGAGCTGTCAGGCACAGCAGAGTTGAGGCCCACCTCCCTCTCGCCGGCCCCGGCCGCGTCCCTTGCCCGTCATGACCGTGATCTCAGTCTCCTCCTGGGGCATCTCGGTGATCTTCTGGAGAAACATCTTCTCCAGAGCCTCGGCCATTAGGACGATGTCATCTCCAGGCTGCAGGGGGAGACAAACACTGGTCATGGCTGCACCTGGGTACACGGGTTATGTCATTACTTGTGTACAAGATGGCCATCACCACACATTTGGCCGGTTGTTTTTTACAATATATACAAAGTAAACAGTGAGATCATGCGGTCCAAAGTCAAAAGTTAGACCATTCAGATCCCTTCACCCATCTCTAGTCACAAAGGCATATTGCATTATAAACTGGTGTCAGTTCTAATAGAAGATCAATCCTTTCAACAAAAAAAAGGTTGATGCAATGTTCATACACACACTACATTCACTATGAATTTACTTCACCCCCAAATGCTTGGTTTGATACTGTACAAAACTTAACTCCACAACGCAATATCCGAAGTAGAAGACTAAAATCCAGAAAGGCTTAATAAATTACAAATGGTGAAGTAGGTGAATATCAGGAATATACAAAAACTGTTAAACCAAACCACAAGAAAAAAAATATCTTAAAATAAGTCTTGAATTTCAGTATTCCATTGATTATAATCTACACTTCAAAGACCTGCCAGAATATTTTCCTAATAACACAATCTTTTTGCCTTAGTGGTACACGCTCTTGAACGGTCAACCACCGGTGTGCCCCAATTCTACACATCTTGTAGATCCTGGAAAGATCCGAGTAGAAAAACACCTTGATAGCCATTTGACTATGGAGTGCAGTGCATACCTTTGACTTTGGAGTGCAGTGCATACCTTGTTGTATATGTAGCAGTTGGTAAACATGGTATTGAAGTCTTGAATACATTCTTGGGCATTCCAGTAGTAACTGGTCTCAAGTCGCTTCTTGATTGTTCCCATGTCCATAGGACACTTGATAATCTTGTAGTAGTCCTGAAAACAGAAATATTGCTATGATGACAAACACCCATACCAACAACATAGGTAAGCACAAATACAATAGATAAATATATTTTTTATAACCCAACCACTGTTGTTCATCCCCCATCATAGTACAATGGCCAGCTAGCCACTTACAGGCAGGTTGAGCTTGACTGCATCCACAGGCGCCTGGAAGGGCCAAGAGAACTGGTGCTTCCACAAGGACTTCAGCACCACCTTAAGCAGGTACTGCAGCTGATTGGTCTGGCGCTTGGGCCTGTTGGGGTTGATGAGCGCAGGGGGCAGGGGGTTGAGGGAGCTGGGGGGCTGCTGGCTGAAGGGCTGCCCCTGGCTGCTGCCGCTGCTGGGGCCCGACATCTGCGCTGCGTCCAGGCCGTCTCCCATGCTGGCGAGGTGGTGGGGCGCTAGCGCCAGGGCCGGAGCGGGGTTCGGAGCAGGGGCCGGGGCAGGGGCGGTCGCGGGACACCAGTTCAGTCTCGAGCCCGGCGCGGACTCCACGGAGAGAGCACCGCTGATCCCATTGCACTCCTCGCTGGGCTCTCTGTGTGGAGAGGGAGAGAGGAGCACAGACGTGAGGGGTCTCTCGCCCACTTCCTGACATCGCATCAGCAGCCGTTAATCATCGTCACGCTCAACACCGTTACACTCAGGTCGCAATTAGACTATAATCACCACTGTTATTAATCATACACCCACTTTAGACACCATGCCCCCCCCCCCACCACACTCTCCTGGGCTGCTTTCATGACTTGAATAAAACGATGGCTGAAGTATTCATAACCATCCTCTTTAAAAATCACACCTGTTAGCTAAGCGCACTGGCTTCCTCCAGTCTGTGAGCGCCGTTACGAAACCAACTGTATCGCGCACGGCTACAGCGGAACAAGGCATGAGGTGCAGCTTCCTGACATCCAAACATGGCACGTCATGTATTATTCAGTGCTTTGGTGTGTGTGTGTGTGTCAGAGGTTGGTTGAAATTGACGACAGGTCCGTGGCAGAAGACCCCCCCCCCCATTAAAAGAGGAGCAGGCCGTGTCCTGGTATGGCGTGCGAGGCAGCACCCGGCCAAGGAAGTCTCAATCATTGGCCAACGGATGGTCACCCCGTTTGGGACAAGTCTCGTAGGGGTCAAAATGACAACCATGCCGCTCGCTCAGGCACATGCTATCCACGGAGATCAAACACCCCAGGTGGATTTCTCGTTGTGGAATTCAGGCAGGCTCCATCCCCCCCCCCCCCCCCCCCCCCGAAGAGAGGAAGAAGGGAAAAAAAAAAAAAACATTCACGAACGTGCTCGGCCGTAACGGAGATGGGTGTATTGGTTCGGTTACAAGTCTTGGGGTTAGCAACGTCTGTGTTGTGGTTTGTTTCCACCCCTAGACACAACACTGAATCTGATATGGAGGTTTTTTTAATTGGGTTGGGAGTTTTATTAAGCAAATGTTGACCATCATCAGGCAGTATAAAAAAAAAAACCTCCTCTCCACACTGGGACACTGTGTTCACAGCAGAGCACAAAGACCGCTAAGATAGTACACTGCCCAAGGCCACACGCTGCTCTAGAACGTCTCCGCTAAAAATAGGCAAAGGGAACAAGGCGTGCATTCCAAAACTGAAATATTATTGATCAGGAGGGCTTTGGAAAAAAACACTAGAAAATATTCCTTAAAATGCTAAACACACACCGATACGGCTTGAGGACATACATAGCCTTGCGGATCTCTGACTAACAGCATTCTTGATGAGTCACTCTGGGAGAAGCAGGAAGCAGTTCCGAGTACACATGATCACTCCCCTGTTCTCAGACCGAATATGACATGCTGACCAACACAAGGGATGACGTCAGAGGAAAATCATTCCGATATGTCTGGTACCTAACCTGCCAGGTTTCCGACACCACCGAACACAACAAAAACAAGGAACAGACAAACGTTATTCCAAGTTATTTCCCAACTGACATACTAGACCGCGTGTGTGGTCTGTAAAAAACAAGTCAATGGTTGCCCAACAGGGCCAGAAAGCACAGGGGAGCCTGGTCTAAGACAGGCCCTTAGACGTAGCTCCCTTTGGCAGGCCAGGAACAGTGCAGATGGCTGGAGAACTGGCACCAGGGGTGGGTCCAGCAGATGGGGACAATCCCGGGTCTCCACAGTGACTGGTCGTAGACGCAGGAGAAGCCTGCTCCAGCTGGGCTGCAGTGTTTCTACACACACAGACAGACAGCCGGGCCAGATGGTCCACAACAGCCAGCGACTCAGTTACAGTTGCTATCAAAACATGCATGTTGTCATGGCAAGCCTCGTTTCACTTTTTAGCCTCTGTTGGGTTTAGTCACTTATTTGTTTACACATCAACCCCTGGACCCAAATAGCCTGACAAGACGAGGCAAACAAGATTAACCAGGCGAAGAATGCCCTCTCTCATCCTCTGCACTGATACCTTTTGTGAAACTGTCGCCCTAACACTTTTAAAGTGGGGATGAGTTTAACTTGGGCAAGACCCATTTTCACTGGGACAATGGACATGTTCACTTCAAAGACAATCCAATCAGGATGTAAATTGACTTGAGACATGAGCCCTGTGAAGTCACGGGTTTCGGCTGATCTCTCACTAGGGGTCTGCAGCCATGATTTAATGTATAGAAAACCAACAATGGGCACCAGGGAACAGGTATGACAACTTCTTCCATTAGGGACGGCCATGTGCGCTGTTCAGAGGCAATCCCCCAATTTACAGTTCCCTGGACCCACAAGGATACTAACAGAGGTGAATCCATACGTCCTGTAAGGGCATGTCCAACACACCCCTCTTCTCTGGAAGAACACTTGACTTTTGGCCTGAACATAGATCATTGCAGCAAGACTGCTGTGGAATGTTTGAAGGGGAGGAAGTGGCTCTGGTTACGAATGGGTAGAATATCTGGTAGTGCCGGCAGCCTCAGGATTACTGTCGTACATGAAGGGAAAAAGGGGCGGGGTGTGTGTGGGGGGGGGTCCTGTAACAAAATGGCTGTGTCCCTCCTGAAAGTAAACAATTAATCATTTATGTTCAGTGGGAGGATTCAGACAAAATGATGGTCTAAGAATCACACTCAGCCCCTGGTCAAAAACATTGGACAGGTCGTTTTTTTTTTTTGTCGTGCGCCTGAAAGAAAATGCATAAATGTTTAATGCAACTCCACCAACAAGGCTCATCCATCTCTTACCTCTCCTCTTTCACCCTGTCCCCCCCTCTCTCACAAGGGAGCAGTGCCCTCTGAGACTATCAATAGACAATAACACTCCCACGAAAATGAATCCATTCGAAATATGCACTCTATGGTCACTGCTTCTCTTTGTTGTGGTTAACGAGCAGAGGTTAGGCAACTGTCGGACATTTATGCAGGTCAGTTGGACGTTTGAGGGGGGGGGGGGCAGCGCTCCTTTAAATCACTGCAAATACTGCTGTCGGAGACAGCGACCCCTTAACCCGAACCACCGGAGACATCTTGAGTATGTGTGTCAGTGGAAGCTGGCATGTCCCACAGCTGCACCACATGGCTACTTCCGGTCAGCCCACGCTCACTCCCCCCAGTCGCGCCCACGTGGACGCACGCTCACCCTGGGGATGAAGAACACATCAGCAGGCTACAGGGGCTGTAAACTACGCCAAAGCCCAGGCTGTCCCGGCTCCTCAAGTGAAAATACATTCCGTCTTGGGTGGGGTGGGGGGCTGGACCCGGGCTACGTGGACACGAGTCGACATGCTGGTGTCACACCTGCGTTATCGAGTCTGCCCTGGGTCAAGAGGTCACACAGCCATGTGGAAAACCTATTCCATAACTCCATAATCTCCTCCCGTACTGGACTCTACTGAGGAGCAGATGCTCCGGTGACGTTTCCGTGTTATTGCAAAACTTCGGGAGGCACAAAATGGGTTGAATCAAAATGGTGTAACTCCCCTCAAAGTAAAAGCTGGCAAGTGGCAAGACTATTATTAACATTATTATTTTCAATGTACATTATAGTGATTAGAGTGAGGTGACAAGCTCTTGACTCATAGAACGGTGAGTCACTGAACGGGGCCGTTTCTTAACTTGTGAACAGACGCAACCATGAGCAATAAAAGACCTCTCTCTCAACCTTCAGCCAATTTACTAAGCCCTGCCAGGAATTAGGAGAGGTTTCCAAAAACTAGCCCACTGCCACAACAAATACCCCCCCCCCCCCCCCTCCCGCTTCTTGAATCTCCCTTCCCCCTCCACACACCCCCCTCTCTCACCGGGAGGCTGGTCACTCTGGGCTTTTGGCAGAATACTGGTTAACAATGCAGTCCTTAAACCACTCAAATCTGAAACTTAGAATTCAACATGATCTTCTGACTAGAAATGCAAATACTTGCTTAATGTTTGCTTTTGTCTCTGAACCCGCTTCGTGATTTAACTGGAGCCTTCACCCAGTTTCTGTTAAATATTGCTTGGCTAGTTTCAAGAAATGCCTTTTTATTTTCCTTACATGGATTTAGTATTAAGATTAGTATAGGTTGTATTTGATCAAATGTGAATAGAAGAAAAAACGAATATATACACTTTCTGTATTAACAAAATTTACCTTTTCACAGAGACTGAATAATGTGCAATTTTTTCCAATAGGGCATCCAGTTTTTGAAAATCCAGCAAATCATTCGATTTGGCATGCATCTTGTAATCCATTTATGCCTTCCTTTTAACAGAAACCAAAACAGAAAAAGAATGAATATGATCTGAGAGCAGTTAGGTCTCCTTCCTTTCTTTTTCTCGTCCAAAATCCCAAGAGGGATCTGTTCTCAAGGCTCCAAAATCAGATATATTCCCCAAAATCCATCTAGGCCAGCAAATATGTGTCCATGATCCAGGTCAGTTATTCCAGAAAAGGCCCCAGAAAGCAGCCTCAGAGCCGAGTGGTTTCAGCCTGAGAGAGGAGAGGCTGTAGAGGCCTGCAGCCGGCAGGCTGTGTTAGCTGTGTGTGCCGGTCTTCTCTCTTCCCCCTCCCCCTCTCAGCAGCATAACCGCCCAGTTGCCACAGGCTCTTCGGCCCATTGTGTGTCCTCCCCAGGCTGGCCTCCCCCCACTCACAGGCAGCAGCAGCAGCAGCAGCAGGAGAGAGATCGAGCGAGCAAGCGGGAGAGGAAGGAGAAGGGAGACGACACGGCTCGGGTAAAAAATTCACGCGAAGCACTTTCTTTCACTCGCTCCGTCTCCAGCAGGCATACGTAGCAGCGTGCAGTTACTCAACAGTGAAAATGGCTCTGGCTGCTTCCTCATTCAGCCGAGTCTCAGCCCACACACCCCTCCCTCTCCCACGCTCACTCCACCCCTCCCTCCCTCCCTCTCCCCCCCCTCCCCCATCAATTGCTTGAGGTCCCTTGCTTTCCATTCCTTCCTCCCTCTCCCATACACCTTTTGCACCCCCTCCTCCCTCTCTGTTTCACCCTGCATGCCCTACCCCTCCCCCACTCGCTCCTCTCCCCTTAGACCGATCTTGTGCACGCCTCCCCCCACCAAATCAAGTGCTCCCTTATCTGCTCTCCGCTCCCATGCTGCCCTCACATTCACACATGTCTAGACAACACCAATACAAAAGCTGCAAGCTGGGGGTTTTTTTGTACACCAACAGGGAGAGAGGGAAGGCATTACCAGAAAATGATTGGAGGAGCAGAGGATGAGTGGGACACACCAGGGTAAATAATATCCGATAATGTATTGCTATCTGTGTGCGCGCATCGGTGGGAGAGCCCATGTATTTTCTCCTCGTTTCTCTCCCACCCCATGCTCAGCCATCTGTCAACAAAAACAATTCAAGTCATCATGACTCATTGAAACAACACTAATCAGGGCGCGTAACATCTTTCAGACGACACGGCGGTGGAGATGCGACCAGGGAGATGCTGTTTAAAAAAGGAGAGCGTGTGAAAGAAAGTGTTAGTAAGGAACAGTGGTTAAGTGGGGGAAGAGAGAGTAGAAAGGGGACAGAAGAAGAAAGAGAGCGAGAGAGAAAGAAAGACCACCCAAGTGCTCATGTAGTGAGGTACTGTAGTTAACGCAGGGGTATCAAGGAGGGAGAATAAGGACGCTATTGGTGTCCGGGGGAACTCGTTTACCTGACGTGCTCACAACCAATCAGAATTGATGCTGATCAAAAACATAACCGCAACATAAAAAAAAAAAAAAAAAAAAAGGTGTAGGTCCAAGGTTTCATGAGCTAAAAATAAAATCTATTTGTGATCTTTACGGTTGGATCCATAAATCAGGGCCTAATGCATTTATTTAAGTTGTCGGATTTCTGTATTTCGTGAACTGCAGGTCAGTCAAGTTCGTGAAAACTTAATGCGATTATACTTTGGTCAGTAGATGTGCCGTTCAAGAGACCTTCTACACAGTTAATGCCAACCATAGTTCGACATATTAAAAAGGTCTAAATTGCGAGGATGAAGCCAGTTAAAAAGGAAAACAGGGGGCTGACAATTCCATAAACAGATTTCAAATTCTTAAGCATCTACAACTCTCAACCCACCTTTCCCACACACACATTCAATCTCCTGCTTGTCCACTTACTGTCATACAGAAAAATGATAAACAAAGTTGGGAAATTTGGGGTTGGGGAGGGGGCAGAGCCCAAATCTGTACAACAACCTGGAGATGAGAATATCTATCCTTTCCAACACACACACACAGCGGATGAAGTCAAGGTCCATCCAAAGACCATATTCCAATCTCTTAGATGTCCTACCCCTCCCCCCCTGATCTCTAAACCCCTGTTGGGAGGGCAGTGAAAGATGTACGCTCTCTGATTTCACACACACAAACCCAGGAGGACCCCTTCTTTACGGCAGCAAGACGCCGTCCCAGGCAGCCCCCTCGTCTGCCCACGTGCCATATCCACCGCTCCCACAGACAATACAGCAGCTGCCAGAGTGACAAAGCTCCAATCTACAGTGAAGCGGGTGAGGCTAAGGCGACGGCCCTGCCGTTTGAGGGCGGGGGGGAGAGGAGAGCAACACTCAGTGGAGGAAAGGGAGAGGGGAGGGTTTGCCTGCAGCACGGCAGGGATGGGGGTTGGGTCACAAGGAGAAGCAGCAGAGTTCGACATGATGAGACTCGGCAAGGAAGCACCTTCAGAGTCTATTAATCATCTGGGAAATCTGAACAGCCACAACCAACAGGGACCCAGGGCATAGGAGAGGGAGCGGGCGATTGGTTCGTCCTGTGTGTAGTACGTGTATAGGTGGCAGTGAGTTTGTCCTGTGTGTAGTATGTATATAGGTGGCAGTGAGTTAATCCTGTGTGTAGTACGTGTATAGGTGGCAGTGAGTTAGTCCTGTGTGTAGTACGTGTATAGGTGGCAGTGAGTT
This sequence comes from Osmerus eperlanus, assembly GCF_963692335.1. NCBI lineage: Eukaryota > Metazoa > Chordata > Actinopteri > Osmeriformes > Osmeridae > Osmerus > Osmerus eperlanus. Next base: position 7,248,580 of record NC_085019.1, read on the forward strand.
AGTCCTGTGTGTAGTACGTGTATAGGTGGCAGTGAGTTAGTCCTGTGTGTAGTACGTGTATAGGTGGCAGTGAGTTAGCGCAGAGGGGGGAAAGCAGACGAGAAGGGATGCAGTCCTTAAGAGGATCCCAGTGTTTGAATAAAACATGTCTTCCATGTCATGAGTCAATACGCTCATTTCATAATCACATACATTATTAATTATTGTACAAAATAAATCACACATGGTACGACATTAGAGATCTGATTTTTCAATATTCAAAACAAATACTAACAGCATGACTTAGTTTACTGACAGTCTTACTTTTTACAATTCTAAACAGTGACACCCACCAAAAAGAAAAGATTAACTCATTGACTGACAGTATCTTAAGAGACTTTTAATTAACATTCTGTCCAAATGTGCTATGTATGATTACAGTGCTGGTTTACTGGCAGTATTTGCATAAATCATTCTGTCAGCATGTGATCCGTGTACAGTAAAGGCTACATTATTGATGTAACAATGAGCGAGCTTACGACTTACATTTTTGTATCCCTGTGTGGCGACTCACAAGAGAGTGCATTTCATCTCCAACTTTCTCCAGGGAGTTATTCGCTGGTGTCACCTGTTCCAGAGAAGTATCCCAGCTAACAGATTACCTATACACACCTAGGAGAAGGACAGTGGGGGGAGTGGAGGTAAACAAACATCTTCACAGATACAAGTACTGTATGTAGTACACATGTTCTGGTGTGGACACAATTGATACAATCAGTAAGGTAGGTATGCAAGGCTTGTAGAAAAAGTAAACTAAAATTAGGAAATGTTGCTTTTTGTCTAATTTCATAACATTGATTTAAGCAATACAATTGATTCAACTGTCCCTGTTGTCATTCCTCTCCATTCAGACATAATCCACAAGTGGGATACGGATGAAGATGCCATGGAACATTGACTATTGATTTGTAAAGCAAGAAAAGACAGTGCAGACCTTTTCCACAAAGGTTACACAACACTAAATTACCAAGAGAGTGAGAAATTAAAAAGCTTAATACCACCTAAATTCCCAGATAGGGGGTGATGTTTTACAGCAGCATACATTGTACCCAAAATACAAGCCACTGGTCAGCTGGTTTTGCTAGTGTTTCTCAGGTCAGAGTAACCTGCAAAAGCTCACCCCCTCATAGTTTCAAGGCTGTGTTTGCACGCCCCCATTTGTATTCAAAATTGCTATCTAATGCACTTTGTACCAGAAACTACCTATATACGTCACTGAACAGAGGTTTCACATTAGCTGAGCTAGATGAAAGGTGAAGGATATTGAAATTATCATGGTGACACGAAACGTCTAATCTTTAACAGCATACTTTAAAATATGTATTTATAACAAATTGGCTGTGGTAATGACACATAAAATCATCAGACATGGACATAATAGCAGCTGTACAATGCGTTGATTTGTGCCTCAGTGAATGGGGGATATATATGAAATACTACTAGCCTACTACTGCCACATACAGCGACTCTAAAGACTGTCTTGAGTTGACATCGCAAGTCTCATCTGCATGATAGTTACACTGTAGAATGTTCCTTTATTCATGTCAGACCATTACATAAGAAATAACCTGTGTCGTTTGCTTGTAGCCTCTCATATTTGTGGTGAAAGTTGCTCTCTATATTAGCTACCTCTGCTAGCACAAAATGGCGACTTGGAACAGCTCAAAAGCTAGCTGGCTGACCAATTCCTAGCACATTCCACTGGCTACGTAAAGCTAGCTGCTTATCAAACATTTTACAACAATTAAATTGACAGTTTGACTAATCAATTGCTGTATTACATATTATATCCTGACAAACATTTGGATAGCTAAATGACTTGTGAAGGTAGGCCAATGCAGGGGCAAACTAGTTAGCCAGTACAGTACAGTCGAAGCGCGCAGGGTCCTCAATGTTAGACTAACGTTAATCTTACGCAAAATGTCAAAGTAGTAACCTCGTCGTATGATCTGTTATAGAAGACGGAAATCTATTTTCCTTCGTCGAGACTGCAATGATCAATTTAAATACAGTTAATTCCTACTTATTTATCTTGTAAAACCTAACCATTTACAGCTAAGCTATTTGGTGCTACTACAAATTCATAACACTACCACCACTGGAAGAGGCATTACGGTTCCGGCATGCGTAACGACAATTATGAATACCACTTATCCGCCAACAAATCCGCAAAAAGAGCAGAATCGGAAGTAGCTACTCCGTCGCATCACCCAACCAACACAACAAACTGTAATTAGCGTGCAAACTAGTGATCAGTTTAGTAACATTAAGACCATCAACAGTCCGTTACCTACACAACATCAAGCTAATATTGTTTACGAATGTAGGCAGCACTACATAATTTAACCCCAAAACACAGGTCTCGAGACGACGAGAGTGTGCGCCATTATCATCAGTCACCCTTTCACATACGCTAAGCTGCTAGCTAGCTAGCCAGTTACTTTTAGCGTGTGACAAGCCAGGCAATGCAACTCATTGTCAATATGATTGCCCCAATTAACTTAAATTCAACATTACACTTAATTGTCATGGAAAGGGTGCCTGGCGTAATGCCCCACACCTAAAACAGACAGAACCAGCTAGTCAAGTCAGAGACAGCTAAGTAGGCCGCCGTCAGAGACTCGCTCCTGAGACTGTGCTACTGTGCTAGCCAGCTAGCCAGTCAGTATGTGTTGGCGCCGCATATAGACATGGCATGCATGGCGACCATGTAACAACGAAGCACAGAGACCTAACATTAAGCTGACTTGGGAGTTTCTTTACTGAAAACACGTATTATTTGCAACTCTAAAACTCAACAGTGCGCAACTTGGGTTGTATTTACCTTGTTAATTTGGATGTCAGGGCGCGCGGGATCTTTCTCTCCCAAGCAGGATCCAGAACAAACACCTCTTGTCGTTGATGACGTTATGCGCAGAGGGGACGTGAGAAACGTTAGCTACTAAAGCATAACATTCCCCCCCATATTTATCTAATCAAATTATCCTCATCAGTTAGTGGAACATCATTTATACATAAGAAAATAACTAATGTATTTTTTAATTGGCTGGTTTCATAACAGTTGTTCTTTGAAAGTTGCTTTCGAAATAATATTCAACAAAACCTTATGTTTTTTTTGTCAAACTCTGCTCAGGAATGTTATATGTTGTATCCTGCACTTCACACTGTAGTGTAAAAAATAATATATAATATTCACCTGGTAACAAAAGGAATGTTGGAAATGACCGTCAAAGCCTACTAGTAGTTTATGGAAAAGGTTTGCAAAACGATGCATTGGCGACGATGTGTGGTGGATTATGGTACTGGTGGCAATGTTTTCATCAGGTCACCTTAATTTTCTTTAAAAATATATTGCCTTATTTTCCCTTCGTGCAGTTGCAAGTTGCAAGTGTAGTAGTTAATACTAGAGTCTGGCTCGTTCCCAACTATTTTGTCGGGATCAGAATGGTTATATACAGACTAGAACTTATCCTGATTTTTATTTCAAACCTGGCAATGTCAACTGTCTTTTCTCAAACCTGGCAACCCCGATGCTCTTACGTATCAGTGATTGGATATTTACGAAACGACGCAATCACAAAACCAATAGTCTTTCTATATCCCATAGCATGCGGAAGAATCGTGAAGGTTGAGTTTGGAAAGCAAAGATGGGGGTGAAAATAGAAGTGTTTCGGGTATGGGTGATGTAATATACATGTTTATTTGCAATTAATCGCAATGTTACGTCACTCCAGTTTTCCGTTTAGTTATACTGACTGACTGGTGTTACTTTCATTTTAGATAAATAACTAGACTAGCTAATTACAGTACTGTATAGCAGAAGCGTTTGTTTTTCTCCAAAGGAAGGTAGCTAGCACTACAGTTCCAGTGGCACTAGTACTAGCTAGCTAGCTACCTTTTATACATTTTCTATAGATAGGCATTCGCTAGTTATGTAGCGTTAGTTAACTTCCCCAGGCATTCATTTCATAACTATTACACAGCCTATGCTCGCTCGTGTTACTGTATGAGAAAATAAAGAACTCATGGGCTTAATAGCTCAAGCCTGGCAACATCAAGTCACTGCATATATTTAGTAGTAAGGCCAAACTTCTATGGGAGGAGAGGGTTGAATCAACTAAAATGTGTAATTTTACTAACTTAACAACTATACATCTTGTTATTACGTGCAGATGATGCTTTACTTGTCGTTCCCTGTGACCATGTTTTGGATCTCAAATCAAGCTGAGTACTTTGAAGAATACATAGTGAAGAGAAAGGTTTGTTTATCCATCATTTCAGCGTTGGGCAGTAAACTTGCATAGGTTGGAGCACCGGTGAATGTTCTTTGTTATGAATATTTACTGTAGGCATACTGTTCTTTCATTCAACCACCTGAGCGGTTAGGGAATCGGGCTAGTAATCAGAAAGTCGCCGGTTCGATTCCCGGCCGTGTCAAATGACGTTGTGTCCTTGGGCAAGGCACTTCACCCTACTTGCCTCGGGGGAATGTCCCTGTACTTACTGTAAGTCGCTCTGGATAAGAGCGTCTGCTAAATGACTAAATGTAATTCATTGTTTTAACTTTCAGAGGGAGATCTTCCCACCAGACGAGAAAATGCACGTAAGTGAAACAACAATTGAAACGATTATGATTATACAGTGTAGAAGAGTTTAGGTTAATGATCATTTTAGTAAATAATCATGGCAAATCCTCTCTCAATTGTCTGTGCTATAGAGAAAAGAATTGGAAGACTTCAAGGAGCGTATGCGAAACCGCAAGGAGCAGCGAATATTAAAAGAGATTGGCATGGAGTCTGAGCAATGAGGTATCCAGAGCAGATGGGAAGATGCCCCCAGCAGGCGACCAAAGGCCCGCAACTCAACTATTTGGCCTACAGTTGGTGGAAAACCACCAGAGTGGGACTTGTGCTGAAGGGACTGAACGAATAACGTTGACTTCTATGGAGAATACACCCTACATTAGTGTTCCTGTGCCTCATGAACCACAACACAGTAAACAGTCCTGCGGAAAGACTTTTACAATGCATACATTCATTGCAATCAAATAAGAAAATATTGCATTTGTTGATGTGCACATCACTCATTGTTTATTTCAGATGCAAAATTATTTATTTTTCAATTATTTGGATTTGACCTTACTTTTCTTACCATCATTCATTAAAGCTTGACTATTGTATTCCTGAAATAGTGTTTTATTATCTGGAGGCTAATTGGGGCACAATAAGTAGAAAAAGAAAGATTAAATATGAATGTACCTGAAAAGATATTGCACCCTAACATAAGCCTAACCTCCAACATTGTATAAAAGACTTCCACGGTGCCATGGTCATTAGAAACTATGACATCACAAAGCATGTTATTTGATATTGTTTCCTGTTATCCTCACCATGGTTAAGAAAATAATTGTTTTCTTGACATTAAGTTGTCACGAGGAATAGAGGCCTGTACAGACTTAAATGATGGACGCTGGTAAGCGCTTGTCATCTCTCCTCCAGACTCATACAGTACTGAGGACACCCTTCTGGACACATCACTTTTCAGTTTCTTTGCTACTGGATGAACTAGCCAATGTCCCAAGGGTCACTGGGTGGCTTTTCTGTAAACTTCGCATGTTGGATGGTAGCTATACAGAGAAGTCTCCACGGTGAGATAAAGAATAAGTACAGCGATATGTAACATTCAATACAGAAGTCCCCTCCATAGCCTCATGAGGAACATTATTGTGTGTGCATATTGTACAGACAGGAGGTTCAGCATAACACAGTTCAGTGGGGAAAGCTATTCAAGTTTGAGTGCCGGACTTCTGTCAATAGCTCAACAGGGGTCCTACAGAACTGCTTGTGTAGAATATCCATCCGTGAGGTCAGTAACATTTTAAGAAAACAGTATCTTTTGTGTGATTTGGACTATTTATGGAATGAAAAATATTGATGTGTATCAGGTATGTTCATTTGAATTGTATTGAGATAGTTTCTGTATACAGGACAAACAGGGAGGAACATCTTTTAAAAAGGTAAGAAAGAGGATGTTCAGAAACTCAGTTGACCTTTGACAAAATATATGCACCTCATCTTGAGTATTGAGGAATAATAGACCTCTGCCCAAAATTAAAGGGATTTCACATTCAAAGACACTTGAATGATAATAGACGGTATTTGGACAGGGCTTTAAATGACATTTAGTCTAGACTTGGGTGAGACTGAAGAGTTATACTGGGTTCCCTTTAACCTCTAACCCCTGCATCTGTGTTGTATTTTAGGTTGGTTACGTCGATTTAAACTTGTCGGAGTTTGCAGGCTCTGGACACGTGACTCGAAACTATATCCTTGAAGGGTATATGAAGGATAACAAACTTGATAACTCCATTATTAAGGTCAGAGAAATCTAAATGCTTTTTTCATGATCGAGCGATACCGATGATGTGCAAGTTGTAAAAAATACTTGACAAAATATGTTTACACAATCATATGTTGCAGATAGGCATACAAATGCAACTGCTTCAAGGAGATCCTTGTTTCAGAGTGTAAGAGAGAGATTACAAAAAATAATTAATAATTAGATTGTTAGCATTGAAGGGGAAATTAATAAAGTTGACTTTGCCTCATCAGCCCCTCACTGCAGTCCCTCTCAACGAGAACATTGCCAACAAAGCTTTCCCACGAGCATACATCCAGTAGTGATTCTGAACCTGGTATGCTCCCTCATCTACTGCCTACACAAGACTATACACACCCAACTGTCAAAGACCAACAGATGTGCTTTCCCCCAGGATCATCAGAAGATAGGCTGCTAGCCATCACAGGTCAGCTACTGGATACCTTGCCTAATCAAACTGCTGAGGCGCAGGAGAGGGGGATGGCGCTTGGCCATCTGACCCGAGTGGGGCATACACGTGTGAATGCTCGGGAAGTGGTTGAGAAACTGTGTCTGGAGAGTTTGGGCTCAGTATCTGAGTTCTCCCCTCCCATAGAAGGTATATTTAATCTGTGCAGGGACTGGATGTTGCCAGGCTTAAACTATTCAGAACATAGGCTTTTCATTTCTTATACACAGACTTTGTTTTTATTTCATCATAGACACAGGACTTGCCCTAATTGTTGGTCATGATGGTTCAACATCCCTTGGTGTAATTCACACTCAGAACAGGTATTGCAGGTTAATTTGAATATATTTAATGGAATATTACATTTGAGAAATTATATTAAATCCTTTATGTTTGCCCCATCTGTGTTAATAGGGAATCTGATGTTGAAGATTTGGACAATGTTATAATAATGAAATAAAGACACGTTTCCCACTCAAATCGCAAGCATTTCTTTTTAGACCGACTCTATTGTAGATAGTGGACACTTCCCATAGTTATTACGTTTGGATATTTTTTTCAACTATATCTATATTGTGAGAGTTCACTTCAGCTTTTCAGAGAGGCCGTTGCTGACACTTCAAAAGTTCCAAGAGGAACACAAAAATTAACAATACGGAAGTGTCAAGATGTCACCAAGTGGACTAAAAGCTGTAGTCGGAGAGAGTAAGTAGAAAACTTTATAAGACAGAAACAAAGTTGTACCACCAAGTACTTTGGTGTTGCTAGTGTGCGATTGTACAGTTCGTTTGGAAAAAATATTAAATTGATCACCCAGCAAGTTAGTTAGCTCGTCTGTATATACTTCGTCATACAAGAGCTTCCTTGTTAGCAACCAACTAGCTAGCTAGCTTGTCAACATAACACCCACAAGACAAGTTGTCAAAACCCTATTTCCAAACAAAACTTTTAGCATATGTATCAATGTCTAAAAGGTTAGTTTTAATTATAATCGACGTGGCAGGGTCTTTTGACTTTGGGGTAATATTAGGCTAGTTGATAAATTACAAGATATACTTGATGTCAACTTGTTGATGCATTTTGCGGCTGTCTACCTCGTGATCACTCATGCGTTTGACAACATAAAATGCAGTTTACAATTAATATGTTACTTTTACTGATGCAACTGACGAGAATAAACCAGTCCACAAGGAAATTCATAATATAATCAGATCTAAGAAAAATATAGATTCTCGACAACCCGCAGGTGGCAGTATCTTCCATTCCAATATGTCTTTATTTGAATAGGCACAAATGCAGTTGTTAAATGATAATTTGTTAACTGACCACATTGGATGCAATCTTTTGAATAGAAGTTGTGTAGTTTTATGATTTATTTACGCTTCCCCTCTAAGAAATCCTGAACGGAGTCATCAAAAGTGTAAAGAAGGAAGGAGAATGGAAGGTAAGCCCTGGTTCTCTAAACTCTAAACCAGATATTCTTCATCCAAGTCATTCAAAATCAGTAAATCCCATTTGTGTTATAGGTTCTTATTGTCGATCACATCAGCATGCGCATCCTATCCTCTTGTTGCAAGATGTCAGATATCATGGCAGAGGGGGTAACTAGTAAGTGAATCTAGCTCTTCATAGAATGTGCAAAGTCTAGGCATCACATCTCCATCTAGCTATCCATGACTTGTTTTATCCCAGATATTATCAGGAAAATGAGTCTTCAGCCATGACTTAGAGCTTCCTTCTCTTTGCAGTTGTGGAGGACATTAACAAGCGCAGGGAGCCCATCTCCAGCCTTGAGGCCATTTATTTGATTTCTCCTGTGGAAAAGGTTTGTCTTATAGTTTTTCTTCCAAGTGTTTCAGCCATTATGCACATTTCCCATGGTCCTCCTAAATACAGTTTCCACTCCCCCTTTCTGTTCTTCCAATTGCAGTCAGTTCATGCTTTGATCAATGACTTCAAAGAGACTGCCTTCACTTACAAAGCAGCACACATCTTCTTCACAGACAGTAAGTTGGTTTCATCGAGGATTACACACTGTCAGTATTGTGCGCGTCTCGTTCTCATTTTGAACTCCATCTATAGCTTGTCCTGACGGTCTTTTCGCTGAGATCGGAAGATCAAGATTAGCCAGGGTTATCAAGACTCTGAAGGAGATCAACGTGGCTTTTCTGCCGTATGAGTCACAGGTGAGAGTTTCCAACCATCTCTCTTTTAATTATGGGGATAATGAGACTCAGACACTTACACCTGTTATTACTTTTTTTATGTACAGGTGTTTTCCTTGGACAACCCTAGCGCCATGCACTCCATCTACAGCCCTGTGGGAAATGCAAATAAAGACAGGTTAATGGAGAATCTGGCGGAACAGATCGCCACCCTCTGTGATACACTGAAGGAGCTCCCTGCCATTCGTTACCGCAGGTACCTAACCCTACCCATCTCATCGTCCGTGGCTGATGTGGCTTTCGACAGGATCCTCAAGCATTGAGTCTGCGTGTGTTTTGTCTTCACAGTGGTCCAGAGGAGAATGCCAGACTGGCTGAGGAAGTTTCTCAGCGTCTAATCGCCCATAAAGCAGACAATCCCAGCATGGGGGAGGTGAGAACCTACATGACAACACTTGAACTGCTTCATCTATCCTGCTCTTAATTGCTGGGGGTTGTGGCAGTTGACTGAAGCTATACTTCTGTTTCATTTCGCAAATGCTGAGCTGCATCTTTCAATGGTGGTTCTCTATTTTCTTGCTTGATTTCCTGTTACCCTGTTTTTCTCAGTGTTTTCACCATCTGCTAGAACCTTCTTCTTCCGGTTTTTCTGTATCTGTCTTTCATGGCTGACATTCCCTTAGGCCTGAGCTGGATCTCCACAGGCATGTATATTTTCTCCCTCTTTTTGTATCTGTCACATCATTTCCCTTCTGTTGCCTCGCCTCACTGTCTCAATAGAGCCTCAAAATATATTTCTTGATTGTGATAGTACCTGTAGGTCGTCTGTCTGACAGTAACACAGGTGTAACCTCTTACTCATCCATGCCTGAAATTCCAATGTTTAATCAAAGATAAACATCTTGACATCCCCAAATCTTATAAATTAGCATCTTAAATCACAGATATGTCATCAGGTTATGAAAGGAAATGACCCACCCCACACAGATCTCATTAGCAGGCCTCTACAGTATATCTACAGTAATATTCTGGTGTCAGGTGGCTGAGCGGTTAGAGAATCGGGCTAGTAATCAGAAGGTCGCTGGTTCGATTCCTGGCCGTGTCAAATGACGTTGTGTCCTTGGGCAAGGCACTTCACCCTACTTGCCTCGGGGGAATGTCCCTGTACTTACTGTAAGTCGCTCTGGATAAGAGCGTCTGCTAAATGACAATGTAAATGTAATGTTTTTCTGGACACGCCATTTATGGGTTATAGGGTGCTGATAAGGCGCGGTCTCAGTTGCTGATTGTGGACCGTGGCTTTGATCCAATCTCCCCTATTCTGCATGAACTGACCTTCCAAGCCATGGTCTACGACCTGCTGGATATTCAACAGGACATATACAAGTGAGTCTGTAAACCACATTGGTCAGATGGACCTTTTTGAAGTGTATGTATGCCTGCAAATAAGACCACGCAATCCCCTTACATTGTCATAGACATCAATCTACCGGAATTGGGGACGCTAAGGAAAAGGAGGTTTTACTGGACGAAGATGATGAGTTATGGGTACAGCTGAGACACATGCACATAGCAGATGTCACCATGTAAGTATGGCCGCCTGTAGGAGAAGGCCCTGAAAGGATGAAATGCAGCACATTTGGACGTGAATTCATGCCAGGCCTTCTGAATCTCGCACAGAAAAGTGACCGAGCTGCTTCGGACCTTCTGCGAGAGTAAGAGGATGTGCACCGACAAGTCCAATATCAAAGACCTCTCTCAGATCCTGAAGAAGATGCCGCAGTACCAGAAGGAGCTGAGCATGGTAGGTGTTCCTGCAAAGCACACGACATGCTCCAAAAAGGGGCCGGCCATATGTAAGCACCTGAAGGGAAACCGATCTAACGGCGCATTGAGATGTATGGTTACTGATTTGCCAGTAGAATTTCAGTGTTGTTCATTTGAGAAATCTCTCTATTTGAATTTTGAATTGTTGTCCAATGTTTGATTTCCAGTACTCGGTTCACTTGCACCTGGCAGAAGCCTGCATGAAGAAGTACAAAACTTCTCTGGAAAAGCTTTGTGAAGTCGAGCAGGTCAGTGCTACACAACACAGAGCGGTGTGATATCCCTCTCTGGGAAAAGCTGATGCCGATAACAAAAGACAACCAGCCGCATGGATTTGGGATGTTTCGGGGGAAATACCTTGAGCTTTGTGTGACAGAAGATTTCAGTGTTGTAACGAGTTGCGGGTAATATATGGGTATCTGGGATATGTTGGTAGATCATGCCGTTGGTCTGGGGGGTGTCGGCATCATCAAACTCATGTTGGTGACCGAGTTCATACTACTCGGTTATGGTTTATGTGAGGATTATGCTGTAGGTGCTGGGCGTGTTCAGCAAGGAATCTTCATGGTAACATTGCATAAACGGCAAGGTTGGGACGTTCCCTTCTGAAATATGGCATAATGCACAGTAAGCTGTTGCATCACTGTTGAACCTCCAACATGACCTCTGTAGTTAATGTTACAGTGCTTTCAGCAGACTATAAACTGGCTGCGTTCAACAGAAACAGAAATGGCAGTGGGTGTCTTGATCCTGCAAGATCACTGCAGTCAGAGAAGGCACAGTCAGAGTAGTGATTTATGTTTGTTTTAGGTACTTTAGGACGAACTGTTAATGGCCGGGTTTCCCAGATTCGTTAAGAAGCTCTTAACGCTATGAGCTTCTTAGGAGCGTTCTAAGAGCGTTCTAGAGCATTCTTAGAACGTTCCTAAGAAGCTCTTAGCGTTAAGAGCTTCTTAACGGATCTGGGAAACCCTGCCAATGTGTGTGGTTGACTTATCACACAGCCCTAGTGGGTCATCATCAGTAGTGTGTCTGAAAGCCTCCTCTTAATCTTATGGGCTGTGCATGATGAGCTTGAGTCTGCAAGTACTGTAACATAACTATAACCAAAAATGCCCGGCACTGCATGTGTACATAAAAGTCCCATATTTGAGTAACACTAATCATAGATGGACCATGATGGTGTTGGGTTTTAGGAAGGCATGCCTTTTAGATCTGTGAAGAAGGCTCCTCTTCGATCTCCCTGGAACACATCCATCACAGTCACGACTGTGCATACAGAACTTTGTTTAACTTCCAGTGGTTCTCAGAGGAAGTGGTAATTAAAGCAGCTCTCGTTTTGTGTTGTCCTCAGGATTTAGCCATGGGCTCAGACGCAGAGGGGGAACCCCTGAAGGACGCCATGAAGAGCATTGTTCCTGTTCTCCTCGACACAAACATTGAGCCCTTTGACAAGATACGGATTATACTATTGTACATATTTCACAAGAAAAAGGGTAAGGGATTCATACGGCACTATTCATCATGTAGTGCTTTATTCTATGTCTAAAAGCACACATCCAATGGTTAAATGCACGTCCAATGGATTCACATTTTATGACGCTGGGAATTTATAAAAACGTGATCAAACTCAGCAGTCATTCTCGTAAAGAATGACACTGTGTGACCGTCACCACAGGGATCGGAGAGGAGAACCTCACCAAGCTCATCCAACATGCCAACGTGCAGGCAAACAGCAACATTATTACCAACATGCAGCACTTGGGCTGCCCCATCATTGCTGGGGTAAGGTGTCCGTCTTTAGTCACACACTCCAGTGCTGTGTCTTTTGGCCACAATGTCCAAACCTTTGGATGGAGTCATGTGACGTTTCTTTGTGTTTTAGGGTCCCAATTCTGGGACAACCCTGCCAGATAAGAAAGAGCGCACAGAGAGCACCTACCAGCTTTCTCGATGGACGCCCACCATGAAAGACGTGATGGAGGTAGGAGAGAACCGGAAAACCGAGGACTGCCTTAGTTGCGATGATGTCCCATTGTTTTGGACACCATCCGCATGGTGATTTAGTTGGACACATACCGAGCCACCAAACGATCTGTCCAGTCGCCCTGACCGGCTCCATTTGTTTTCCCAGTACGTTATAGAAGACAAGCTGGACAAGAAGCAGTGGCCGTTCCTCTCTGAGCCTGCTCTGATCAGCACCCAGCAGACTGCCGTCAGGTTGGTCTTCCCAAGCATGTGCCCGATTAGTCGTTTTTGGGGGGAAATTATTTAGTATCCTTTTATTCCCCCCCCCCCCCCCCCCCTTAAGGGCAGTTTGTTCTGCAGCATTGTGTACTACTGCAGCATTGTGTACTATTCTTAGACACACATATGTCTGGGAAGCATGGTAACTTTCATGTCTTGTGTCCCACCGGAAACCGGCTGATATGGACGACAGTATTCAAATATCGGAACCACAAGACCTCATCAGTTCCACCTAATGGTTAAGGCTTTGCCCTCTGACCGTTTTGCCAGAGCACACATTCCCGAGTTTTAATCGGAGTGGTCATTAATGTTAACACTGTGATCCCAGTACTAACATCTGGTGGTTTCCTGCTTTATTTAGCTGATGCTGTGATGTAAGTGATCTGAACTCTGGTACTATGTTCCAACTGAGGTTGGACATTAACCCTTGCTAGCCTTTTCGGCCGTCTTGTTAAGTCTTTTAGTATTTTAGGTTAAGCACGATGGTACTTACTAATGAATGGGATATCTATATATATATGAAGGTAGATCAATAATCTGATTTGTGGAATCTGAATGATATCATACCTTTGTATTTGCACTTCTGGAAGTCCCCTGTATCCCTGGTAATGAGGTATATATATATATATATATATATATATACTTTTTTTGTAGTATACAGCCTTTGTTAATTAAGTTGCATAATGCTGAGTTGTAATAACTTTACATGGTGTATTCTACAGCAGTGCACGATTTGGGCACTGGCCCAAGAAAAAGTCTGCAGTAGAGTATCGTTCTGGCCCTCGTCTCATCATCTTTGTGATTGGTGGTGTGTCTCACTCTGAGATGCGCTCGGCCTATGAGGTCACTCGAGCCACCGAGGGAAAATGGGAGGTCCTGATTGGTAAGTGAGACAAAGTTTGGACCCCATGGAACCCCCTAACGAGCACAAACACCCCATAATAATACGTTTTCCTGTTCTTTTTTTCCTGTTCTTAGGCTCTTCGCACATCCTCACTCCCACAAGCTTTCTGCAGGACCTGAAAAACCTGGACCAGGTCCCAGCAGCTGAGGGTTAGACTGAGAAGAGCTGGTGGTCACTGGATAGCTTATCCCAGTGTATTCTTATCTTTCATTGGGAGATTATTTGATACTAGTCTTTTGTTGCAGGGTTGGAGACGTCTGTGAAACAGTTCAATTTTAGATGTAATCATTAAAAGGAAACTTGCTTGTGATTCTTATTTTAATGCTTGGAAGCCTAAAGTAAAACAAATTGTGTGTGTATATAATGCTGTGATTGAAAATTATGTTCTAAATATTTAATTTAAGCACAGACCTTTATGAAGATTATACAAATCTTTTTTTTTGCCTTTTTCTGTAATTGTGTTGCAAATGAGTGAAATATCACCATAATATTTTCAGATTTACTTGAAAATCCTTTCATCCTGTTTGAAGCAGAACTTTCCTTTGGTTGTTTCATCCCTCAGAATAATGTCCTTCTATTCAGTATGCAATTGTGCCTATCTGTGAAATGTAAACACAGTGTAAAACTCTGATAAACTGACTACTGATGTCCACAGTTACAATAGGTTGTTTCTAGTATTTGTTTCACCTCTGCCAGAATGTCTGTGTCTTCCTCTGAAATGCACTTTTATCATGTACTTTTTTTAAGGATTAGAAGGAAGTGTGGTGGGCCTTTTTGTTTCTTTTGAAAATGATCAATAAAACTTCATGCATTACAATATCTGTCTTCTGTTAGCTATATCCTATTATAAAGTGACCCACAAACACCAGACTTGGGTCTCGACGAGAACATTAAGTATTTGTGAATATACCACCATGAGGTGTTTACAATGTCTGTGAGGATGTTTCTACGAAAGAAAAGATCATCCCTGTCCATGAAGAGGATTATATATTTTGCATCTGGGATTACAGATGGCGCTATTAAGCGGAAAGCGACGGCTGGGGCCCTTAATGGGACTGGGTTAATACTTACAGCTTATGTCTTTTATAAAAGCACTCTCCCTCACCACAACCTACTTCTTATGCATTTGGAGCAACCTGGAATCACATTGTATTCTGTTATGGGACTACTACCAGACTGACTGATCAGTTTGTTATCTGAAGTAGGTTGTTCTTTTTTTTATTGTTACCAGAAGTTCTTCACGTTTGCCCGAGAGAAGTGTGATGTCAGCTACTCAGATAGAGATGCGGACTGGAGCCCAAAGCAATGTCCTGGTATGTAACTGAAGCAGTTGTATCTGACAGTCAAGGGTTCAATATATTCTTTCCTATTCCAAGTACATTGTTTTGATTGGCTTTTGTGTGTGTGTGATGAGTTACAGTATATGATTCTTCAACTTGTTTTAGTATGGTGATACAATAGACAACTACTGCTGTACAGATAAAAACGCAAAATTAAATATGTAATTGTTGCTTTGTTATAGCAGGCCTCGAGGTGTTCTGCACCCATAATTATTCTTACTGAAAGCACTCCAGTGACATCCAGGAAGGTTCAGTCTGTAGAACCCTCCACAACCCAAACCACACCAGAACCAGACCCCACACGTAAAAGTCAAGTACGTAAAACACATTATGGATCATTTTCTGCACTTTTCTCCTTGTGACTTATTTTTGATTTACTGTGGTTAGCTTGTGTTCAGGTTGGGTTTAGTTCAGTGTTCCTGATGTGTGTTTCCAAAAGGAAGTCCCCCCAGCTCCAGCAGAGCAGGACAAGTTCTTCTCCATGATCAGGCACTCTCAGAGAGGCCGTATGGATGAGCAGCGCTGCTCCATAGACCCTAGCAGGAGCTCCCCCTCCACACCGAAGAAAACTGCTTCCACAGTTCCCTCAGGTAAGACTTGCATCACAGATGCCTATTAGAACAAACAAATAACTCCATCACAGCCAGAACACTCAAATTCAACATTGTATACAGCACAATTACAGTAGATTATTCCAGAATTGCATGGCTAGAGAGATATGCTCAAAGTCGTGGTTCTCTGACAGGCCCTGAAGGTGACCAGTTCTTCAGGCTCCTGGCCAACACTCAGGGCCGCAGGCTGGACGACCAGCGTGTGTCACTGCCTTCGTTACCAGGGATACAGAAAGCCAGTAGCACGTCAACGGCTGGACAGGACTCTAACTACTTGTGTTACATGGTCTCCAAAGTCCAGGTACACGTTGGGCCCATCCTGTAGATGTTTCAAACAAAATATGAGAATGCACTTTTGACATCGGTTTAGTTTACCTCACCACACATCAATCGGTAGAATACGGTTTTATTCATTGTCAGTGTTTGGATAAGATGGTTCAATCATTTTCAGAGTTCCCGGATGGAGGAGCAGAGGTGTTCTTTACCCCAAATCCACTTGAGCCAGGGGTCTCCTGCTGCCCAAAGGAAGAACTGCCTAGAACCAGGCTCTTCTAGCAGAGGTCCTCCAAGATCTGCCTCCTTTAGCCCAGGCTCAGAGATAGAAAGGCCCAACATCAAGGATAAACACACCCAGGCTCAGGTTTGTACCGCTGATCCCCACATCATTATGGCTGACGTGCTTTCTGTCATCCCACTGGACTTTCAATTCATTTTGCATTGTCTACGTCAAGCAATGGGTCTAACCTCAACACAGTCCTGATAAGCTTGTTGTCTTCTGGTGCATTGAATCATCCAATAGAAGGTCCCCCCGGCGGCGGAGCAGGACAAGTTCTTCTCCATGATCAGTCACTCTCAGAGAGGCCGTATGGATGAGCAGCGCTGCTCCATAGACCCGAGCAGGAGCTCTCCCTCCACACCGAGACACAGTGGCAGCACAGTGCCGTCAGGTGTGATTGACATCTCAACAAATTCAAAAGAAGTTTTCTTTTTTTCTTCACAATGTCAGAGTTGTTTTACATTTGAATGGTATAACCGTGAACTCCTGAATCCTTCTCTCTCACCAACAGGTCCTGAAGGTGACCAGTTCTTCAGGCTCTTGGCCAACACTCAGGGTCGCAGGCTGGATGACCAGCGTGCAACTCTTCCATCAGTGCCACAAAGTCAAAATGGAGGAAGCACATCAAAGTCTGGACAGGACTCAAACCACCTGTGTTACATGGTCTCCAAATTCCAGGTTGGTCCCCCTATGAATAACAAGGAGGTCATTTAGATCATATATTGTAACCAATGGAGGTCAGCTCTGTAAAGTCGTTTTCGGCACAATTGTATCATGTTCGATATGTATTGTTCCACTTTTCAGGGCTCCAGGATGGACGAACAGAGGTGCTCTGCACCGCACATCCTCCAGAGCCTTGGGACCCCATCTGCCCAGAAGAAGTCCCATTCCAGACCTGACACCCAGGCTCTAGATACAGGCTTGGGCCCACTGAGCCACGCACCCCGGAGGTCAGCCTCCTTCAACCCCATCCCCGAAAAAGAAAGACCTCACAGCAACACCAGCCACCACCAGCAGGTCAGCTATCCCGCTCATTCCTTTCACATACAGCTCTTATACTTGTAATATGCTTTGAGGCATTCAACTTTCTTGGGCTAGACTACAAAACAGTGTTAATTCATATTTTGTGCATTAATCTCACCAATAGGCAGAGCAGGACAAGTTCTTCTCCATGATCAGTCACTCCCAGAGAGACCATATGGATGAGCAGCGCTGCTCTATAGACCCTAGCAGAAGCTCTCCCTCCACACCGAAAAACACCAGCCATATACCAACAGGTCTGCTGTGACAAAAAACACTGCTGTAAGTTTATGTTTGATCTTTGATCAGTCCTCAGTGATCCCCTCCTCTTCCTCTCTGATAGGTCCAGATTCTGAGAGATTCTTCAAACTCTTGGCCAAAACTCAGGGCCGCAGGCTTGATGACCAGCGAGTTTCACTTCCCTCATTACCAGGGATACAGGGGACTTCCAGAAGTGCAAATACAAAGGTATGATATCATTCAGATTCCACAAATCAGATTATTGATCTACCTTCATATAATCATGGTCATAGGGCAATAACTAGTTACATAGTCTAACCCTGTGATTGTATTTTAGGATTCTTGTGTGGCACCTCAAATCATCCTGAGTGAGGGCTCTCCAGTTACACTCAGAAAGGTCCAGTCCAGACCAGCACCTCACTGCCAGACCTTTACTAAGCCAGTTTCTCCTAGAGGACCACCCAGATCTGCCTCTTTTAGCCCTGCCTCAAATTATATGAACACACAGAATCCTCCAGCTCAGGTAGTTTTTCATGTTTGTGAAAATAGGTTAATTTGTTCTTCTGTCAGATACAAGTTCACTAACTGACTGAATAGAGAATGTATTGATGACAGCCCAAAGTAGCCTAATTATATTATCCTTCCCAGGTGACCTTGACATTATCCATGAGCTTCACGCCACAACAGGTATTATTTATAGTGTTTGAGTGTTTCATAATAGAGTTGGAATGGATGACACTAGAACTTGAAATAAACCGTTTTGTATCCACCATATAGGGACGCAAGGCTGACAACCAGCCATGCACATATCCAGAAGTCTTTCTCACACTCGGAGCCCCTGGAGAAGCTCTTGTCGTCCCGCTGAGTCCAGCTCCAGGAAGACCTCTCTCCCTCAACCTAAACCTGGTTCCAAAAGAGGAAAGTCATTCAAGGCCCTCTTCCCCATGCAAGGCAATCCCAAGACACCCGAGCTCCCCAAGGCCTTCCCCTCCAGGAGCTAGTAAGCCGTCATGCATCAGACCTGTCTCACCCCATCGGGATGCACAGAGACGTCATGCAACCCCAAGAAACAGTTCTCCTATGACTAGCCCAATAAGTCCAGATGAAGACTACTTCTCCCTGATACAGAGAGTTCACACCGCACAGAAGGGCTTGGAACAAGGGCAAGGAGATAAGAAAGGAGTTCCTGGAAAGGGTAAAGGAAAGGGGGATGCAGGGAAGGCAAAGGGAAATCCAGGAAAGGGGGATGGAAGGAAAGACAAGAAAGAAGGTGTCAGGAAAAGATAGTAGCCTAACAATTAATTTAACGTTGTCTAAATTTTGGGGGGCAATTTTGCTATTTGTTTGAAAATAAATAAATACAACTTGTATGGCTGTTTTATTATGTAGGCAATGTGCAAGTATTTTATTTGGCACTGTTCAATCTGATGTATTTTTGTGTTTTTATGACGTGAACCATGAGTCAATTGAACATTTCATTCCTTACTTATCAATAAACGTTTAAAACATTGTCCGATTGCACTTTTTCCCCTCCATTGGAATTAAGGGCCTGTCGTTTAAGTTATGAAAGTCTACATTTGTTAATAGACAATTGATATTTTAATTATTTTTGATGGGCCACCAACCACATTATAAAGTGTCACACTGGTTTCATCTGGCTTTACGCTGCACTTATCTACGTTAAGGCTTACTGTGCACCTTGGAAGTTGCCACGATGGAGCAGCTTTCAGGGCCGGTTTGTGTAATTAATAATTCCTATTAAACACTTGCACACAAATCCCAGCTCTACACAATTTCAAACAGAGCAATATGTATTTCTTTCGAGCCACTGGTTAAACACCAAAGTGGACGCGCCTACTGAGTGTCTATGGCCAACGATTGGTTCGAATTTTCTTAGAGGCGGAACTAACAATACGTTCTGAACACGTTGAGGAAATACAATTTAGCTAGCTAGCAAGAACTAGCTAACAATACATTTCAGGGAGTTTATATATTATAACCTTTGATCGGAAAACTAAAATGCCATCGCAAAATGGGAAACCGGATGTCATGTTTGTAAGTAGTAACAGGCTATTACACGTTTTTACTTCAAATACTGCTCTGATTTCGTAGTCTTTGTGCGGCCTGCTTATAAGTTATAGCCTCGGAGCTCGACTTCATTACTGCCGCTTTGGGGTAGCTCTCTACCCAGGCAAGGAGAAGTTTTGCTTACGAAAGTTTAATTAAGTAACATTTCGGATGAATATTTTAGCTATCTACATAATGTTCACACTAAGAGTAAAGTTGAATGTAGCTAAGGTTATAGATAACTGGAAAAGGCGAACAAGTAGGCACAAACGCTTAGAAGGCTAGGCTAAAGTAACCGAAGGTTGTCCATCATTATCACAGCCTTTGCATGTCACCTAAACTGTCATGCGCAATATAATGTGTTTGAACGTATTTGTACTATTTAAACCAATTTTTAGGAAGAAGATGACCTGCCTTACGAGGAAGAAATCATCAGAAACCCTTATTCGGTCAAGTGCTGGATGCGTTACATTGAGTTCAAACAGAATGGTGGCAAATCCATTCTGAATATGATCTACGAACGAGCATTGAAAGAACTACCTGGAAGGTACATAACACAACTAACCACATTATAGCGACAAATAGCTATGGTTTCCTGCAGTGCATTTACTGAATCATTAAAATTGTGAGCCTAATGTCTGCTCTCTGGGAATACCTTAATTGAATTGATCAAAACATGCTTATTCTTTTATAATGGTCTTGCAGTTACAAGCTATGGTACAACTACCTGAGGGAAAGACGAAAACAGGTAAAGGGGAAGTGCATCACAGAGCCAACTTATGAGGAGGTCAACAACTGCCATGAGAGAGCATTGGTGTTTATGCATAAGGTAATGTTAATTATCTGACCCATTACCAAACTCTTTGGTCATTTGTTTGGTTCTTGAGTGTGTTATTTTGGAGGGATGTGTCAGTGACCCTTTCTTTGCCCTTTTCAAGATGCCTAGAATATGGCTGGACTACTGCCAGTTCCTGGTGTCCCAGTCTAAGATCACAAGGTGTAGGAGGTCCTTTGACCGTGCGCTCAGAGCCCTTCCAGTCACACAGCATCCTCGCATATGGCCTCTGTACCTTCGCTTTGCACGCAACCTGCCCCTGCCAGAGACAGCCATTCGGGTTTATCGCAGATACCTTAAGGTAAGTCCTTCGGATCGGTCAAATAACCACCGCATGTCAGTGTACCAACATCTCATGCGTCTTTTGAGTGTGTGGGTTTTTGATGTCAGTCATTCAAGTCCGTTAAGTACTGACACACTCGTCCTCACCTCCTATGCAGCTGTCTCCAGAGAACGCAGAGGAGTACATAGATTATCTCCGCTCTGTTGGCCGTCTGGACGAAGCAGCCGTGCGTCTGGCGTCGGTTGTCAACGATGAAAGCTTTGTGTCCAAGGAGGGAAAGTCAAACTACCAGGTAGGATGTTTGTATCCAATGACCACATGTACACATTTTCATGAGAGTCATGGTCTAAGGGTTTGATTCTTAACACAGACATCCGAGTTCAGTGCATGTTCACTGATGTCATCTCCACGTGGCTGTGTGGTTGGTTTTCGCAGCTTTGGCACGAGATGTGCGACCTGATCTCCCAGAACCCTGACAAGGTGAAATCTCTGAATGTCGGCGCCATCATCCGAGGAGGCCTCACGCGTTTCACGGACCAGCTGGGCAAACTGTGGTGCTCCCTCGCCGACTACTACATCCGCAGCGGGCACTTTGAGAAGGTGACGTGTCATATCCTGAACCTCTTCTTCTGCAACGTTGAATGTTGAGCTGCCATGTTATTTGATGGTAAAAAAGAAATCTAATGACTGCTCGTTTTTTACCGAGCCGTGTGTTATGGTATGGATGGAAACAAATACCACTCATCTCCAATCAGGCTCGTGACGTCTACGAGGAAGCCATCCTGACGGTGGTAACAGTGAGGGACTTCACCCAGGTGTTTGACAGCTATGCCCAGTTTGAGGAAAGCATGATCGCTGCCAAGATGGAAACAACCTCAGAGATGGGCAAAGACGAAGATGGTGTGTGACGATTATTACAGATGTCTTCCTCATCTAGGGCTTATGTATGTCAATTGTTGATAAGTGTAGCAGCTCATATAGGTTGGGACTTGCAGTACGTAATATAGGTTTAGATTGTTATTGTAGGTTTAGGAAGACCGCTAGGGATTGTCCAGAGGGGCATGACCAAAGAATCTACCAGTCATATGGCCCTTATTTTATATCTTATTTTACATTGTATATTATTGTTTTAGAATTCTGTACATTTTCTACTTTTTATATGTAAGATTCGTATATGTTTGTTGTATGCACCTTCCTGCCACAGTAAATTCCTTGTTTGTGTAAACGTACTATGAATATAACAGAATAAAGCAGATGCTGATTCTGGTACCTGTCCTGTTACTTTTGGCTGATGAATGTGAAAATTGTGCTACAGCCATCTTACCTCTGCAGTTTCCTTGCTGGACTGTGACTTAAAAGGGGCCAAGAAAATGAATGAATGATGTTACATGATGTCTTGTGGTCTGGTTCCATTTTTTCCAGATGACATCGACCTGGAGCTTCGGCTTGCTCGCTTTGAGCAGCTGATCGCACGGCGGCCCCTCCTGCTGAACAGCGTACTGCTGCGTCAGAACCCACACAACGTCCACGAGTGGCATAAAAGGGTCAAGCTGTACGATGGAAAACCGCGACAGGTAGATCCTAGAACACCCTGATCTGTCCACCTGATTCCACCTGATTTACTGCCATTTCTAACCAGGAATCGCTGTTGATGTATTCAGATATATTCCACACAGTTTAAACTATACCGTTTTGCAATGTACTGAATGTCACTTTCATCTGGTAGATCATCAACACCTACACAGAGGCAGTGCAGACTGTGGATCCTATGAAGGCCACAGGGAAACCTTCCTCCCTCTGGGTCTCCTTCGCAAAGTTCTACGAAGAGAACGAGCAGCTTGATGATGTAAGTCAGAGAGCTTGACCATATGTAGGAAACTGTCGAACAAACTGTTTTAAAAAAAATTAGGAAGTTGAAGGATTGCTACAAGTATTTCTCACTCACCTCTGTACCACTTATTTTTTCCATATAATTTCCCACCAGGCACGGACCATCTTTGAGAAGTCCACCAAGGTCAACTACAAGCAGGTGGATGACCTTGCAGGGGTTTGGTGTGAATATGGAGAGATGGAGCTCCGCCATGAGAACTATGATCAGGCACTTCGTATTCTGAGGGTGAGGAGAACAAACCTTTGGTGCAGAACCATATCAGTACAGGAACCAGGTCTCTTCTCTACAGAAGCATGATCATTGTGGATTCATCCAGAGTAGACTGCTCCTAGCACTGCTTTTAACCCTTGTGTTATCTTCGGGTCATTCTGACCCATCAGTCATTGTGACCCACCGTCGTATTGCGACAAATTTACCTCATACAAAAACAAAGTGAAGCATTTTCTTTTAACTGTCGGGCTGTCTCAGACCCCCCACATTGGAATGGTTAAAAGAAAATTATTTTTATTTGTTTTTGTATTGGGTAAAATTGGGTAAACAACAATGGTTCGTTATGAACCTTTGGGTCATGTGACCCGAAGGCAGCACGAGGGTTAAAATGGGTATCTGTGATTATGGTCTTGTTTCAATTCTGTAGAAAGCTACCGCCATCCCATCCAAGAAAGCAGAGTTCTTCGATACATCCGAGCCAGTCCAGAATCGAGTGTACAAGTCCCTGAAGGTCTGGTCCATGTTGGCAGACCTGGAGGAGAGTCTCGGGACATTCCAGGTATGTTCATGACACATCTGGGCTTTGAGCAGTGCTATGGTATGTTTATGTAGTATGTTGACTTAATTACAATATTACCAAACCCTGTAGCACTGGCATTTTCGTCACCTTTTTTGTCATTCAAAGAGAACCAACCGTTTGTTTTGTTTACGCTCTCATTCTCAGTCTACTAAGGCAGTGTATGATCGCATCATAGACCTGCGCATTGCCACGCCTCAGATCATAATTAACTACGCCATGTTCCTTGAAGAGCACAGCTATTTTGAGGAAAGCTTTAAGGTAAAACCTATGCTATTGTAACACCCCTTAAATAATCCTTGTCCTTCAAGAATGTCTACCAGTTAACATTTTTTTGTAATAAATGAGTGTTGTGTTCTCCAGGCATATGAGCGTGGCATCGCTCTCTTTAGATGGCCCAATGTGTATGACATCTGGAACACCTATCTCACCAAGTTCATAGACCGGTATGGGGGCAAGAAGCTGGAGAGAGCCAGAGACCTGTTTGAGCAGGCTCTGGACGGCTGCCCAGCAAAGTTTGCCAAGAGTAAGGATCCCATTTATGCTGACAAAGACATAGGGGACGTTTCAGGAATCAGCACGAGAATAATTCAATCTTGGTATCTTGTAAATCAAAGAAAGTCGATACTCTTAAATATACTCGGTAAAGGGATGACAATTGTGATTTGATGTTATTTGCAGCCATCTACTTACTGTATGCCAAACTGGAAGAGGAGTTTGGTCTCGCTCGCCATGCCATGGCAGTCTATGAGAGAGCCACAGAGGCCGTGGAGAATGACGAAAGACACCAAATGTTCAACATCTACATCAAGAGAGCTGCAGAAATCTACGGAGTCACCTACACCAGAGCTATTTACCAGAAAGCTATAGAGGTACACTGACTACTTGCTTGCTCATATTCTATCATGTCTATATTTGGCATTATCTCACTAAAAACTATTAACCATTTCATTCATGTGACCAACATTGTGTTGCTTCCCCCCCCCCCCCCCCCCCCCCCAGGTCCTTCCAGATCAACACTCCAGGGATATGTGCTTGCGCTTTGCTGACATGGAGAGCAAACTGGGCGAGATCGACCGCGCCAGAGCCATCTATTCCTTCTGCTCCCAGATCTGTGATCCCAGGGTGAGTCGGCAGGACTGTCCTCCGTCACCAGAACGCGTGTCCCCTCCGCTCAGTGCTGACAACGGCCTCTTGTGTTTGCAGCTGACGGCCCACTTCTGGCAGACGTGGAAGGAGTTTGAGATCCGCCACGGGAACGAGGACACCATCAGGGAGATGCTGAGAATCAAGCGCAGTGTTCAGGCCACGTACAACACTCAGGTCAACTTCATGACCTCGCAGATGATGAAGGCCACCACCCTTGGTGCCGGTATGCTACATAACGCGTGCACACGCTCGCGTACACGTGCACACCCTCACATACAGGTCCCCCTCTGTCTCTAAAGACATTGGATGTCTCCTACTTTGCGTTCTTTAAAAAAAAAAAGAAAAAGTGTTTAAATATATGCATATAAGATATACGTTTGCCCCATGAGTACCTCCTGTATAACCCTACTGTGTGTTTGTGTCCAGTCTCTGATCTTGCCCCAGGGCAGGGAAGTCTTGACGACATGAAGATGCTGGAGCAGAGGGCACAGCAGCTGGCAGCCGAGGCCGAGCAGGACAAACTCAAACCCAAGGAGAAGATTCTCTTCGTCAGGTCAGTAGTCCCGTCCCCCGTCCCCTCTTCAGTGCCTGATCTTCCCTCTCCTCAGAGAGCTCAGCTGCATGACTGGGTGGGTCTCCCCCGTGGGTCTAGTTTGTGAAGAGAGAATTGCACTATGAAGTGGGAGAACGTACGTCTTTTTCTTCCCCCAGAGCTCTTTTCTTTTACTTTGTGCGCATGTACTGAATTGGTTGAAAACGGTTGAATAATAGGTTCAATGTTTTTGACACGCGTGTCTCTTTAGGAGTGACACATCTCGCAGTGAGCTGGCTGAACTGGCAAAGCAAGCCAACCCTGATGAGATTGACATCGATGAAGATGAGGAGGATGAAGACGAGGAAGATCAGGGTCCAGAGGGTGAGTTGGAACACCAGCCTGGCACGTCACCCCCCCCCCCCCATCCCACCGAAGCAGATGTACGATACCAAAAGAACAAAGTGACCCATGGTTTCCTTGCTTCATGTAAATTTGTGTCTTATGCTCTTCACTCCACAGAAGTGCAGCTGGAACAAAAGAGTGTCCCCACAGCTGTGTTCGGAGGGCTTAAAGAAGACTGAATGTAGGATACCAGCCGGTAGTGACATCAGCCAAACACTGTAGATAGAAGCTCGAAGGAGCTCCCTAAAATTTGGGGAACGGAATCCATATAATGACTTCATCGTTGATTCTTTGTATGTGGGCTCGTCTTTTTCTTCCATTGTTTTGGAAGTCTGCATTGTTATGTCTGTACCTAATCAGTGAATAAAAATGACTATTTACATCATTAGGGATACTTGTATGATACTCATTTGGGCTTTGGCCACAAGATGTCACCCTAACCCACATATGCAGGTCAGTTACTGGTATTGTTGTAGCCTTTAAAGTTGATGCACGGTCGAAAATGATGATGAATGTGAGATGCTAAATTTGAGTCTGCTTACATTAATGACATTGTGGGAGTTCTGAACAAAGACAGGAATGGACATCAGCGTTTGTGTTCACAGTGTTAGGAGACTATGGCAGTCCTTCACTGGGAAAGAGGGAGTTTCCTGCCCTAGAAAAACATGGGGGAGGAGTTAAGTGGCTGGGAGATTGAAACTGGGACTGGACTTCCACTGGTTCATGTAATGGACTGGATTTTCTGTTTTCCCTTATTCTTTAATCGACAAATTAAAACCACACTTATGGAATCACCTGTCTGTAATGTAAATTCAGATTGAAAAGTACTACTAATGCTCAGTAGCCTATCGAAGTCAGTGTATACACAACTAAAAGAGAATCACTAAAGAAAAATAAAGGACTTGTCCTGTACCATCTATAATTAGATTTAAAACAGTAATACACCTACAAAGTTAGTGCTCAAGGGTGGAAAAAATTTCCTGGAACTTTCATGCGACAGGGGAGAATTTTGGGTATCCTTGTTCATGCGATAAGAAGTATTATAAGCGTTATTTTGTAATGTGTACGAGCTACCTGGCTAGTTGACCGCAAGGGGTGGGTGCACCTGTTTCACAAGCATACCTCTACCTGCTGGTTCTTTTCACAAGTCGTAGATCCCGCCCTCACTAATTTTCCTTAAATGCTATTGGCCAGTGAACTGACTGAGGGATGCCAGTGTGGAGCACCTGAAAATCCGTCATCTGCGCGGGGCTCTAGCCGACTGTATAACCAGCTACACGCATTATAGTGCGAAACGGGAGATAAGTGTTTTTCATTTGTACAGATGGGTTGGGGGCTACAGTAGGGAGTGAGACCGCGCACGCCTTCATCTCATGACCGTTTTCTTCACTAAACTCGTGGAGAAATATCTTGAACTGGATAACCCGTTACTATAGGTTTTTTCCCCCGGAGAAAACGCTTACCCACATCCGTGTTCCTAGGACGTTGTGCTATGGAATAGTCAATAATGATTGCTTGAATTTTTGAACGTTTATTGTAACCAACTCTTTTTCTAGTTCTGTTTCCTCCTCCCGTTTCCACGGCCTGTTTCAGTACTCGCTATGGTGGACTCAAATGCAACGAGGAAGACGTTTGTTGTCCCAGAAATAAAGCCATTGGATTTGTACGATTTTACTAGGGCAAAAATATGCGCAAGTGTCGGTTGGCTGTTGGCTAAATCATACGG
The DNA here is from genome assembly GCF_963692335.1 of Osmerus eperlanus. Taxonomy (NCBI): domain Eukaryota; kingdom Metazoa; phylum Chordata; class Actinopteri; order Osmeriformes; family Osmeridae; genus Osmerus; species Osmerus eperlanus. The sequence goes on from NC_085019.1 coordinate 7,276,030, forward strand.
CAATGCAGGTATGTTGTGATTTATAGTTTTACGTTATGTTTTCCAACACGCTTCCCCTTCCCCGGTAATCCAACATTTTTCCATATCTGTCAATCTAATGAAAAACGCTTGCATGAAGGTGAACTGAGGGCTGTGTGTAAACTCAGCGATTTTGGGCACACAAAGAGCAGCACATGAATGGATCGTGCACTGTAGCCTAACCCTAATAGATGTTTTTTTCTCACATTCTTGGGATGTTGTCTAAAGCACAGCATCATTTAATCTGAATGAATGCACCATTAGGCTACGACACAAAATGTTATATTTTTTTCTTGTCTAGGCCTATAGACTAGCCGATGTGATTTTAAGCCGATTTGATGTAGCCCGCATGTCAAACCAGACTGGTGCATTGAGGCCTCTAGGTTATTTTTGACAGGTAGCTGAATATTGGCCGTAATGATAATCACTTGAATCATAACACTTTGAATAATGTGTGCTAATCACATGTTTTCGGCTTACGGTATGGATCTAGTTCTAGCAACTGAACAAGTACATTCATAGCTTACTCATCGATCCTTGAATATATATAAAAAAAATATAGGTATATTAATCAACTATAATGCGAAAGGGCGGATATTCAAGTGGCGCGTGTGTACAAAGCACCGGCTCTCATGACGCGGATACACACCCACTTTAGAGAATCCTTTTGTTGGATGAACTCCCACTCCCAAATTTGGGATAATTTACAGCCCTATACTCTATACTCTTCACCCTATTGATTCTTCTTACTAAAATATACAGTATAACCTTTTACACTCTCACCTACACAATTGTTCTCTTAGCTGTTACTTCCTCATTCACGACTATAATGTATTGAATCCATGCCTGGAAAGATACTTCCCTAGATGTAAACAAATCTCTCCTGCCAGTGATAATGAGATGAGCCTGGGAGACATCACATATTCCAGTTTAAATTTGGTTATGGTGTGACACAAGCTCAATTGTACTTTAGCAACCTGGCTTATGTGTCATGTGTTACGCAATCCCTAGCCATGGGTCCAGGCTGCTGTTTCACTGTGGGTGGCCAGCCTGCTCAGGGCATCAACACCCAGCCCCACTCGGGCTCTGCCACACCCTCTGGGCCAAAGTCACCCCCAAAGCCAGGCTAAAGGACTAAGCCCTGAGACTGACTGCAGTTTGGAGTATGTTATATACAGTGTGAGGATGCTTTCCCCTCTGCTAGATAATCTGCTGAACCGGCCCAGGACTGCAGTTATCTCCCTGCCTAAACATGGTGACATCATCAGTTCCCTTCCCAGAAGGCTAATGTTGAAGAACAACAGATATTACTGCTGGAGCAAGATGTCCTGTTCTTTGATTGTGTATGAGTCAGTACCCACACCATAATCAGTTTCTATAGTGAGTTTGTTGGAAGACGAATGAACAGAGTGTGTCCAGGGATAGTGTTGGTGTGCTGTGTTGGTTGTTGTAACTGAGACCCCCAAAGCTCTTACCCTGTTAAATTCATATCAGTAAAAACCAGAATAGATGTTTTTAAATACATTTGCTTGTAAAATGTACACACTCACTGCAGGTAACACAACTTCAGATCTCAAACAACTTCAGTAATTGAAAGGAAATATGTAGCCCCTCCTTAATTCACTCTGCCTTTCCCTATTGATTCCAAATTCCTCAGAAAAAATGCTGTTCCCTCCTGAATAAAGGTCATAAAAGCTCTTGTTTGTTCAGCCCAGAGGAAACCTGTTATTGTGGCTCCACCTTGTTACTAGAGCTGCAGGGACCAGCCTGCTGTGATGATTACTCATCACAGCCGTCAGTGTGTCTAGGGTGGAAGTCGACAGGTGAGCAGGAACTCAGGAGCATCTGGGGGCAGCTACCGGCGCGAGACACAAACCGTGGCTGTTAGCATGTGATGTGCTGAACCTCCCAAGTCTTTCTGATGCTCCCTGACAGATGTTCTCCTCTTGGGATACCCGAGAGGATCTGAGGGAATCAAGGCCAACCCCCTTAGCCTAAGGGTGGAGATCTACAGTCCACTCTGGAGTAGTGCACATGTAAAAGCCCAGGGAGGCTACATTTGAAATGAGCATTGTAAAAGAAGGACCTTCGTGCTTGCATCCTTCTCGTGTTTTGAATAAGCTGATGAGGTCCTTACAAAACCAGGTCTGTGATGATGGGTTATCCATGTGGAAGTGGAAGGCATCATATTTTGTTATGCTAAGTGGCTCTTGGAGAGTTTGTAGGTCAGCCGGAGACCCCCTGCTGTGTCGTGGACTGCTGTACTACTGCACAGCTTTACTGGAAAGCTTACTGTCACATGCAGCTGGGACATGTGAAGACCACCTGTCTGGTCACATGTGAAAGGGAGCCCGGTTTCACCAGTGTCTGTGAGATTTCCTTTTGTGAGGTTGATTTTATTGATTTTGCTTTGAAATGAGGTGCAGTTTTAGGGGACGTTTATTCGCGAATAAAGAGATATACGAGATGTGTGATGTGCTGTCTGGACCTGTATACTGGAGCTTTGTTGGGTCTCTGGAGGTGTTGAGACTTGAGGTCACATGTACACCACAGCATAAAGCTGCTTTTTCACCGGCCTCATTTCTGGAAGAATTAAAGCAACAAGAACTGGCTTTGTTCAGAGTGTGAATATTTCTTGTTTGATCCTGTCTACTGCAGGAGTATTTAATATTATTTACAGATGAGAAAAATGTAGATGATAGCAATATAATATAATTTTGTGAAAGAAAAACGTGTAATGCGTGTTAAACAAAACAATATCTTCCTTAGATCAACATAATAAACAAAAGTATTGATTCCCCTCAGATTTACAAAATGTTGCCGTTTTATTGTTATCTGTTAATCATAATTTGTAATGAATCCGGCCTCGCAAAATGCAGACATTTGAGTCAACCCTTCCTCTCTTCCATCGCTTACCTTTCACGCTGCTACACATCTGAGCTCTTATGAATAATTGAAGTCTTGTGAGGGTTCTTGAAGGGGTCTAAGCAGGACAGTCGGAGTAGTATACTTAGTTCAGCCTCTGTGGTTGTGGAGGCTGCCGTGGCCCTTCATTAGGACAAAGAGGTCTTAATGTTCACTTGTTACCATGACAACCCGTCTGAAATCCAACGCTGGACACTGCTCTCGGGTTTAAAGTGGAATGGAGAGGGAAAAATGGGCAGCCTCACAGAAGACTCCCAAGGGAACTTGCTTAACCAAAACATTGGTTGGATCGAACGGACTCCTGTTTGTGTCCTTAAGTATCTGTTGGGCCCATGCCTATAATGTCCGTGACATGACCAGCACGCTAACTCAATCAATTATGCAGGAGGCCACATGGCCTCTGCACCCCCCCCACCCCCCCCCCCCAACCCCCTCCCACCCCCAGGGGTTGGAGACCAAACACAGAGGTGTCCTTAGTACCTCTGTAAAAGTCTATTAACTTAACTGGTATGCCTGTCTGACTCCTTGACTTGTTTTAATGGGATCAGTTGCAGGTGCAAGATGGTTCTCTTATGCTTCTTGTTCTGCATAATTTAGGCTACCTAGCTGCCAAACCACTTTCCAGAATTGCCCGGATGTGCATATTTGACCTTTGGCCTTTCGGCTCTGATAATAGATAAACCATGACCTCTGATCTGTGTGCATGTATGCTATGGGGAGGGAGGGGGAAGGGAGGCCAGTGTGGTTAATACCTGTACACAGAAACCATAATGATTGCTGTCCAAATACTTACCTGAGGCATCGTTGATTTCAACATTGTGTTGACATTTTCCTCTATTTAGCTTGAGCTGAGGCGTTACCATAATTCCCTTTCTGTCTGTCTCCTGTTTCAGCTGTTTGTGTGGTGTAATCTTGTTGGAAAAAGGGTTTACATTTGCAGAATGTCCATTTTCCCACTCTCGTGTGCGTGTGACAGACCGGTCATTCATTTGCTGGACTGTTCCTCAGGGAAATGATGCTTCTATCGACCACATCCATCGCTCACTGCTGTGAGCTTTGCATCCTGCTTTGCATTCTGGGTATAGTTTGTCATGGCTATCTTGGAGGCCTTTACCCCATGTTTCTAAAGAAGTATCTTCCTCACTGCTTATTGGTGAGACAACAACATTGTGAAAGTGTTTCTACTCCTAACGTTGCCCTCTGGAGTAGTAAGACACAAAGGGACATTCATACCCAAATACGTGCTCTCAGCATGACTAACACTATTGTATTCTACACCTGTAATTGTTGTTTGTGAGGGTAAGCTATAGAAAGAGAAGCCAGAACATTGTCGCTGATGGGCGTTACTTTGTATTGTGCCCTTTCAATAGGTTAATTACAGAACTCCTAATGACACAACAACCCAGTCAGGAGAATCTCATTATCCTTCAGTCTGTCCTTATGGGTTGAGGAGCAGCAGTGACTCACTGATTTACCAAGGCCATATTTGTCTCGCTACTTTTCTTCTTTTCTTTTCTTCCTTGTTCCTGACTTGAATAATCAAATATGTTGCTGTTGACTGTAATGTGTGCATTGTTTCTGTGGAAGTATTGGATTGTGTGGGTTTCAACTCCGCCTGAATACAGCTAAACCTGTTTTGGGTGTGTCATGTGTGTGCTTCAGTGTTGTGTGTGTTTGGTGTTCGGAGCTTGTTTACAGAAAACCAGTCTCAAGTGCTGTCTTGGTGTTTACTCAGAGCGCTGCTCCTCGATTATTATGTAGGGACTTCCAGAACTTGCTGTGGGCTCTAAGGTTTTGACATTCTGCTTTTGGGTTCATGTTATAGTAGTAGGCGAGCCGTTATAAAAATATGTTGCATTAGCTCCTGAAGGAAGTGGCATTTTACAACGGCTGGGTTTCTAAAGAACCTGCCAAGCTTATCTCTAAGAGTGGTTGTCTGGTTATCCTCAGACTGTAAGCCCTGGTCTGGATACCCTGAAGTGGCCTGACTACCGGCCTCACTCTCCAGCAGGGCCCTGACATGTGACCTGACGGGGGTGTAATGCACCGCAGTATCGTAGCCGAGGGCGACAGGATGACACACTCGCAGTGAGCGGCCGGTGACAGGACAGGGGAAATGGCAACAGCGGTGTTTTCCTCCTCCGTGAAAGACGACAGTGGAACCACTTCAAGCGTCCTGTCACCTCATCCCCCAACCCTCTGGCTTTTTTTATTGTTTTGACTGGCTTTGCTGAGGAAGATTCACACGCTCGCTCGCTCCCCCTCTCTCTCTCTCTCTCTCTCTCTCTCTCTCTCTCTCTCTCTCTCTCTCTCTCTCCCCCGCTTGTACACACACACATGCATGCTTCATTTAACCCCCTGCTCTACGCACTCAGTCAGAAGATTGTAGCTTTAGGGCAGAGGCTAGCCTGATATGCCAGTGAATGTGTATCTGTGTTGCATCAGGTACCAAATACTTCAACCCGAGCTTCACCCACGGTGGCTCTAAACTCCTCGTTTTTCACTTCCATTCACAAAGCGTTCCAGACTAAACAGGGAGCTGTCATGTTTAGTAGATGTTGTCTGTGTGCGTAGCCAACGTCCTGTCCTATTTTCATATCCGGCTGCAAGACTGTATCCTTGTCCTCGTTCTCCTTGGGTTGCTGTGGTCTCTGGGTTCCTTTTGAACTGCTTCTCTGTAACAGCTTCTGTGTTCCGTTTTGTGTCCCTCGTCCCTGTAGAGAATGTACCGGTGGAGTTGCGGCAGCCGTTCTACAGTGACCAGTACGAGCAGGAGCACCTCAAGCCCCCCGTCACCCGCCTGCTGCTGTCCTCCGAGCTCTACTGTCGCACCTACGGCCTTCTGCAGGGGGGGCCGGGGTCCGCGGAGGCGCAGACGCCCCCCAAAGACAACGCCACCCTCCTCCAGCTCCTCGCCAAAAGGGGCGTGGCTCCCAAAGACCAGGACTCCCCAGTGACGGAAGCGGACCTACGGCACAAGCCCATCAAAATGGTAAGGGCCCCCCGGGGGATTGTCGTCGAGGTCTAGGATCGCTGTTGTTATGGCTCGACCGAGTCTTTTAGATGAAGGTTTACCCACCCGATGTCTCGCTTCGTTAGTTCTTTGGGGTGGTGTCCACCAAAGGTTCATGTAAGGAGACATCACGGTTTGACTGGGCAGGGAACCGCTCGTCCCAATCAATCCCGCCATCGATCTTGTGGGGACACACAGTACAGATCTGAACACAGGAGTACAGGGGGGAGGCTAGCCAGGGGGTGGGGGTGGGGGTGGGTTACAGGCCGGGTCTGGCGGTATATGTGGACATGTTTATGCTTTGATTCCCGGGATTAAAGGACATCAAACAGATCCTCCCCAGCCCCCACTCTTGCCCCACTGTGCCCCCACCCCCCTCAGGATGAGTGGTTCCAGCTGTGAAGGGCCAGTGCAGTCTAGGGTGGCTCTGGGTGGAGTCAGTGCTGACTGGAGGACACAGCTCTTCAGTAAATTCGGGGTAGCCTGGGCGGGGTGGGCAAGCCACCAGAGATAGACAAGAGGTGGGTCCAAATCCGGTTTGTAGATAACAATGGCCGAGCAGCACCCGTGAAACCGAAGCCCGTGTGTTGAGAGAGCACTCGGGGCTCGTAGCTAGCCCTCAGCCCAGCCTCTGAATCAAGCGGAACTGGTTTGTTCTCTCAGACGTCTGAAATAAAGCCCCCTTCCCCCCCCCTCCTGTACAAGTAGAAGAGCCTCATGTTTCACAGTTGTCTTCTCTCTGCATGAGAACCGATCTCTCCCCTTACGTGTCCTAAAGGGCTGACTTGGTTGCGCTAGCACAGGCTTTGCTTCCTGTTGGATAAACAACCTTTTTAAATTCCGCTTCCTTCCTCGTCGAAAATATGATTTGCTGTTTGACCGTCGCCTGACTCCATTTAATTTGCCGTCTGTACGACCTCGTCTCGTCCTGGAGAGCTGGGCTGTGTTCTGTTCGTGGGAGTGGGGGGAGGGAGTGTGTCTCCGGGGACCAGGGAAGACGTGGTGCTCTCCTAGTAGCCGACTGAAAGCTCCCCTCTGCTCCGCTGCCTCGGCCTGGTGGCCGTGGCACCAGGTGTGTCACCGCCAGCCCGCTGCAGCCATAACAAGCTCACTGGTGTGTGAGCGAGTGGAGTTCAGCTTGTGTGGGCTCAGCCCTGGCCTACGCCACCGGGCGGGCCCGGTCGAGGCAGCGCCCGGCGCACTCCCAAGGCCCGTCGGTGAACCGTGAGCTCGGCTGTCAAGTGTTGCCCTGGCCGCCTCTGTGCTGCAGTGCTGGGCTCGTGTGCAGCTGCCTGGCGCTGGGGAAGGGAGGCAGCGTTGCAGGGAAAGTGGGTCATGCAGCAGCAGCAGCATTAGGAGGATGGAGCAGCAATGTTGGGGCCTCGGCCAGTAAACGGCTTTGGAGCAACAGCAAGCTGCTGGGCTGCTTTTTTATATTAAGGCTCAACATGTCTGTGCCACACACACACTAACACGCGCTCAGAGTAAGCATGCTCACCACCAGAGCAAAGACATTGTTTACTCTCAGCCAAACCCTATCTTAATCTTTTATATATGTCACCACGTATATTATTGACCACTCTGATATGGTATTGATAAAGCCACAGCTTGCGTCATTGGATTTAAACGGTTTATCAGAGCCGGTGCCAGGAATGTCCAATGGGGCCGTCTGCGTTGAGGTTCTCTAGAGGGGGGGGGGGGGGTTAGGGTTAGGGTTAGGGTTAGGAGGGGGGGGGGGGGGGCTGACAGAAGCCCCACCCCTGGGGGAGCTTCTGGTCCAGCTGAGCCTCTTCCCTGAAGGACACCCAGCTAGCTGGAGGACTCCCACTGGGACACGCTGGTGATGTCCCAGGCCAGCCCCCCCCCCCCCCCATCGCTCCTCAGATTGGAGGATAAAGATCTTTTGAAGATTAGAGATAATCTGCCATCCAGACTGAACGTCATCATCCCAGTCCCCATCACCCAGAACGCACCACTGAGTCACACCACCGCACCGTGCACACGGCGTGCGTTCTTACCAGACATCTTTGTGCAATGTGTGCTGTTCATTAATTCTCTCCACGCCCCGTCATGTACTTTACAGATATGTTGTTCGGGGGGGCGTCCGTGGGTTTGTCATAATTGCTAAAGGGCTGCCTTTTTGGGATCGTCAAGGTCAGTAGTTGAGCTGTGATGTAGATAAGCTGGAGCCCGGAGTGTACATGCTGGCTAGGCGCTGACACTTTGTCTTAAATCATACTGCTGTGTAGGCAGGTTTTTGGTCAACTGAGCATCAGTCAGAAGCTCAATGTGAATTGGAAGTGGCAGACTTTATCCCCGGGATCAGGAATGATAAACTTTGCCTGGCAACATTTGGTCATGGGACTCTGCCAAAGGAAAAGATAATGTTCACTTTCAATTATATATTCTTTGTTGGTGGTTTGGTAACAGAGACAACAGAAGAATGTTTCAGATCGAGTGACTGATCTTATAATGTGTTGTTTCTGAGAAGAATCTTATTAAAAAGCTAGAGTCCAGATAGCTTTTTCTGCCAGACTGTTTAGCCATGTCATGTTCAGAGACCCATGTGCTGTTAGAGGGGTTCCTGTTCTGGACCCCCAGTTGGGCCCCAAACCTGGCTGATCCCTCTGTTTATCTCTCTCTCTCTCGCTCTCGTGCTCTCTGCAAGCAGCGCGCTGAGCTGTTGGTGGGGGAAGGGGTTAAGTCATATTTCAGACATAATCAGATTTCACCTCAGTCCTAATCGCTGCTAATGATTTTCTGAAATGCCTCTGCATTCATTGTTCATGCCTGCTGTTGACATGCGTGGCATACGATGTAATATCTGGAGGGTGAGGGTAAACGTAGTAGGAATGTTTATCTAATCATGCTAGCTATTTTCCCTCGGCCCTGGGTTTCTTAGCACAGAGTCGATGTTAAGCTGGGAGCGCCGCTGTGTTCAGGATTGTGGTATGGTGCATTGTGGGTCAGATTGTTGGTTGTTATGACGATCTGGCAGAGCGGGCGCTCTGTATTCCAGGGTTGTTCCTCTCTCCTCTCTCATTAGGGAAACTTGTGATTTGGCTTAGCGGGCTCTGGCGGGGTCAGGATGGGATATCCGCCCCTCCTCCCTCCACTCTCCTTTCATTCCTCTCTTTTGTCATGAAAATCCACCTCTTCTCCCTCCTTCCAATCATTACTGTACCACACAAACAACAGAGCGCGCCGGCAGACTCTCACTCTCAACGGCTTGAATTCTCTTATATTTTCCCCCGGTCAGCAGTAAACTGTCATTGATAAAACTCAGTTTGTGCTGGTATCACCCCCATGTGGGTCTCTGGGTCCAGTCCTGGGGAAGACTACTGTGGCATTAGTCTTATTCAGTCTAGCCCAGCCCAGTCCATCCTAGCCCTCGCCCAGACGTCATCACAGCCTCATCCCATGTCTGTCTCCCTCTGCAATGCAGACGTTTGCACTGAGCAGACAAGCCGTGGCTCCCAGGGTCCCTCCCTCCAGCAGGGGCCCTGAGTGACCGAGTCCAGTCCGTCTCCTGGCCCGGAGAGAATGCCATGTGACGGGTCCCCGCTGGCGTGGCCCGCTCTCCCACAGCACCGGGCCAGCCCGGCTCAGCAGTTCAAGCATGGGTAGACAGATGGAGCTGCAGACATGCACGGAGCAAGGGCACCACAGGACACAGCCTGCAGCTGGGGTAGAGTGTGTGTGTGTGTGTGAGTGTGCGGGGTGTGTGTGTGTGTATGTGTGTGTGCTCGTGTGTGTGAAGCTACAAGGAGAACACGCACCTCTCCTTGGAGTTCTAAGAAGGAGTACAAGGGGACAAGCACTAGTTAGCACAGATTAGGCTCAAACCCGGGCTCAGATCAGGGATTGTGGAAAGACCTCTGACTAGGAATGTGTTGTTATGACCCGTCTGTCCTCTCCATTGGCCGGGGTTAATGATTATAACAGAGTGCCGGCTGTGGTGAGCCAATCACCAGGAGGGTGGAGTCCCACTGCTGGGTGGGATGGAGGCTGGTGTGCATTATGTGGAACACAAACTGACACAGATTGAAGAGACCAAGATAGAACCGTGATGTTCTGTCTCCGGCTGACGGCAAGAATGAATAAGTCAACGGCTTCAGAGTCAAATAAATGCGTGTTGTAACCGACCGCGGGACATATTTCTACATGCTTGTATCCACCATCTTCTATTTAGCCTCCACTTATGGGATCTAGTTCACGTTGTTGTTGTCCCTCTCTCGCAATGTTCAGTGGTTGTTGTTGACTTCAGAACAATCTAGAAATGTCCCTGATCCAGCCTGTGTGCCCCATGCCCGTCCCGCTGGCCCCGTCCAGACCCTGACTCGACCAGGCCAGGCTGTCCTGACCTGGCCCGGCTCCTCCGTGGCTAGCAGAGCCCCCCTGGTCCTCCGTCAGTCTGTCAGGCTCAGGACGCCTTCAGCTGGCTTCTGCTCTGCCGTCCTCTGTCTCCCTCGTCTATGTCTCTCTCTCCTTCTCTCTGTCTGTCTCTCTGTCTCTCTCTCTGTGTGTCTCTGTCCTTCGGAAACCTGCTGAGCAACCACTTATTTAGAGAACCCTCTTCTCATACACTCGTTCCTCTCTGACATTGATTATATGAGCTGTGGTGGATAAACACGGAAACCTTTCCCTTTAGAGGTCAAAGGTTGCTTGTGTGTGTGAGTGTGTGTGTGTGTGTGTGTGTGTGAAACATTGACTGTTCTGAGCCGGCGCCCTATGGAGCTGTCTGGGCCTGGCTGCAGGTGAGCCTGGGCCCATGGTGTGGCTGGAGACGGCATCTAATGAGCTAACCCTCTTAGGGGAGCTAAGGCGCTCTCTCTCTCAGCTCATAATGTTGTTGTTGTTGGTGTGTTTTAATGGACTCTGGCCTTGGGAAGAGGCTCTATAATAGGCTCTGACTATGAGAGAAGGAGAGGCTATTGCTGCTGCACTAGGGACATGAAATGATTAACAATCTTTGTGGGCGTACAATATTGTTGATGCCCTTTGTTATGAAGATTTACATCAGTCTCTGTGGCGTTTTGGGGGGGGGGGGGTTTAAAGATTATTGTTCTGCCCACGCACACTGGTTCCTCTGCACTTCAGATGCATGTGTCACGCACACGCACGCTGCGTTCACTCCGAACGACCGCTGCAGCTCCTCCAGCCTTCCTCAGTCAGGCAGTTGCAGTGCGATACGGTTTCCTGCAGCCTGCCACACATGACTCACACTGCTGGGTTTCACAGCAGACGCGGAAGAGGGAGAAGGGAAGGAAAGCTGGAGAGAAAGTAGAGGACGAATCGGCGAAGGGAAAACCCCCCCCCCCCCCCCCCCCCCCCCCGGCGCGGAGCTGATAATCGTATTGATTTATTGGCGCGTTTGTACAGTCAGCAAAGGGAGCAAAGTACACACCCACTCTCACGCACGTACATGCGGCCCACTTTAAAGCACAAGGTCCCATGTTGTCACAGCAGGTCTCTCTTCCCACACAAATCTTGACCCTGGAGACACCTAGTGGCTGAGGGTGGTATTGAAAGGCTTTGCAGCAGTGCACTCCTGGCCGGGCTGCATTGCCCTGGCGGAACAGTAGACATGTCACCAGGATCCATTATAGCATTAGAGCTAATTGAATCATGTTGCAACTGTCATCTGGTCCTTGCTGCTTGGCCCTGGCCGGACTCCTCCCATTCTCTCTCTCTCTCCTCTGATTGGTGCAGAGTGCCCACTTGGCAGTGATGGATGCCCTGATGGCAGTGGGCGCCATGGAGACGGTGAGCGCTGTGAAGACGTGCGGCGCTGCGGAGTTGCTGGGGGGAGGAGCCAGCTGGGAAGCAGCCCTGCTCCACTGGGTTAACGAGGTAAGGAGCCAGGGGACATCTGGCCCCGTGGGCCCCCTCACGATGTGTTCACTATGTCCACCAGTCACCAGACTGGGCGTTGAACAGACACCAAACAATCCCATCCAGTGAAAGAACCACATATTTCGATTTCCTAAATGAACGCTAACATTTTAACCAACAATCAACGCTGGGCGCCGCCACGCGTAATGTTGGCGGTTGACCGAGGCGCCGTTGAGGCGCCTGTCGGTGCACCGTGTGACTTTGAGGCGTTCTTGACGTGTCCTAGCTGAACCAGAATCTGAAGAAGCGAGCGGAGGGGCAGAGCGACTCGTCTCAGAGCTGCACCGAGCCCCAGCCTGTCCAGGCCTCAGTGAGTTCCCCTCTCCACACACACACACACACACACACATACATACCAGTGGTTCACATGACATGCATACTCCAGCTGTAATCTCTTGGATTACACACATACGCTAACACTCTTACATAAAACATTGACTCTGTAGAAGCACATTATGTGCCGTGCATTAAGCTTACCACGTAGTTCGGCTGTCGGCGCTTGGTGCCGTACACGCTTTCTCCCACGCCGCACACCAAATCCACACTTCACCGCGTCCCTCACTGCAAACCGAGTGTCTCTCCTTCTGAGTGTTCCATCCTAGCCCTTTAACACCGAACCCTTCCTTCTTTCCTGTGCTCCCCCTTTACCTCCTTCATCTTTTCTTCCCTCCCTTCCCTCCTTCCTTTCTCCCGGCAGTGTCCCACTCGCTGGTACTGGAAGCTAGTTCCTGTAAGTTCCTTCCTGTCCTCTGTTTCCTCCCCTCCTTTCCTCTCCCTTTCCCCATCTCCCTATTCTCCGTCAGCAGATTCACGACTGACAGGTCGGTTCCTCCCCCCCCCCCCCCCTTCGTCCGACGGCACCGTATGAGAATGCCAGTTTGCCGCTACATGCTCTCCCGCATCAACCTGGCGATGTCACTGTTGATATCATGAGACGTGGCAGGGAGGGGGGGAGGTGGGCTGGTGGTGGTGGTGGGGGGGGGGGGGGGGGGGTGTGATGCACGCTGCACATTTTTAGAAGGAAAAAAAAACACTCCTGGAAATGACATTTAAAACCTGTCCCTTTGGTCGTACCAGAGATAGGGGAGTGTTCGGGGAAGGAATAGTTTAGTTAGACTTCCAGGGAAGTTGTTGGTGTTGACACTGGCTCTACCTGTCTTCGGTTGTCCTACCTGTTTGAGCTAGAATATCTTTTCTCTCTGCCAAGGCTCTCACCTGTCCTAGTTTCTCCTGACAATCGCCTCACTGTTCCCAGTCTGCACTTGCTAAACCCCTCCCCAGGCTCCTGCAGTCTGGCTGCACCTCTCTCTCCTCATACATCGCATGTTGTCTGTTCTCTCTCTCTCTCTCTCTCCTCCTTCGCTCGTTTACTTCACTTTGAAGTTTGCCTGTCCCATTTGTCGTGTGACCCTCGAACCAGGTGTGCCTTGCTTGTACGGTCATTTTTGTGTTCACTGCCCAGTCCCGCTTGGAGAATAGTGACCTTGACATTTGTGTTGCAGTGAACTCACATCTCCAAATGCAAACGTCCAAAGGTATTGCATTGACAGTGCTGAACTGTAAAGCGAGGTCCAAGGATCTCCCGTACTGTCCCATGTTTATCGACTAACCACCTCTCTATCTCCTGTCTCTCTCACCTGTCTTTCTGTCCGTTTCTCTGTCTCTCTCCCTCTCTCTCAGATCCGCTACAGAAAAGATAAGATGCAGTCCAAGCAGAAGCCCACGTTCCCTGTGGTGAACGACATAACAGACCTGTCCAATGGCTGTGCCATTGCTGCCGTCATCCACTACTACTGCCCTGGCCTGCTGCGACTGGAGGGTTAGAGCAAAAACCTGGCAACCATAACAACAGATTTGACTACAGAGCTACCCCCGTGCTGGGAAAGTGCTTAGTGATTTGACCTCGTCTGTGTTTCAGATGTGTGTATGAAGGAGTCCATGTCGGTGGACGACAGCCTGTACAACCTGCAGTTAATCAGCGAGTTCTGTGACAGCTGTCTGAAGAGCTGCTGCCCCCTGGTGTTGGAGGACATGCTCTACGCCCCTCAACAGTTGCGGGTGTGTGGGCTGTGCTCCTTCATAATCTGTATCACACATGCTCTCATTCAACATCGGTTTAGCCACGATAACAATAATTGTTAAACTAACAGTGGGTTGTCTTCTTCTCAGGTCAACATGATGAGCTTCCTGGCAGAGCTAATTGGCTGGTTCGAGGTACGAAGGCCAGAGTTTGTTCAGCCTGTAGACGTGACGGGTAAGCGAAGGCCATTGAGGGACTGGTCTATGAAAACAACGCAGCGACTGTGGCGTTGCATAGATGTGATTTTCTAAAGCCCTCTTCATGTGTATGAAAGAATGCTATTCCTTTCCATGTTGAACGTGACTTTCTTTTCTCCCAGATGCTTCTGCACCACTGACACCAACCAGCAGTAACAGGTAAAGCACTTCATCTAATAAAAAAAACAAACAAACAATAAAATAGAATATTAAAGTAGTTAATCTACCTCGTTGTTCGTGCCTAGTCCACCCAGTGCTGGGGAATTATTAGTCCTTTGCTCGGATTGACAGCGTATCCTCTGGGTCTGTGCATTTTAGCGGCTCTCCCTCCATCTTCAAAAAGCCATTCCTCCCCATCTCCTCCCCAGTGTCACCAGGGGGCGTGTCAGGTGAGAACAGCGATGTCATAGCCTCACGCGGCATGTTGGCTTATTTCGAGTCTGTTCACTGTTGCCTGTGTGTGTGTCAATCTTTGTGTGTGTATATCTTTTTCTGTCTTTTTGAACCCATTAAGTTGATTGGAGTGTCATCGTTTCTGCTTGTTTTGACGGTTGTGTTTGGTGCATTTTCGTGTGCATGCCTTTACTTGTGTCTGTGTGTCTCAATGTGCTCAGGATCTCTGACTCAGTCTACCTCAATGTCCCATATAGAAGGAACTGGAAGAAGTTGGACTAGGAAGCCTCTCAGGTGGGTCTCTCTTCTGCTCCATAAGACTTGGCTCTCCTACACATGTAGCCGTTTATCTTCCGTTGTACATAATAAAACATTCGACTTCCTGTCTCTCTAGTCGCCCGCTGTCGGCTGTGTCCTTCAGCATTCCCTTCGGCCTGGACAGCGACGTGGACGTTGTCATGGGCAACCCCGTGAGCGCCATTACCCGCTCGGTCAGCTCCGACAATCTCACCCCGCCCGGCCCCACCATGACCCGCGTGCCCTACACGCCCCCGGAGGACCTCAGCCACCTGCTCAGCAAGGCCCCTCGGGCCAACGGCCCCCTGCCCCCCCAGAGGGCCTCGTGGGCCACCCAGAACCCGGGCGTGCCCCTGGTCCTGGAGGAGAACGGCCTGGCGGAGAGCGAGACCGGCGAGCTGCCCACCATCGAGGAGGCTCTCCAGATCATCCACAACGAGAGCAAGATGGAGCCGCGCCTCCACCCCGACGGCGCCCCCGACGGCTTCTACCTGCACTCCCCCGACGACAGGCACAACGGGAGCCCCGCCCCCCTCAGCTGCTCCGCCCCCTCGCGCTCCGGCATGCTGTACCGCCCCACGGGGGAGGCGCGCGAGCCCGGCCGCACCCGGCACGCCTCGGAGTGCTCGCGAGACGACGACTCGGTCCTCCGGGACGGCAGCGTGGACTCGGACGCCTCGGAGGACCTCCCCAAGGCCCAGTCCACCCCCGCCACGCCCGCCGCCGGCTCCTCCAGAGGGCGGGGCGAGGAGCCGCCCGACAGCGGCGTGAAGATGACCAGCTTTGCCGAGCGCAGGAAGAAGCAGGCCGCGGAGTCCCCCAAGGCCGGCGAAGCCCCCGGCCCCCAGCCCACGTCCTGGGGCCAGAAGTCCGAGGAGAGCCCCGGCCAGAGCCCGGCGCTCACCTCGGAGATGTCCGAGCTGGGCGCCAGGCTGGAGGAGAAACGCAAGGCCATCGAGGCTCAGAAGAAGCGCATCGAGGCCATCTTCGCCAAGCACCGCCAGAGGCTGGGCAAGAGCGCCTTCCTGCAGCTGAAGAAGGAGCAGCGGGACGGGGAGGGCGAGGGGGAGGAGGACGCGGAGAGCCAGGTCGGCGCTTCCTCCGCGGAGGAGGAGCTGAGCCGCCTGACCCTGGAGGAGAGGCTGGCGCGCATGGAGGAGGAAGAGGAGGAGGAGAAACGGCCCCCCCCGGTGGAGGAGGTTGGCAAGGTCAAACCGGGGCCACGCCACGACAGGCCGGTCCCCCTCTCCAAGGACAAGGCGCTCGCGCCAGGAGAGAAGGGGGCGGGGACCCCCGGGGGGGAGAAGGGGGCGGCGCCGCTCGGGGACTACAACAACGCCGTGTCCAAGCTGAACGCGGCGCTCAGCTCCCTGCAGAGCGACATGCAGCGCCTCTCAGAGCAGCAGAACCAGCTCATCAAGAAGAAGGCCGCCTCCACCAACAAGTCCTGGGTGATCCCTCCCAGCCCCAAGACGTCCGCCCCCGCCGCCGCCCCCTCGGCGAGGATGTCCCGCGAGTCCTCCCGCGACCTCAACTCCGCCTCGTCCTCCCCCTCGCCGTCCCGGAAGCTCCTCGGCCACGCCGCTCCCAAGTCTCCCCACGTGGTCCCCCGCAGGGCCCAGTCGGTGCCGCCCAAGAGCCCCAAGCACCACCACCAATACCCCCGGCCCCTGGACGCCAAAGTACCTGCCGTGTCCCGGGTCCTCACCCCCCACCACCAGAACGTGGACAGCCTCCCCCACCTGCGGCGCGTCTCCCCCTGGCAGTCCCAGGTGCAGACGTCCTCCTCCTTCACCATCTCTCACTCGGCCGGGCAGAACGAGCCGCCGCCCCTCCCGGCCGGGGCCGCCCCGCCCCCCGCCCCGACCCCCTTTGCCCGGGCCTCCGACGACAACCTGTCGGACGCCGGCTCCAACGACGACCACAGCATCTTCAGCATGGACCTGGACGCGGGGCCCTTGCAGGCGCTGGCCGGTAGGCCCCGCCCCGGGGGCGGGGGATGCAGCTCCGGGGCGCCGTACGAGTGCTCATTCGAGAGCGACGTTCCGGCGGCGGCGGTGAACGGCAAGCGCGGCAGCCTGATTGAGATCTCCCTGTCGGCCCTGCGGGGGGACGGCGAGGACGACGACCAGGGGCCAGACATGTTCTCCGACTCCATGAGTGACATGACCGAGCCGGAGAACAAGGGAGGGGTCGGCTTCTTCTTCAAGGTATCGTCTGTCTGTCTGTCTGTCTTATGGCACTGTGTCTGTTTTAGCCTGGTGTTTTAGCCTAGTGTCTGATTCTGTGTGTGTGTGTGTGTGTGTGTGTGTGTTTGCGTGTGATCAGCAGGACGACAAGGTTCGGCCGGAGGACGAGATGGCCCAGCGACGAGCAGCCTTGCTGGAGAAGCAGCAGAAGCGAGCGGAGGAGATGAAGAGACGCAAGCAGGAGCAGGAGAAGGAGAGAGAGGCCAAGTGAGACTTTCTCTCTCTCTCTCTCTCTCTCTCTCTCTCTCTCTCTCACTCACTCACTCACTCACTCACTCACTCACACACACACACACACACACACACACACGTGTGCACAGCCTCCAGTACCTCTCTACACCGCCTCGGGTCTCCCCCTGATCCTAACCCCGTTCTCCCATCCCAGCAGGCCTCAGTGGATGACCATCGAGGGCTGGGGGGACAAGGGCGAGGAGCGACCGCGCACCCCGGGGACCCCGCCGCCTCCCCGCACCCCCTCGGCTGAGGGCACTCCCCAGCGGCGGGGAGACTTCACCAAGCAGGAGTACGAGCGGCGGCAGCAGCTGAAGATCATGGAGGACCTGGGCAAGGTCCTGCGTCAGAAGCCCACCACCGTGCGGGATCTGAAGAAGCAGAGGCCCAAGACGGTGTTCCACGATGACTCGGTCCTATCCCGAAGCCCCGCCAAGGGCTTTATGGGTAAATACAGAGCTAGTACTCCCCCCCCCCCCTTTTTTTTGTTTTATCTGTGCATTGTAGCTCATGTTTACCACATGGACGTCATTCAATATTTACTTTCCTTCATTCTCCTTTTTCTTGCCAAAAGGCTCAAAGCTCAACAAGGTGTACTCCCACTCCACCATGAACCTCTCCTCCATGACCAACGACGGTGGGACCCTGACGGTCCGAAAGTCTCCGAGGTAACTGTCAATCACGCCGGCCCGCTTTAGCACTCCCAAGGACAAGGCCGCGCTGTCCGACCATGAACCCCTGCCTAACACCTCCTGTCGTCCCCTCCAGCCGCTCTCACTCCCCGTCGAGACTGATGTCCCCGGGCAGGATGGCCACGCCCAATGGAGAGAGGGACTGGGAGAACGCCTCCACCATCTCCTCCCCTGCCTCCATTCCGGAATATACTGGTAAGCCCCAGCTTAAAGAGTTAAAACGCGGGGTTTATTTCTGAACTCACGGGTATATGTTGTACCTGCTGCCAGTTAAACTGGGATATGTTTATAAACTGCGTGTTTTTTTCGGTCTTTGTTTTTAGTTTTTTCACCCCCTCCCTCTCTCTCTTAGGACCCAAGCTGTACAAGGAGCCTAGCTTCAAGTCCAACAAATTCATTATCCACAACGCCATCTCTCGCTGCTGCCTGGCCGGCAAGGTCAACGAACCGCAGAAAAACAAGATAGTAGAGGTCAGAGCCCTTTCGGTCAACAGCCTGGCAAAGTCCACATGGAGCTGCTCATCTCTCCCTCTGCCAACCCACAACAGCCCATCTCATTTCCCCTTCATGCCAGTTCATGGGAGTTTTCTTTGTTCCTCTCTGTCCTACAGGAGATGGAGAAGAGCACAGCCAACCACTTCCTGATCCTGTTCAGAGACTCCAGTTGCCAGTTCCGGGCGGTGTACACCATGAACCCCGAGACTGAGGAGATGGTTCGGATCACCGGCATCGGGCCCCGCGTCATCTGCCCCGCCATGATCGAGTCCATCTACAAGTACAGCTCCGACCGCAAGCAGTTCACCGCCATCCCGTCCAAAACCATGTCCATGAGTGTTGACGCCTTCACCATCCCTGGTCACCTGTGGCAGAAACGCCCAGGGACCCCCAAAAAGCTAGGGACCCCCAAATAGAGCCACCTGAGAGGGGTTGTGGACATGCTGGCTCCGGGCCACTTCCTCCCCCTCCACACTCAAGCCCTTGCCCTTTCCTGGCATTATTTGAGGCCAGTCTTCTGTTTATTGAGACTCATTAGCGAGGTAGACCGCCACGGGCTTGCAAATGCTCTGTCGGCCTAAGCGGGTCAGCTTTTTGTGTGGTACGTGTGTCATGTGACAGGGCCCAGCCAGTCTCTACAGCCATTCATCCAGCACTGTCACCGCTGGCTGCAGCCTACATTAGCCTATGATTGGCTACGCCTGAACTACCTAGATTGTAATATAATCATGTTGTAAAAGGACCGCCCCTGACTCTTCCCGTCTCCCTTTTACCCTCCCAGCCTTCTCATGCCACCCTGCCTTACCCCCCCCTTCCCCCACCCCCGACTCCCCCCAGCCACCCTAGCTCCCCCTCGTCTCCCCCCTTGGCTCCCCCCACACAGTCCTCCATGTGACCTTAAGCACTTGGTGGTGAGAGCGAGAGGGGGGAACACTCAGACACTGCCACTGCTCAAACAACCATACACGGGAGCAGAGTCATTCTGGCTCTCTCTCTCTCTTCCTTTTTCTCTTTCTTACCTCTGCCTTTTCTCCAGGGCTCGTTCTCCTGTCTGCGGAGACGTGAGTCTTCTCTCTCCGACAGGGGAGCTCAGCTGATATCGGAGTGGTACTACTCTGTCACGAATGTAGGGCATACCCAAACCACCCGGCTCCTCCGGGTCTTCCTCTCTCCATTGGTCAGTCAAGACGCTAGGTGGTTCTGAAGTAGGCGGATCCAGCGAGGGCTCTCTCGCACTCTTGAGTGGCCGCCATGCCTGTCTGTCAAGAGTGGCAAGTAGGACTTGGTTCTACCCATGGAGATATTGGTTTGGAACCTCTGGAGACTGGTTGTCTCTCTTCCCCCCATTAGAGGTGTGCTTCTCCGCACTGCTCCAACTTGACTTCGGCTGGAGACTTCTGGATGTTTTTTGATACTACTTTTGACATTTGCTGAATGACTTGCTTCATCCTTTGCAGGCAGGAAGAAGACTGAACATTTTCTGAGATTTTCCCCCTCTACCTTGCTTTAGTTCCAATTTCAGTATGTGATTATGACTGAAAATGTGACAATATCTTGATCAATGAAACTGGAAGATGAAGGAGGGCTTTATACTCTTGTTTAGCATTACCTGGATATGTGTGTGAGAAAAGATAATCAATGCTGATTTAATATATATACGAATGCTGTTTAATGCTGATTACTTTTGTTTTTGACAATGATTTGTACAAACAAGTTGACCTTTGTAAGCTATGAATAAGATAGCCTGCTGCTTTAGCATTAGTGAGTTGTGTGTGTGTGTGTGTGTGCTTGTTTGAGAAAGGGAGAGTGAGCGAATGAGAGAGGATGAGTAGAGATAGTTGAGCAGGAAAGACTTGATCTCTCCACAATCGAGGAGAAATAAAACCTGAAGTACACGGGGAAACAAAGTTGTGTTATTTTGGAGAATACACTAATATAACTGCCTGTTTTTGTGTGTGTCTGTGTGCGACTATAAGTGTTGGTTGTAGATGGAATTTTCCGGACTGTATCAGCCCTGGTTTCCTGCCCCCCTCGATCTCGAACGGCTCCCCTCTCTATGGGGGCTACCTACCTAGTCCGGTTATGCTTTCAGACGAAACCATTTGGTCCTAGTGATGGGGTCATGGTCAGTCACAACAGGAGATGCTGTCAGTTTCATTTGGAATCACCCACACCTGAACTGAAGCTGGATAACTGTCTTGAACCCTGCCGGTATTTGAACTGCTCTCCCTTTGCCTTCCATAGCACTATAGCAGCTGGGTGGGTCAGCTGCCCTGTCATGTCTGCCCCCCACACCTCAGACTGCTTCCTAGATGTGTGGTTGTTTGAATGAGGTCTCATTGGAGATGTGTTGTCTAGGATAATAGGCAAAGTGTGTGACAGGTGGATGTGTGTGTGTATATATGTGTAAAAGATAGAAAAGGACGTGGTAGTTGAACTATAACTGGATTCGGTGCAATTCTCCTGTAGAAGGTCCTAGGGGTCCAGGGGTGTATTTATTGAGGGCTAGAGGGCTCATTTGATGTTTAGTTTCAGATTTTATTATTTATGTGTTTTGGTTAAGGTGGTGATTCACATTCATTTCACTGAATTCATGTTTAACATGCATTTGTTTTTCTTCTGTTTTGCTTTGTCGCCATGTCTGGCTGCAGAACGTACCTGTTTGTCTTTGTTCATGATTACCAATCTACCCCGGGCAACTGAAGACGAATAAAATCCTGTAAAGATCATGTTTGTCATTTTCATTTTTGGTTTATGTTTTCACTCATAAAACCATGTTAAGTTGAAAGTCAATTTCACTTTGCATGTACCGGTTGTCACTTTTTCCCCCTAAGTTTTTGTCCTTTTACTTTGTTTTTATAGTTTAGCATGACCATCTCTCGCATAGGATGTTATTTTGGCCTCATGTTGTGTGATTACAGAACATGTGAAAGGTCAAACACATCAATCTGTTGATTGTGGGGACACGCTTCAAATGGAAACATTTTATTTATACTCACCAACTTGGTAATTGGAACATTTAGTCATTTAGCAGACGCTTTTATCCAAAGCAACTTACAAGAGAGAGCTTTAAAAAAAGTGCATAGGTCAATGATCACACATGCAATCCTGCTTCATTTCAAATAGCTGTGTCTTAATATATGTGTGCAGCTTTGAGAAAATGACTCTCTTATATAAATGTATGGCGGGAAGGATGGGAGATGATGCAGATTATGGCAGTGGTCGGATTCACCAAGTTGTCTCAAACATCAGTAGCATATTTGTTTTGGTTGCGACTGAAAATACAATCGCAAAATGGATCACTGAAATTGGGGCCATCAGTTAATACTGTCAACCGAGCTAAAATGCAGCATTGAAGGACTACTCCAAGGTCATGTTTCATCATCCGGCGTAGGGAAGGCTGGAGGGGGGAAACGGAGTAAAGAGGAAGTCTCTGGAGGCGGAGGCAGAGGACGAAAAGAACCGCCCCCTCAGCTGTGCTTGGCGTGCAGCATCTCTGTCAGCAGGGAGTTGCAAGGCAGATCGCCCAGCAGGTGGCGCTGGTAAAGGTACTCCTCCACCTGCAGGCTGATGCTCCGCACCTCGGGGAGCCGGAGGAGAAGCTGGCCAAACTTGTCTGAGTGTCCGGGGTGGGCGTGCAGGGTGTGCTCCATCAGGGCCCGGTTCACCCTCTCCTGGGTCTGCTCCACCTGCCTGCGCTCCTGCACAGACTTCACATCTGCAACGTGACAGACGCGTCTCAGGACCACGGCAGTAGACGCAAAACAAACTCACCCTTCGGACTTTCTCCTACACAAACACATCTGAGCGGGATTTTAAGAACTGTTTTTTCCTGACGATCATTTCATCCACGCTTCAGCTAGAGCAACAAACCCCATTTTCCCAGAGGTTAAGACTCACCAGGGTTGAAGAGCACCAGGTATTTGAGACACACAAACTCCTGTCTATCCAGTTGGAGTGCCTTGAGTTTAAACACCAGGTCCTGAGTCCTGGACACCAAACTGCTCAGAGTAGCCCCAGCCTGAGAGAGAACCGTCGATACCTCAATCTGCAGCGGAGACAAGGGATATCTGGTCACTGCTGGTACCCACACAATAATATGTATACATATGTAAATATATGTATCTCAGAAGTCTTGCCATTAGCTCCAGGTGTATGATAAGCACAGGTTGCATTAGTTACCTGTTGTCTAGTGACCAGGTAGATGCAGCCCTCTCTGCTGTAGGTCACTTGTCTACACATGTGGTCCAGTACTAGCAGTTCACTCCAGCAACTCTGCAGCAAAACCATCTGGTCCTCCACCTGCACCAGTCAGAACACCCGTGTCTACACCTGTACGCCACGCATCACACTTAAAAAAACACTGCTGTTTGAGCTGTGCGAATCACGCCTGATGAAACTATAGAATGTTAGGATTTGCTTATATAAGTATAACTGAACTCTGCACATTTTCATGGTCTAGGTTTGTAGGTCACGATCGTGTTACCTTAAGCTCCTTAAAGAGAGGGCTGTTGCGGGCCCACTCCACCAGACCAAAGAGAGTCTGGTCGGCCATTTTGCACATGATACTGAAGGTGTTGAGGCAGTCGTGCTTCCCTCGGCTGGCTTGTTCTCTCTGCAGGCTGGCCAGGACCTTGGCACACAACTGGGCCTCATCTGGCTCCCCGTCTAGCAGCCGGAGGAGAAGGCTAGAGGCGGTGCTGAGGGTCGCAGTAGGGGTGGGAGTTGAAGTTGGAGCAGGGGTCGAACACGGCGTGGAGCTCGGTGTTGAACTCGGGGTCGTTGTCGGTGTGGTGAGGGGTGTCAGGGAATTGTTCGGTGCGGGAGATGTTGGAGGGGCTGCAGAGACTGGCATCTCCCCTTTCTGCTGGTGGTAGCCATAATAGGGCCGGTGGTAGAGTCCGGGGTAGGACAGAGAAGGAGGAGCCAGGGCCCTTTCTCTGCTCATGGTACAGTCCAAAATCATGGGGAGATCTGATTGGACCATGGTAGGGGCATAGCTCTGGGATTGGTAGAAGGGGTCAGACGTAAGTGGGAAGGATGTGTGATTGGTCATCCTGTGATGACCAATCACACAGTGATCCTGTTCACTTGGAGCGGAAGGTGTGTGTACACCCGCACCCACCAGGTGTGTCTGTGTACCTTCCAGTTTGATCCTGCAAGGGGCAGTGTTTGGATGGTGGTGAACTCTCTGCTGTTTCATCTGCCTGTCCCGTCGATACAGAGGGCCAAACTTGTTCCTGCCTCCTCTCATACGGTCTGCCCTTACAGCTGGGGGGACAGAGAACCAAATCACCAGCCCATAGTTATATCTTCTCATAGCTCAATGTTAGACCTAAAATTCCTTCATTCTAAATCAAATGATAAATTGTTATTTTGATTTTGACTTTCTAATTATTAAACCCATTTATTCACACACTTATTGAACTTTTTCTAATAAAGTAAACTTTTGTTTTCCATTTGGCACGTTTTCAGTTGTTGGAGCAGTTGATTTCTTCAACGCTAAAGAATCCCACTCTGAAGCAAACCTTTTACCACATTTACAGCAAGATTTAAATGTGGACCCATTTACAGCAGAATGCACTTTCACTGGTTTATGAGTTAGCAGATAAGTTAGATGGGAACAGAAAATAGACGTCAATGGCATGTAGGGTATGTTGCAATTGAGCAGAATAGATCTCTACACCTGTCCTGGGGGCTTTGACACAAATCACAAATCAGATAATATGAGAAATGTGTTGTTTTGGAAGCAATGGAGTGTGCAAATTGTAGCTGTGGAACTACGTTTACATATTTAGCAGATGCTCTTATCCAGAGCGACTTACAGTAAGTACAGGGACATTCCCCCCGAGGCAAGTAGGGTGAAATGCCTGGCCCAGGGACACAACGGCATTTTGCATGGCCGGGAATCGAACCGGTAACCTTCTGATTAATAGCCGGATTCCCTAACCCCTCAGTCATCTGACCCCCACTATAGGTGCCTCATGTTTACATGTACACGACGCATGTGTACATACATCATATGCAGGTGAGCCTTACCTTCTCTCTTCATGCCCACAGCCAGGCACTTCTGCAAGCGGCAGTAGGGGCAGCGCTTCCTCTGGGAGGGGTTCATAGGGCAACTCTGTCTCTCTGCACAGGTGTAGTGCTTGTTATTCTGCACGGAACGCTTGAAGAAGCCCTGCGAGGAGATGGACATGTGAGAGAGACAGACAGAGGATGAGAGAGGCCGAGGAATGGAGAGCGACAGAATAACGCGACGCGCATGTCATCTGTTGGGGTGTGTGCCGATGTTAGGGAAGAAGAAATATATGCTGAACATGATAACAGCTTTCTCTCTCTCTCTCTCTCTCTCTCTCTCTCTCTCTCTCTCTCTCTCTCTCTCTCTCTCTCTCTCTCCCTCCCTCTCTCTCTCTCTCTCTCTCTCTCTCCTCTCTCTCTCTCTCTCTCTCTCTCCTCTCTCTCTCCCTCTGTGCGCCCCAGCATGGCCTACCTTGCAGCTCTCACAAGTGAGCAGGCCGTAATGGTATCCCGACACTCTGTCTCCACACACAGGGCATCTCTCCTCCTGGTCTGGCCTCGTCTCAGGCTCTGTCTTCAGCTCCTGGCCTGGGAGAGGATCACATCATTCCAGGGTTGCATGGATGACCAATGACACTTTCAACACTTCCTCTCTCTCTCTCTCTCTCCCTTCTAAACCCAAGGCTCTACCCAAATGCTTTGATTGAATTTCAAAGAAATGTTGTAATTGGATTCTGGTGTACAGACACCAGTCTTAACCTAATTATGGATAGTGTTTGTTGTTTTTCGAGAGCACACATAATGTTACCATCTAGGCTAGCATTATGCTATGAACATTGAGTGCAACAACGATCAAGTCAGGAAAGTAGGTCAGCCCAAACACAATTTTCCTAAACATAAACTCAGTAGTTTGTGATACATGCTTTTGTACTGTCCTTTCATTGGTTCATGTGACTTGATAGCAAGGTTTATGACTGGTGGACAAGAAGTAGTGTGCAGGTCAGCCAGGAAGTTGCGCACAAGATTTTATCACAACGATTGATTGCCTAAACCGTAATCTGGGGCATCAGCCTTACATAATGTCACACGGTCAAGGGTCTGTCACTAGACTTTAATGTAATCTGTCAATAGCATTGCACGCAGACCATAAATCAATGTATCTTCTGATCAGAATTTGACACATCTCCTCAGATTCTGTATTTACTTCAGATCGATCTGTCAACCTTGTTTTGACCTCATTATCATGGTGGGTGTTCATTGAACAAAACAAATCACCTCATTCTGACGTCAAGCACACAATTCAAACATCCAGGTCTTTCGAAAATCACGGCGGCCCTCCTCCCTTTATGGCAACCGATTATTTCGGAGCGAGGCCCCCCCGCAAACAAAGATCTCAAACTCGAGAGTCTAAAGGAGCAGGCGCCATACCCCTGAGGTACACACAAGTTCACCACTCACCTGTTGAAGATCCCACCAAGGATAGCATGTCCTGGGAGCAATCAGCATGGTAGTGGAGCTGGGGGTGCTCCGACGGGTACCCAGACAGGTCCATTCCGGGGCTAAGGGGGTGCAGGGGCAGGAGCCTGAGCAGGAGCCTGGACAGAGACGGGGAGAGAGACAGAGGCAGACAGGAGGGCAGGCAGCCCTTGTGGACCGATGCTCTGCTGATGCGCCCAGGTGGACTTTGGTCCATTGTTAAGGTCATAAACCCACTCCTGACTGGCACTCCCACCCAGCCCAGCCAGAGGAAGAGAGAGAGAGAGAGAGAGAGAGAGAGAGAGAGAGAGAGAGAGAGAGAGAGAGAGAGAGAGAGAGAGAGAGAGAGAGAGAGAGAGAGAGAGAGAGAGAGAGAGAGAGAGAGAGAGAGAGGGGGGGGGGGGGGGGGGGGGGAGAGGGAGAGAGGCCTGCTGGAATCCTAAATAGACATACAGGCTGTGAAATCAGTACAGTAATAAGCAGTCATCCTGGAACATCACTGATAAGATAAGAGCTCACTGGAGACAGCAGTCCATTATTACAACTCCCATTCACACTCGGATCTCGTAGACCTGGAGCAAAGCAACCCAGATAATTACTGAATGTTATAACAAATGGATTCACCTCAACAAGAATGTGTCCTACAACTATCAAATCACTGTACACACAACCAATACTGAAAGTTATTCACTTGGTAACCCGAATACTTTTATAGATTAACAGAATATAGTGACACCACATTTGCCTTATCTTATCTTTCACTCTATGTCAACCCACAGATGGAACCAGATAATGCCACACCCATCAGCTGTCCTAAGTACAGGTAGCCTCAATTAGGAGCTCACTGACGCCAAAGCAGATAACCCAGTCCAAGGGTGATTGGTTATATCACCAGCTCGTCATCAGACTGCATGTGCATTATGGCATTCATGAACGAATAGACCGCTTCCATTCTATTGCATGTGATGATAATTACATCGAATGACATTGAAAGGAAAGGTGAAGTACTTCGGTAACTGAAAGAAAACATGTGCAGATTTCTGGATACAATTCTTCTGAACTCACTTCAATACAGAACTCTATCACAGCACCACTTTGTTTGTGTTGGAGCGATGCCTTGTACTGCCATCTGGTGGCACAACCCAAAACTTGGCACTTGAAAAGATAACTGGAAACTGTGACAAAAGTATTTTTCTCCACATAGTTACAGTACTCTGGCAACTAAGATTGTGTAAGTGGGATGAAAATGACCGATAAAGATTTGGTTAATAAAAGTAATGAATAATCGTACTAAAGTGATCCCAAGTAAACAGATGACTCCCCTTTAACCACTCAACTGATTTTGAATGTTGATGTGAAGCTGAAGAACGTTTTAGTCCCTGTGTTCATTCTCTGTCTCAGAGAAGGTCTTATTTTATGGAAATATTCTATGATGAGAACATAGTCACATTAAAAGTCACATTAAAAAGACATACTATTATTATCATCCTGCTCCTGTTCATTCAGTACACTGTATACAGTTTACCACGTTTGGGCAATCACACATCAAAACTCCATGAAGTCATAATAATACGTATTTTATTGGACGTAGTTGGATACATGACATTTTCGTTTTGCGCAATGTGATAAACGTGTCTTTCCCTTTCAGGTGCTTCATATTTTCACGCTGGTAACACGTTTCTACGAAAGAATCTTGAAGCTTGAAGCTTGAATCTAGAAGCTTGATCTCTTATGAGGACTGTGTTCAAGGGGAGGTTGTGGTCTCAGGAGATGAGCACACTGGTTCTCCTTCAGCCACATACCAGACCTCATTGTGCCTGTTCACAAATTTCCTTGGGCTGTAACACACACGCACACACACACATATGTAAACACACACACACACACTAAATGTTACAGTATCAAATAGAACTAATAGGAGGACATTTTGACAAGAACATTTCCTCACCTGTCATATCCCACAGCGTAATGATAGTTTTTGTTGTAAGTGGCCCCGACATTGTCCAGCTTTGTGGACAGAAGGTGAGAGTGGAGCTTGTCGGACACGAACAACATCCACCCCCCATAGCTCCTCACGTACACTTTCATGTCCGGCATGTCTGTGAAGAACACCTGCAAAAGGAAGGATCAATGGAGTCAGTCGGGGGAGAAGAAATATACAAACACTGAGTGATCTCTGCTTCTACCGTTTCATCAGTTGGTTTGGGAGGAGCACTTTGGTGGGCAGATGGCAACAGGAAACTCATGGTGTAGGTGGTCGGGTCCCACAAATTGCCTGTCTCTTCTGTTTTGATAATCACTGGACCTGTCATGTCAATTTCTATACCTGTTGGGGGTAAAAAATCATCTTAAGACAAAACTTAATTAATACTTGTTAAAATTGGGTAACGTACGCACGCACTCATGCACACACACACACCAGCCTCATTTGAGCCAGTGATGTATTTGAAGAGTCTTCCAAAGGCTGTTGTCATTGCGACTTCCATGATGTAGGATTTCTCCTCTGTTGTCACCCATTTGGCGGGTTCATAGTGACGCACCTGGAAGACAATCACAAACACTGTCCCTAGGTGATTGGTACAAATAGTGTACAGCACAAGAGTGGGTTCAGAGGAAATGAACACAATTACTTCCTAATTTCCACTGTAGCAGCAGGCTCACCTCATAGCCGTCACTCTCACAAACCAGATCGTACAGAAGACATTCTTTAGTCTCAGTACAGAAGCTTGTCGGTAGATCTGAGTTCCTGAAAAGACATTTGCCAAACAGATTGGCTTTTAAGGATTATTAATTCTCAATTGACACAAACTGTATACAATCCACATGTGTCCATATTGTTAAAGCCAGGGTCGGTAATGTTTTTGAGAAGCATTTTTTGGTTGTCATATTTGTTGAAATGAACTTCACACCCTGGTAGCAATCAATAAATCAAATGTTATGACATTCAAATAAAATAAATATGGTATATGTGGAGGTTGCAGGACTGTAATTAACACCACCAATCCTTGCGTTTGGACCAAATGCAGTGCATCAGTGTTTTGGGGGAGTGGCTTTGAATGGAGGTGGTGAGATATTTGGGGTTGGATACTTTCAAACTCAAGCCAAATTTCTAGTTTTGCAAAACATACCTACCCTGCCTTTAAACTACACAATTTAAGTAATATAATCACAGAAAAGGTGAAGGGATACACGTCCCTTTGGTTGGGTGATATAATCACAGTGATCCTGATGTTTGCTGATGGTAAGTTATAACTTACCCAATTTTGGCTTCTACTGTCAACACCAGCAGCAAGCCAGCCAACCCTGCAAGAAAGACCCTGACACCATATACACAGGCACAGGCATATACAGGCACACGCAACACACAAAAAAAACCACACACACACAATCATTCACAGAGGAAATTCACCCTTAGTACATCAACAGACTGAATCACTACCAATGCCACACTGTAGGGATATTACTATAACTAAGGCATTATTGTAACAACAAGGTTATACACTACCAAATGTAAATGTACTTATATTTCTTATTACTTCACTGTGATCACCACATGTACAAGAAAAGCACTTCAGATGTATAAACATTTATGGAGACATTATCCCTCATTTAACAATAGCTGTACAGAAACCAAAACATTTGATGCAAAGATTCAACTCCCAATTCTACTTACATTTTTATGAAGAATGCAGTTGTGTTTGTCCAAACAGTCAAAAGTGTGCAGCACCTCAAGAAAGTGTACAGAATGGATGGAGCAGAGCCACTATTTAAATGACTTGGGTTACAAAAGTAGCACTGGTCCCTCCTCCAAACTTATAACACATGCCCTTAACAAGTGACCGCCTTTGATAAGCAGAATCAAAGGGGGATCTATTAGTTTTTTTTGAGCCAAGTTGAATTATGTGACATTGTCAGTTTTAGTAGACAATCCTGCAGAGCTGGGCGAGAGAATGTGGAACAAGTTTGGTCACGTGTGTGAGACAGCTGTTTCGTAAGAGAAGATTTTCACCTTTAGAACAAACCACCCGAGGGTCTGTTTGCATTGTGGCTTCACTACAAAGACAACACTTTAACATTATATAAATATTCATCTGTCTTGTCCTTCCATATCACTCAGTACCAAAAGAGAAAAGAACTTGAGGAAAGTTTAGACTGTTTAGATACTGCATAGTAATCCTTCATTGTCGGATAATGTCAATTTAGGATAAGGATAAAGATATTTTTATTGTCATTCCAAAACATGGTACATGAGCTGGAACGAAGTTAGGTAATGAGGTCCAGTTAAAACCACTCACAAATAAATAAATAAACAAACTACTCATCATAAATTAATACAATAAATACAGATAACCAATCATACACACACATAGATACATACAAAAAAAACTGAGAAATTAGCAGCATTGTAATACAATGCAATGTAACTTTTAGGACAAAAGTTCAGTTGGTCAGTTCTAAGGAAAATCTGACAGCTTCTGGGAAGAACCTGTTCTTTAACGTGGTTGTTCTGATGATGCGCAGCATCCTGCCTGAGGGAGACGGACAAATAGTCTATTGGCAAGGTGGAAAAATAGTTTTTTGGGGTGTTTCCCAGTTTTGTTATAATGTTTACCCTCTTAGGATGGCCACAAACACAGCTGGATTTGAAGTCTAACATGATAGCAAGATTTAACCCGACTTTCATGTTGTGTGGACAGCTGACCACTCTTTCCAGAGCTCAGTGGGAGATCAGCCTAACTTGGATGGTTGAGCTTCAGTGGAAAAACCTTGTATGATCTTTTCTCTCATGTAAACCCATGAGACCCATTCAGTGCTTTCGGCACAAATCTCGGGTCAAGATATTTCCTGTATGGTGTATGCTGCTTTAAATGACCTGTGTCCTGGGCTCACACATAGATTATTCCATCACAGAAAGGTCAGCACAAACGACTGGCTTTCAGACAGCACACTGTGCAAACACAGCAGGGAAACACAATAGCTCAACCAAGGATAATTGTAAATCCTTGAGTCTGGTAGGGTAGGGCATAACTAATGCTTAAAATGAAACTCTGTGTCACAGCTGGACATAAAATGTATTCCTTGATTTACATCAGCCATATACTGCAACAACATCTTGGAGTGAGTCTTGACTCTGTCTTCCTTCTCTTTTCTCTCTCCCTTACTAGTATCAGTTCATCAAAAAAGATTCTGTTGATAATCTTCCACACCAGTTTTTGCTTGGAGACAGTGTAAAACGTCCATCCCATTTCACTGAGTGATATTTATCTTCCATGGTTTCTCCATGTTCAGTAGCAATAATGATTCACAAAAGGAGGAAATACGTGGTGCGTGAGGTTGGCCTTGCAAGCAAAATGATGCAGGACAGCGTCGGGCATAGAAAAGAATTAGAAGAAGTGAAAACATGGAGGTCAAGGGTTGATAACACTAAAACAAACAAATAGACCAAACACAACATCTGCTTAAACTTGGCATATGTCCTTGGTATGGACCTTGCAAAACTATTTGTTCTAGCTGCAGAGATTTGACCAGATTTACCCTGGGGAGCACCCCTTCTCCCGTAGAGTTTTCTTAAAGTGGTAGTTATTCTCAGCATAATTTAGCAAACAAAACCTAAACATTGTCCAAAATGAAAAGAACAGTAATAGCCTAGGTATTGAACAAACAAATACGACTCCAACCACATTGTTCCACATGCCCTCCCCCTCCTTAGTTTCTCTCCTGCAGCCTAGCCCATAAACTGGCTGGGAGAAGATACTGCTGTTACTAAGAGTGCTACACAATGATATAATTTTCTCTCACATGAATACTATTCATTTGCTTTTTATCAGTTGTTACCCGTGTGCATGTGAAGGTTGAGATTCCTGCTTTGTCCCCAAGTCTCACTATACTGCACACAATTGAATTAACTGGGTCCATTTGTTAATTTGACTAAAGGACGGATTAAATGTATAAACAAAAGAATGAGAAAAGAAATGAATGAATAGAAGGTGGAGTTGTGGAGAGAGGCCCAGCTGACATCCAATCGTGGCAGAAGGTACCGTGGAAACGGGGCCCTGATTTAGAACAATAGCCTTTTTGATCAGCTGCAAGCATGAAAGTGTGACTTTGTCTCTGTTGATAAGTTGGTCATTGTCTTGTGGTTGTCATTTTTCTGATGTGTTCATGTGTTGGTTTCAGAAATTATTGGAAGTGAGAAAGATACAGTTTATTCATTATAATAACCCTGGATTGACTGTGTATAGTTACAGGGGTATATTAGTCTACAAAGACTATAGAAGTGAATCTGACAAACAGAAGGCTTTGGTTCACATGATAGACAGCACAGAAACAAACCTGAGCTGGCACTGTCTAAATAGTTTGAAAGATTTAAAGATTTAATTTTCCTTCAGAGCAAAGTACACATAACTCCATTCTAAATTTTCAATCAGAATGCTGAAACAATTCTGGAACAATTCTGTCTTGACTGTTTAACATACAGTTGATTTGACAACACATTTTGAAGTGCTGTCGTTGTACTGTAGGCAATGACATTTACTTGTAATTCACTTGCACAACAGTGCATCTACTTTAACAGAGTAAAATAATTTTGAGATCAAATGTGCGACATTCACATTAGACAAAATTATGAATTTAAAAAAGTGTTTATCTAACATGGTCGTTTATATATTGGTTGGGGATAATATGCCACAGTATCAAGACTACTTGTCCAACACTGTTGTTGACAGTGTGTCCAAACTGACAGCTTGATCTGTTAAGAAAAAGAAGCTCAGACGGAGGTTGGGTCCTCAGGAGCAGGGCACATTGGCTCCCCTTCAACCACATACCAGACTTCATTGTGCCTGTTCATAATCTTCATTGGGCTGTAATACACACACACACACACACACACACACACACACACACACACGAGCGCACCCACACAAATGCATTCACATACACACATACGCCTTTAGTATTTCTGTGAAATGAATTGGAGGCACACATTTGGAAAATGTTGACTTTCTCACCTGTCATATCCCACAGCGTAGTGGAAGTCTTTGTTGTACGTGGCCCCGAGATTGTCCAGCTCTTTGGACAGGAGGTTGGATTGGATCTTGGATGACAGGGACATCATCCACCCCCCATAGCTCCTCACGTACACGTTCATGTCTGGCATGTCTGTGAAAAACACCTGGAGAGGAAAGGAGTCATCCGGATCTCAAAGTTACAACACAGACGTCAGCCATCCCCAATTAGCGGCCCGCGGGCCAGATCCGGCCCGCAAGAGCCAAATGTCTGGCCCACGCTGACAGCTTTAACTCTATTCATGCTGCCAGTTTGAATGCAAACTATCCAGAAAAACATCATTTTAACATCATACAAGCACTCGGTTTTGATTATGTGTAAAACAACATCGGCACAAGAGAGCGCAACAGCTGCCTCGTTACACGTTTCTTGGAAGCTTGCAAGAGCTAAGAAGCCATTCGCCTAAGTTTTAAACCAAGAAAAAGATAAGAGAAGCTTGTTGAGCTGTTCCGTTGCAAGTTCCGCTGTCGGCTAACACGGCAACCAGAAGAGTCGAAGTTTTAGCTGAGGAGTGTTTTTCCAGTCTAGTCTCCGATTTGAGGAAAACAGAAGCATTCTCACTAGCAATAGACTCGTCCTGTGACCGAACCGACATGGAACAGCTGTTTGTTGTGTTTGCTGACTGTTTGCACAGAATATGCTCCAGCGGCATTTATTCGCTCCAGCGGCCTAATTAAATAGTCGGTTTTGGACACATTTTGTTTCAAGAGTAAATGTTTCTCTTGTGTGACTGTGACTCCCAACACCACTACTAATAATTATAAAATCATAATAGAAGTAACATCCGCGCATGAAACTGTCTCCCCCAAAAAAACATGTTGGCCCTTGGCTTGGCATGCCTGACCAAATTTGGCCCTTTTGGAAATCAAATTGGGGAACCCTGGTCTACAGCAAGCGGATGATACTGTATCAAACATGTCATCTACTGTCATTAAGAGGACAAAATAAATCCAAAACCTAAACTGGTCTGAGTTCCCCTATTCATTTATGCTATTTATTCAATGGTATTATTGTCAACACTGCCTTAGCCAGTAAACAAACCAAGGGAAAGTCTGTTACTTACATTACACTACACTTAATCTCATAATTTTCCCCTCATTCTTTTTTCAGTGTGTTTAGGATGAAAATGATCAGTGACACACAATGGTGATGAACCTCTACCACTGAGTTATACCTATCCCCCTAGGATGCCACATCAGTTACTTTGTCATCAGTTGGTTTGGGAGGAGCACTCTGGTGGGCAGACGGCAGCAGGAAACTCATGGTGTAGGTGGATACTTTCCACATACTCTTCTTTTCCTGCATTGTGATAATCACAGGGGCTGTCATGTCAATTTTCACACCTGTTGGGAAAGGAATCATGTCAAGACAATGTTGAACATTTTAGGTACATGTAGATCAATATTGTATGGGAAGATTGTGTTGATTACACTCATTTCTGCACACAGAAATGCACACACGCACCAGCCTCATTGGACCCATTGATGTATTTGAAGAGTCTTCTGAAGAGGGTTCCGAGTGCCATTTCCATAAAGTAGGAATCCTGCTCTGTCGTCACCCATTTGGTGGGTTCATAGTGACGCACCTGAGTGGGTTCAGTGTTTTGTTGAGTGGAAATGTACTTCCTACTTTGACTCAATGACTTCTTAATTTCTACTGTAGCTCCGGACTCACCTCATAGCCTTCATTTTCACAAACCAGGTCATACAGAAGACATTCTTTAGTCTCAGTACAGAAGCCTGACTCAGAGGAGTTCCTGAAAAAAAAGACAAAAGATCTAACTGAATGACATGAAAACTGCAAAAAAAAAGTTAAGAATACAATGCAGAATTAAGCAAATCATGTCAGAAGTGTGGTCCTGGGAGGTATTCCAGAAAGCAGTTTATGCGACATCACCGGGTAAATTAACTCTCCAACTGACGCACAATGTCACAGCAACTTACTGGCAATGTTGCTGCAATGCTAGGTGTCAGCTGGGGAGTTAACTTACCCAGGGTAGCCTATGTCTCATAACCTGCTTTCTGGAATACCCCCCTGGTGTGTACTTAACCCTTGTGTTATCTTCGGGTCATTCTGACCCATCAGTCATTGTGACCCACCGTCGTATTGTGACAAATTTACCTCATACAAAAACAAAGTGAAGCATTTTATTTTAACTGTCGGGCTGTCTCAGACCCCCCACATTGGAATGGTTAAAAGAAAATTATTTGTATTTGTTTTTGTATTGGGTAAAATTGGGTAAACACAACGATGGTTCGTTATGAACCTTTGGGTCATGTGACCCGAAGGCAGCACGAGGGTTAAAGCACAAGTAAGTACCAGCTTACCCAACCCTGGCCTCTACTGTCAACACCAGCAGCAAGCCAGCGAACCCTGCAAGAAAAACCCTGACACACAAACACAATGAAGTTCAGTGTCATCACAGGAACCAGAATGAATCACCCATTTAACTCAATTCTGATGTAGAAAAT
The DNA here is from genome assembly GCF_963692335.1 of Osmerus eperlanus. Taxonomy (NCBI): domain Eukaryota; kingdom Metazoa; phylum Chordata; class Actinopteri; order Osmeriformes; family Osmeridae; genus Osmerus; species Osmerus eperlanus. The sequence goes on from NC_085019.1 coordinate 7,311,548, forward strand.
AAATGCTGTTGATTGTTTTTACCAAAAGGATTGCATTTAAGATATACAGTACCGTTTGCACATTTCTAGAGACATCATCCATCTTTTAACATTGTACCAAAGTAAATCAAAACATTTCACACAAAGATAGCTTTAAAATATTTAAATCCACACTAAACTCAAGTTTCTACTTACATTTTGACGAAGATTGTTGTGTTTGTTAAAATAGTTAAATGTTTACAGAACCCTCAGAAGTGTCAGAATGGTTGGACTAGAGCCACTATTTAAATGAAAGTAACATTGGCCCCTCCCCAAACCTGTGAGACACACCCTGAACAAATGACTATCTTACGAAAGAGTCTTTGTGTACCAAGTTGAAAAATGTGACATGGACAGTGTTAATAAAAGACCCTGCAGAGTTGGGAGAGAGAGAGTGTGTGAAACAAGTTTGATAGTTGTGAGGCTGCTGTTTTGTAAGTGAAGTTTCACCTTTAGAACAAATCAGATCTGTTTGTATTGTAAATTCACTAAAGGGACAACCATTTACAATAATATCATCAAGACCTCAATGGCCGATGACCATAACTGGGATTGTTCTGTTCCAGGGGAACCACAAAAGAAAATGTCTCTTATGTAAACCTACAGTTTGATGTTCAGTACGAGCACCACAAATCTTAAAGATCTTAAATTGGTCTCATCTGGTAGCCTACAAACTCACACTCACACAACACATATCATTACAGAAATGTCAGCTTCAGAAAATTAAATCACATTCAGAAATCACACCAGGGAAACACAGCAGTTCAACCAAAGATCACTGTAATCCCCCAAATCTGGTCGGCTGTAAATTAAATCATGGTAGAAATTAAATTTTGTGTCACAGCTGGAGACAACAATGCCATGCCTTGATTTACATCAACGATTTACTGCAGGTAAGTATCTTAAATTGTCATCTATCTTATGACAAACATTTTTTGGAGACATTTGTCCGAAAACCACTATGCTTCACAGTACTGAATGTAATTTAATCTTCAATGACTTCCTTGGGATTAGACATTCTTTGTTGTCTAGCAGTAACAAAGGATTCTCCACCAAAGGAAATACAGTAAGAGGGTGTGCACGTGAAGGTTCAATTTCCTGCTTTGGATTACCACAGGTCTCACGATACATGTTCTAAAAAGGTTTTCATGCGTTGTTCTGGTGGTCCCTAGATCTTAAATCCTTGTAATGAATTCTGTTGTGAATAGGGACAATGGATCTAGTCCACCACACCTACAGGCGCCATGGAAATAGGAACCTGATACAGAACTTCAGAGACAATCTGATCAGCTGCAGTTATGAAAGTGTGATTTTGTGTCTGTTGATGACCTGGTCATCTTCTCCTGGTCTTCCACACACCTTGACCTTGACTGTTTATGTATTGTATAGCCCTTGATTGCCAGTGTTTGGTTACAGCTGCATACTCTATAAAGAAAATCATAGGATACTTGACACGTCATGTAATTCACAACCGAAAAGAAAGCTTTTAATGAATGTTGTTAAGCTTCAAATTAAAATGAATGTGGAAAGAAACTTGAGCAGGGCTGACAGAATACGGCTGGAACAGTTGAACATGTACTTTCTGTTAGTGCAGGACTATGGGAAAGTACAACACGATCTCACGAAAGATCAGTTCTGATTCTCTCACATGACAACGTACGAGACCATGTGTACCGAACAACACTTCTGGAACCTTAGGCACGACTGTTGGTTGAACACAACGTTGATTTTAAACTTTGGGTGAGTGAGGCATTGTGAAGACATTCAGATGTACTAGTTTATAGAAGCAGCACAATGAAAAAAGAATCACTTAAGTTAAAAGGGACGGTATTTCCCATCATTGGACAAAATTGATTGTCGCGTTTTCCTTTTGATTTGACACCAAAAGGAAAGTCAAGCAATAAAATGTTTAGGATTTTCAGCTTTTAGGTCAATGGTTGAGAAGGAGATAGCATTGGTTTCCCCTCGAACCAATTGAAACACAGGGCACCTCTGGGATCAATAAGATCAATCAGATCAGATCAATAAGATCTGCTTCAGCTGCTGTTGCTGCCACTGCCATGAGAGCGGCCTCCTCGGCTCTCGTCGTTGCTCTCCTCCTTGATGTCGTCCATGATGAGGTCGTACAGGTTGTCCAGGCTGCCCTGGCTAAGACACGTATTGACCGTGGATCCGGAGCTGTCGTGGGAAGGGCTCGGGTTCACCACCCTGGGCTTCCTGTTGACCTGGCGACTTCGTGGGTGCACACACTCTGTCCCTGGGACATGGGGTTCTGGGGGAGCAGGGACCAGGCCGTCACTGATCAGGCTGGCGGGAACGATGTCACCTCTTGGTGATTTGGTTTCAAACGTGTCTATGATGTCAATGAGTTCTAGAGTATTGTATACCATGCACAATGATGTTTTGTGGGATTGTGGAGGCATAAACAAACTACTGTAAAGCAATCCACTGTTTTCCATCAATGTGAGTGTGTACAGTATGTGCGTGTTTGAATGTGAGTGCATAACCTTGTGTGTGTATGTGTTAGGGTTGGGGTTATAGTCCTAACCCTACATTTATTTTGTTTTCATCCAAAGCTGCTTGAGTATGCACTGTAAACCCCCATTTCAGAATTCTCATAACTTTTGTGGAAACAGATGACTATTTGGGTAATCCAACGCAATTTCTTAAAGTAAATAATAATGTAGACAGACGTAGATCTATGAATTAATTCAATGAACAGTCTTTTCAGAATGTACTCAAGAGATTAGATTACTGAAATAGTTTGATGTAATCAGTTTCCACAAAGGTTTTGAGTAAACCCCTTATCGGGGTGTTGGGGGGTGGAGGGGGTTGGGGGTGGGTTACCCCTTACTGTGTAATCTTGTGAGTGTCTATGTGTGTATGTGTGTATGTGTCTATGTGTCTATGTGTCTATGTGTGTATGTGTGTATGTGTCTATGTGTCTATGTGTGTATGTGTCTATGTGTCTATGTGTGTATGTGTCTATGTGTGTATGTGTGTATGTGTCTATGTGTCTATGTGTGTATGTGTCTATGTGTGTATGTGTGTATGCCCGTGTATAACCTTGTCTGTTGTAGCAGTCCTCAGCAAGGCAGCTGTGTGGGTTCCGTGTCTTGCCAGGCTCTCCTACCCCTCCCTGGAGTGGAGGCAGGATTTCAGTCGGGATCACCAGAGATCTGCACCTGTAGCACGGAGAGCCCAGATCCATGCGGCCAAATCCCCTTGGAGAGAAACAACATCTGGTCAATGAGAGATGTACATGTGTAATAACCCATGGGAACAGTCATGGGACAGCTTCTACCTGAAGACACGAGCGCAGACGAGGCAGTTGAACTGCCCAATACCCCACATTCTATTTTGAGGGACAGGGTCGTACTTCTGCTTGCACAGATGACATCGAGATACCTGGATGGATGACGAAGACCGAGATTGAAGAGTGAATCAACCGAATCATTTCCACAAATAATACCCACTCACGAAACCGATGCTATATACAGATGCATGCCGTGGAACGTGATCTGAAGTGTGAGCGTGTTACTGGGGCTGAGTGGAGGGCAGTGAACGCAAGGTGGGTGCAATACCCTCTTCCTCAGGGGCACGCGACGCCACCAGTCCTTGTCGCAGGCCTGACAGGCAAACTGGTGCACGGCAGAGGGGGTAAGGTTCCGCTGAGCGTTGTCAAACATGCGCTTGTTCTTCTCCGTGAGAGGCAGGACCTGTAAACGCTGGCCCAGTTCCTGACAGATTCAAAAACACACACGCGGTCTCTTCAGCTGTAGTTTTTTGCGTATTTTATGGTGGTGTATTAAGGCGTTTCTCGACTGCAAAGAAAAACGGTGTAAATACTTGGGAAACATGGCCATGGATGACGAACCTTTATGTCCTCGTCCTCCTTGGGTCGTCTGTCAGCTCGGGTCTGAAGTTTACATATTTAGAATGAAATACAGTAGTGAACAACATTTCCCCTACCAGAGAATCTTTTATCCTATCCCCCTTTCAACGATGTAATTATTGATGTGTGATTTTATTGGTATTTTATTGGTGTATTGTGAAGTATCAGGCAAAAAGTGAATTCCGATCTTGAATTATAAACACTGGGTGTCCCTGCCTGTGTTATATACATTCCATATATCCGCCTATATCAGCCTGTATCCGCCTACATAATCCAACCTGTGCAGGTGGAACCAGGGGCGGGGCTTGTTGTCGCTCCTCTGCTGTGAGCCTCTCAACGACATTCTACAGAGGAGGCCAATGAGGAGTCAGGTTGCGCCCAAACTACATGACAATGTTTAAACAAATTATTTAAACAGACATTGTCCTGATGCACCTACAAGTAAGACAACACACACACTCACACACCTCAAACACACACACACACATTCACACACACACAAACACACACACACACATATACATATAATCAACTACCTTGACAGCCAGGTCTTTGTGTAGGCATCGTCTATCTTCATCATCCAGGTCTGCACAGACACAAAAACAAATGCAATATATCAAGAGGCTGTCGGCCCTTAGAAATTGTAAGTAAGGTTACAAACATCACTGTGTTAAAAAAAAACGAATGGAAAATTAATGGAACAATGTACCTCTATCCTTCATCAGAATCACCTCCATGGTGACCATGTGATGGTTGTTTAGATATCGCCTCATTAGTATTGTTGCCTTGTCAATGGCAACCTTGCCATGAAACTTCTCTCTGAATCGTCTGACATTTTTTTCCAGCTTTGTTAACAAAACAGACAAGTTAGTTATGATGTGGTAACCAAGTTTGAAAACAACTGAGTAACCGTTTCACTCCAAGGATTCCACACTACAGCAGCCAAATTGCGAGCGGGCATGTCCTATAGTGTTGTCTATTTCTCTGCACCAGTAAAAACCAAAGACAAAAAATGTGTATCCTATAACGATACCATATCTATAGTTTTAATTCATAAATAACAATTTGATTGATAATTAATTTGGATAGTAGGCTCACAATAACGGTACATTTAGTATTTGCCCTATAACTAAATTGGCTCAAAAGACGCGTCATGCGAGCAAAGTGACAGAATAAATAGTCGGGACTATCAAACGTGATATAAAAGCTAGAATAATAATTGTGTAGCCTACCTCAACCTCAACATTCATTTTATTTCCCTTTTTGAGATCGAAAGGATGCTTATCGAATGTTTCAACACTAATAGCAATATTTGCGTTTCGTGCTGTAGACTTTAGTTTGACTCCTATTTCCTGTTATTGGTGGATTATTAACTTTCGTTTTGGTATCTACGGTGGCCCTAAAGTGCACGGATTGCTCTTTGCCACTAGAGGGAAATCATAACCAGCCATGATAATTGCAGTAACGCGAGTTCACACACACACACACACACACACACACACACACACATACACACACGTACATCTATATAGTTATTATTTCCTTGATTTACAGAGATACATTAGGTCTATTTTTCATTGTCTAGATTGACAGGTTTTCTCTAAAAACGAGACCCTGCTCCGCTGCTCGCCCTGTCTACCAGCACACACAAACTGACCAGTAATCACCAGTATGCGTAATCCTGTCCTTTGCGCATTTGTCGGCAAGGGACTACAACTCCCGCACCCCATTGGACACAGTGTAACTATGACCCATTTAGGTCACTGTTGGTCATTGCAGGGTGTATCGTGATGTGACTGATTACATTTACATTTAGTCATTTAGCAGACGCTCTTATCCAGAGCGACTTACAGGAAATACAGGGACATTCCCCCCGAGGCAAGTAGGGTGAAGTGCTTTGCCCAAGGACACAACGTCAGTTGGCATGACCGGGAATCGAACTGGCAACCTTCGGATTACTAGCCCGATTCCCTCACCGCTCAGCCACCTATTGTTTAGCTGAAGGGACTGTGAAGAGTAAAACATTTTTACAGGTTAGTAGCTTTTTGGAATTGAATGTGTAAATAAGAATGTGTTGGAGTGGACGCTAAAATCGAAATGTGGGAAGTCGATGTCTAGCCTCGGGCAGCCTGCATTCTAACTAAGTAGGTACATTTTGAAACTTCTCTATTGCTCAGACACAAGACAGTTAACGTTGTTATATTAGATATAACTAGAGAGTAGGCTATAGCCTATATCCAATTGATGCAACATTTATGTAAGATACTTGCATAATAATTCTGAGGCTGCATTGATCACAAGAGAAACTTGTTTCATTAAAAAAATCATAGCATTAATGTCAGTTGACAGTTAAATGAAGTGGGACAAGCATTGCAACCCCAGGTCAGTCTGGCTGTAACCACTGCAGCCAAAGCGTTCCTGGGACAGTCAAATAGGATTATGGCCTCTTAAGCTTGAAACAAAAGCTCTGCTTCACATAGAGGCCATGGCCCTTAGACACAGTAAGTTACTGTATCAAAGTCAAAGCATACCAACTACAACATGGCCACATAGTTCATCAAAGACCACCACATCTAGGAAAAGTCTGAAAAAACAATAAGTCAGTGTTTGCAACATCTTCCTGTTGCACTCAAGATCCATCTGTGGCTGTTGTCCGGTATCCATGGGGACCAGGAAGGTTCTGGTGACAGGGTGCTCCTCTGGCATCGGCCTAGCTGTGGCTGTCCGACTGGCCAGGGATGATCTCAGGAGGTTCAAAGGTCAGACACTCCACAAACCTTGAATACTGAACAGATTCTTCGAATTTTGTGTGTAAATACACTGATCTGTGTGTAAAAACACGGATCCATGGTGGATCCGATGATCAAGTTAACCAGCTGTGGATGTGGGTCAGTGGTGGCCACCATGAGGGACCTGGGGAAGAGGGAGGCCCTGGAGCGGGCGGCCGGCAAGGCTCTGAACAGGACCCTGGAGATCAGACAACTGGACGCCTGCTGTGAAGACTCCATCAGAGAGTGCGTCAACAGCCTGCCGGACAGACTGGTGGACGTGCTCGGTAAGTAAACCCCCGTCTCTGTCGCCACACCCTCAACATCGTCACGATCTGTGTGTATGGGATGAAAAAGTCCCTCTTTAAATTCTCTCAAACGTATTCCACTCGATTATTACGTCGTCCTATGACAGTCACGCGTTAAGGAACCTAACCTCAGAATGAGTAGTGTGTGATACCGATGATGGTTTGACCTTCCCAGTGAACAATGCTGGCGTGGGGATGATCGGGCCTCTGGAGTGTCAGAGTGTGGAGTCCATGCAGGACCTCTTCAACACCAACTTCTTTGGTCTGGCGCGTCTGGTGAAGGAGGTGCTGCCCGACATGAAGAAAAGGCAGAGCGGACATATTGTTGCGATGAGCAGTGTCATGGGGATTCAGGGTGGGTCAGCCAGGCGGCGTTACCACTTAACCGTCAACAGTCATGTCACAAAACATTCAGTAGAGAATGGGATGGCTTGACGGGGTTGCCTGTCCTCATTTACACTGCATTTTTGAGAAAAGTCTAACGTGCCGCAATTTATTTGGTGTCTTACACGTAGGTCTGCTCTTCAATGACGTCTACTCGGCTTCAAAATTTGCGGTGGAGGGATTTTGTGAGAGTCTAGCTGTTCAAGTCATGAAGTTTAATATCAAGTGAGTACGCTGAGAAAGACACCTGATCACTGCAGTAGGACAAGAACAGTTGAAGTACACTATATCACCATTTTAAACACAGGTGGTCTGTCTGTGTCTCCCTTCCTCTCTCGTCCCGAGAATGACTCTAGTGGAGCCGGGGCCGGTGGTGACAGAGTTTGAGAGGAAGGTGTATGAGGACGCCGAGAAGATGGACCTGTCAGGGACAGACGAGGAGACTGCCAGAATCTTCCGCCAGATATACCTACCGTACTCCAGGAAGGTCTTCGCCTCCCTAGGCCAGACCCCGGAGGACATAGCCGAGGTGAGTTTGTTTAGGAAACGCCTCATATTCATGGTTTGTAAAAAAACGGGTACCAGAGCTGAATTGCTAGACGCGTGGCTCAGCTCAGCTCATTTCTTGCAGCAAACGCTGAAAGTGATCACAGCCAAGGATCCTCCACTTCGCCACCAAACCAACCGTCTATACGTGCCCATGACTGCCCTGAAGCAGGCTGACCCCACGGGCCGCCTGCCTCTGGACACCTTCTACAAGATGCTCTTCAAACATGACCGTGTGTTCAATGCCAGTCTGGGGGTGCTGCGTATGCTACAGAAGAGAATGGGGAAAGGTTCCATATGAAGGACAGTCACATTGAAACCCCTGGAGGGATGGTGTGAGTAAAGACAGAATCAATGGGCTTTTAAGATTCTGGTGGAGTGTGTGTGTGTGTGTGTGTGGGGGGGGTACTCCTTACTGTTAGTCCTGGGTTCCTCTTCACTCAGAACCTCTGACTCATAATGCCTACACCAGGATTGGAGAGTACAGTAGATAGGACTGAATGATAGGCGCAAATGTCAGGGACACATGAGGTTCTATTCAGTTATGTTTTTGTGTGAAACCCAATCATTTGCCTTGAGCTGTTTGTACATTAAACACAGGGGTGTATGTTTCATAATATATGTGTGGGACATTGGAAATTGTAACACCCTTTTATTAGGGCAGGCTTTTATTAAGAACATTATATTTATTGGCCGCATCCTCGGTTATAAACCCACATTTAAAACAAAACCTTCACCCCTGATTAAGTGTATAAAAAGTAAATTCCCAAAAGTATGTCACTCCAGACTATGCTCTAAACTGTGATGTTTTCTTCAGGTGAACCTCATTGGCAGTGCCAGTGTGTCTCTAGACTGACCGGACTGCCTGCTCTAACTGCACCTGTTCAGCCCTGTCTGTCAGATAGCTGGATATGCTTACACACCTGTAATTGTACATTTCGATTTCTGAATCATTATTATTGTGTTTGAACTGAATTACTGCATACGTTAACAATACTTGAATAAACACAAGACAAACATATTTGTTTTGTTACTTCATCAATGGATATACAATATAAATCCTTTGACAAGGAACATTGGACACATAAAGGATCAAGCATCACCGTGTAAAATAAGCAGTACTGTACATGGTGGATGATGGAAATATTCAAATAAGATGATTTCACCATGGGTATTCTGAAAGCATACCAGTATCTGCTTATAGATAGAACATACAGACTACCTATATACTGGATAATGGATATAATAGCCATCACCTATGGTAATGCAATACCAATGATAACATATTGTAACAAGCAGGATGTAATGACGAACTAAGCAATTTCATGTTGTCAGCACATCAGGGTAAGAAGAAAACGTCTAAAACGAAATTTGTCAACACGATTATATGAGTACTGATCTGTGCAAAACAATATCGAAAGAAGGAGAGTGTCAGAGGATATTACACCACAGTTCATATATTACACAGGTCTTATTTTCATCTCAATGGCTTTCAGTGAATATTGATATCCTTTCCAGGACACCCAGTTAATCCCTAACCCATAGATAGAGCTTCCCCACAAATACTGACCATTAGGATTCACACTGTGGCACTCCCCATACCACCATCCACCTAAATACTGTTTAGCACAGTTGGTGGAACTGGAATGATCTTGGTCTTTGTCAAAGGTGGAAAACTTCTTCCCGCTGTCTGCAGTCATGGAATTCCCTGAAATTGCAAACAAAAGTGGAATTGGTTTAAGATGAGATGTCCTGATCTCAAATGTAAAAACACGTGACGGGTCGAGGCGAGAAGTGCAACTCACCGGCTCCTCCGTCTGTGAAGCCACTAAGGTACAGTTGGTATCCGTCGTTTTCCGGCCCGACAGAGAAGGAGGAGTACTGGACATGGACCTTAGCTCCCTCAAAGTCCTCCATGTCCACCCTCAGCTTGTACGTCTTCCTCAGAGTGAGGAGGTGGACGTTCTCTAGCCCTGGCGACAGACAGCGACTTGACGACAGACGCATACAGGGGTGGATATAGTTTACACACACACACCACTTTTAACAACTCTCCTTCAGGAACCCAACACAGAAACTAGCCTAGCGCTTTATATTCTTACCCAACCAGTACTCTCCAGATGCTTGCCCAAACCCACTCTTGTACTGATCCCATTTTCGGTAGAAGTTAACGGTCCCATCCTTTCTCCTCTGGATCACCTGGGATAGACAGATGGTCGACATAAGAGGAAGGTTTCTCCACTGCATCACCGTCACATATCCTGTATCAACCCTTAGAAGACATTAAGAACCACACCAGAACAACATACAATGGACCCCCAACACACACCGTCCATCTACCCCCATCTGGTTCATCCACACAGCCCATGTCACAGTAAACCTGGACAGGGGAAGTTGGTCCGGCAGGGTAGATGGTATACACTCCACTGGAGCCGAAGCCGCTGCTGTACACGTCAGCACAATCCACTGGTAGGAAAGGCGGTGAGCTCACTGCGACTGGGAGCAGTGCAACCAGGACCACAAAGACCTACAAACAAGCAAGCACAAATCCTTCGCTGAAATCCTAAATCCTTCCTTGAAAATTCTCTTCTAGACTCAACCTGTCATTCACCAGCCAATCTCACCTTCATTTTTCAGCAAAACTATGAACAAGATCTAGATCCTTCTTGGCTCCGGGAAAAGACAAGTATTTGAGCGAGTGAATGATAACCTGTTAACTGGAGCTCCCAGTTTTCTGCCTTAAAAGGGCATGTTGTTCTGCAACATGGTCAACATGTTTACTGTGCAAACCCCAGAGGCAGACTGTAAAATACATCATTGACTTTAATGGGAATAACAGAACAAAATAAATAATTTACCTAAATGTTATTAGACAAGAATAATGAACTCTTTGCAGTTAATGCAAATTCAATTGAAAATGTATAAAAAACACAAAAACACCAGGACACCATCATGTAGTTCCCTAAAGTTTTTATTAGAAGTAACTTATTTTACAACTTTTTCTGTAGAAAGAAACATGGTGGAAAGGTTTTTATGTACAATGATTTTAAACTACTTTTAAACAAGTATAGGAATTAATAATAATGATAGAAAATATCTATGACTGTTCTAATAATACAAGACCAATAAAATATCAGTCACATCCTCGGATTCACAAAAAAGGCTAAAAGGAAGTACATTTTGTTTTTATCCTTTTTAGTACATCATTTTAGAAACATAAGACTCATCTTAAACAAGTATATCTACCCAAAACGAACATATTTACAGGCAGAAGTCGGAATCTTAAACGGCCAGAACACTTTGTACTGTGGCCAACGTAAGAAATGAAAGGACCAGTCTGAAATCAAAACACACAAATCAAAACTGGATCTGGAACGGGAGCAGATCAGTTGAACACTGTTCTTTCTGGTCTGACATAAACATTTGCTGGAGCAAAACTAAAAGTTGAATGTGAAACAACAGAGGGTCGTGGAGCCTGGAACCCCTGGAATGTTCTGGGAGAGATGTACTGCTGTGTTAAGGCAAAGTCCTGACAGTTTGGGCAGTATTATGTGGATGCAATAAGAGACAACATTTACCAAATCAAAAACACAGTTTATGTTGTTTAAGTTACTTTCCCAGCCCAACGCTCAACAGGTCTATATGAATGCAAGCCCATCCGTGAGGATCAATGCAGAGCATGGTCCCTATCCCATAGACTCAGATATCTAAAGTTACAGCTGGCCACACGGCAGATGGAGGCGAGTCGGATCACTAGGGACGACATCCGGGACGACAGTCAAAAGCAGAAGGCGCAGCACTACATAGTAGTGTTCTCTCCATCAGTCTTCGAGCGAGTCATCTTAGATGCCGGCCCCCGTGGCTGCCGGGGCGGAAGCTGCTGAAGATGCAGGGAACGCTCCTCTGCATGCCATATAACACCTCCCTGAGGAGTGACAGAGCACCAGCAGCCCCAGCCCGGCAGCCACGCCTGCAGACCGCCAAAACCGACCGAAACCGCGGCGACAGGCCCAACAGACCTGACGGTAAAACCGAAACCACGGGGGCGAGAGAGAGAGAGCATACCGTGCCTGGGCCGACCACAGCGCCGCAGGAAGTGGGTTCCTTTAGGCCAGACAGAAACACGAACACAGAGGTCAGGGGGAAAGAACCACGAAACCAGCTATGTTCTGGTCGCGGTCCAATCCGAGGTGGATGGTACCGGCGAAGGGGAAGAGGAGGATTCACACGACATCTACATGCTATCAGACTGACGGGAAACATGCAGGAATGTTTGCAGGAGAGTGGTTTAGAATAGCAGCCCATAAACATAGCTTAGTACATCAAGGTAATGTTCAAAAAGATAACCATGGTCTCAACAAATATACAGAATATTAAACAAACAAAGGAACCAAAAGAACACAACCAAAACTAAAGGGCAGTGACAGGCTGATTTAGAAAAAGGCGAGACAATCCCCTCATCTAAAAACATTATATAATGAATGAAAACAATATTTAAAAATAGTTGTCTGAGGCCGGGTTTATAGATGCCCTCAACAGCCAGACTGGATTCCAGGGGAGCTGAACTGGAGAGGGGGGAGGGGGGGTAACTTCAACAAAACACTGACTTTTTAGAGCTGGATAACTGATCACAGACAGCCAGTTGGATAACTCTCAGTGATGACGTAACCTCCAGATCTACAGATATCTGGAGAGTCTTACTGCAGTGTCAGAGCCCCCATCCTCCGTCCCCCCCCCCCCCCCCCCCCCACCCGCCCTGCAATGCTGGCCCCATGAAGTGCTTCAGAGACACCCGTCTACATTCTTAGACATAATACTTCTACGGAATGTAATCATTATTTGTTTTCGGAATTGTATCAGATCAAAATAAATCACTAATGCTGGCTAACTGAAGAGTACATATTTTTCAGAGCCAATTGATCATTTATATATCTAGTTGGCCTAAATAAATAACATCAGTCAAGTGAGGCGAGACCTCTTACTCTTTCTGCCTGACAACCCGGTAGAAATTCTTACAGAGTATATAACAGAGTTATATAAATGGTTGGTTATGAATGACTATCTATTTTCATTATAAAATCCCATTCTTCCCCGGCCTCGGGTAAACTTGTGTCCAACGTAACAATCCAAAATTGTTTGACAGATCAAGACAGAAAGAGAGAGGAAACGCCTCAGAAAAGGCAGTTCAGAGAGACACAAAAACAATAAATAAAAACAGAAGGCATTCCCTTCGACATTTCGCACTTTTTTTCTTTCATCTACTTTTTAAAAAGTTTGTTAGTTTCAGGACAGCGTCTCTAAATCTTTGAAATGAAAGACTTAGTTTTCTTCATATACTTTTTTTTTTATAATAAAAAAACAAGTCCATCTGTGACAGAATAAGTCTTACTTCATTAAATTGTCTGCTCTTTTTTTTTTTTTACAGACAACACACATTTCCCTTTACTCTTTCTCTGCAAACATCACTAGCAGACGATCCTCTTGATAAAACACAGTCAATCCAAATCCAATTAAAATCTTGGAAACAGGCTGACACATAAACACAGCCAGACCCATGAGCCTGCTGCCGTCTCTCTCTCACCCCCCCTGGTCCTTTACTTAACGAGGAGCCTTGGGATCTTTATGCAAACACCTGCATCTTGCCATTGGCCTCCTGGACATGGGGGATCTGGGTCTGGGCAGGTCCAGCCACTGCCGGGCTGGGCGTGGAGTCTGACCAATCAGACACGCAGTGAGGGGAGGGGCTGGACCAGGCCTCCGGCGACTCTGGGGAGGGGGTCAGGTAGGGGTGCTCGCTGGGCATGTGGAGGTAATGCTTGGGGGTGGCATCCAGGGCAGAGGAGTAGCTGTGCTGGGAGGGCGGGGTCGGGTAATCCTCCAGCCCTGTGCTGCTGCTGGCTTGGGGCGGAGGGCCCTGAGAGGGCTGGGCTGCCGGGGCGGCTGCCTGGCTGGGCTGAGGGGCAGCCTGGGCCTGAGGAGGCTGCTGGGGAGGCTGCTGCTGGAAGAAGGCGGGCGGGGGCTGTGTCGTCTGGGGGGTGGGCGGGGTGGAGGCGCTCATGCGGGCTAGGCTCTGCTGGCTGGCTAGGCTGTGGTTGTGGAGCTGCTGCTGCTGCTGCTCTGCGATGGAGGCCAGCTTGACGGGGCTGAGGGAGGGCGGCGCGCCGGAGACGGGAGTGGGCTGCAGCATGGCCTGCTGGGCGCTGCGGTACATCTGCTGCTGGTGCATGAGCATGCTGTTCTGCTGCTGCTGCTGCATGGCGGGGCTCTGGGGGTGCATGCCCGCCTGGCTGCTGTGGACCAGGTTGACCACCTGCGGGCCGCACTGGGAGGAGGGGGTCATCCGGCTGTGCCAGTCGAAGGGCACGCTGACGGGGCTGACCATGCCCATGTTGATGCCCATCTGGCCGGCGTTGAGCACGTAGCCGTGGCCCTGGTTGGCCATGGCGACGCGGGCCTGCATGGTCAGGCCTCCGTCGCCCAGGTCGTTGAGCTGGGCCAGGGACACGGCGAAGGGGCCCGCTCCCTCCATCATGCTGCCGTGCACCATGGGGGTGTTGGGCACCGACATGGAGGTGTGGAACAGCCCCGGGGAGGCCATGGCCACCGGGGAGGTGGGGTTGGTCATGTAGCCGGCGTTGCTCGCCCCGCCGCGCGGGGAGTCCAGGGAGTCGACCGGAGACAGGGTGACGGAGCTCTCCAGCAGGGCGCTCTGCATGTCCAGAGTCAGCTTCTTGTTGCGCGCCTTGGCGGACTCCTTGAGGTTGGCGGCGTGCTGGCTTCCCAGGCTGGAGCCCTTGGCCCCGGGGCGACGGCTCTTCTTCCCCTGGGGGGTGTTCTTCAGGCTGGGCAGGAAGGCGCTGGGGGGGCACATGAGGGGGGACAAGGTGTGGCCCCCTGCCAGGTGGTGGCCGGCGCCCCCGTGGCCCTGGGGGCTCCTCACCGTGTTGTACTCGTCCAGCAGCTGGACGATGTCGTGGTGCATGCGCTCCTGGGCGATGTCGCGGGGCAGGCGGTCCATGTGGTCGGTGATCTCGCGGTTGGCAAAGTGGGCCAGCAGGACCTTCACCGCCTCGCAGCTTCCCTCGCGGGCCGCCAGGAACAGGGGAGTCTCTTCCTGAAACACAGAGGGAGAGGGAGGGAGAGCGGGGGAGAGAGAGATATGGTAGGAGAGTTTGAGAGAGAGAGAGTTTGAGAGAGAGAGAGAGAGAGAGGGAGAGAGTTTGAGAGAGAGAGTTAGACTTGCTACTCTGCAGCTTCTGAGGAGGTCCTATAGACCCACGGAGCAGCATGATGGCAGCTGGGAGTCAGCGCTGGTTACCTTGAGGTCCTGCATGTCCTTGTTGGCTCCGTTCTTCAGCAGGGCCAGGGTGGCCTCCACATTGTTGACAGCCGCCGCCCAGTGCAAGGCAGACTTGCCTAGAGTGGGACGGATACACACCTGTGTCACACATCGCTACCACGCCTAGACAGCAAACCGCACGAGCGACCTAATGTGTCAGAAGCCCGCAGCGCCACACACGCGCGCGCGCGCGCTTACCCAGTTCATCGACGGCATTGACGTCGGCGTGGCAGGTGATCAGCTCCTCCACCATGCCCTCCACCGCCAGGCGGGCAGCCAGGATGAGGGCGGTGGAGCCGTCGTACATGCGCGAGTCCAGGTCAGTGGCGCGGGTTCGGATCAGAATCTGGAGGGACGCCGGAGAAATACTAGTCAGCAACCAGTACACTAGACGCCGTTACCAATACGTACCAGTCGACACCGTCTCCTGCCTCCAAACAAGCTGGACAATAGACACTGTCACCAATACTGTATCGTTTGTCAAGTTTGAATGTGCTCTGTTTGCCTTTACATCAGCTTGCACGTGTGTGTGTATATATGAGTGTGTGCGTATATGTATATCCTGTATTTCCGTGTGCGTCGGTGTACTTCTGTACTAGTATACGCTGTATGTGTCTACACAGAATAAACACGTGTGTGTGTGTGTGTATAAACGTGTACCTGGAAGACGCCCTGTGCGTCCGCGGCCACGGCGGCGTGCAGTGGGCTGCGGCCCGTGTTGTCCTGCGCGTTGGCGTCGGCCCCCGCGTCCAGCAGCCTCTTGGCGGCGTCGGCGCGGGCGTAGCGGGCCGCCAGGTGGAGGGCTGTCTCGCCGGTGCGGTCCGTCTGGGCCGCCAGCGAGGCGCCCTGGTAGATGAGGTCGGAGATGATGTTGGCCGAGCACTCCTCCGACTCCTCCTCCTCCGCCACCTCGGGCTCCAGGCCGCCTCCGCAGAAGGACGCCAGCATGAGGGGGGTGAAGCCGTCTGGGGGGGAGAGCGGGAAAAGTCGACGCACGTCAATACGAGTCGACGAGTCGGCCGTTATCGTTCGTGACAGAAACCTTCGCGGGGAGCTTCCGCGGTTCCAACACCGACCTGGGCCTCGGACGTTGACGTCCATGCCGTCGCTGTCGAACTCTCCCTGGGGCGGGGTCAGGGCCATGGAGGGGGGCACGCGGATGTCTGCGGCCGCCAGGTGGTGCTGGGTCCACTGTCTGCAGTCCACCGCGTCCTCGCTGTCCGACAGCATGCTGGGTTCCTCCACCTGTGACACACACACACACACGCACGCACACATCCAGGGTAAGGTCTGAGGCAGGGAAAAACGAACTGCGTTCAACGAAACACGTGCAGGTGAGCGGGGAGAACTCACCTTGAGTCTCTTGGCCTCTGGGCAGTCTGTGTCCATCCACTGGTCACTGTGGTCTCCGAGGAGAGACTCCTCCACGGTCTTAGGTATGTGTCTGCAGGGAGAGGCAAAGGAGGAGGGTTTTAGCCAAATAACAATCCAAAAGAACACATTTTAAGTAATAGTAAGAATTCAACTCATAATGATAATTAATAATAATAATAATAATAGCATCAAAATCAGTCAGAGTCATACAGTGTGTGCGTGTGCGCGCGTGTGTATGTGTGTGTACAAGGGACTCACTTCATGCCCAGAGCATCCTGGCCCACGGGCTCTCGACGGTTCTTGTTGCTGCTGGGCTCCTTCTTGAGGAAGAAGCCCTCGGGGAACCACAGAGTGCTGTGCTCTCTCTTCCTGCGAGCGATCAGCATGCCCACCACCAGGATGACCAATAGGAAGACGGCCGCCACGCCCACCAGCATCAGCTTCCCCCACTCGGGCACGTCGGGCGAGTCGGGAATCTTCTCGCCTGAGAAGCCAAAAACGGAGGGAGAGTCTGAGGATCGGACTGGGGTCACGTGCACCGCGGGTGTCTCGTCAGGACGCACCGGGGGGGGGGGTTTCGCAGGACAAATCACAGGCGACGAGACAGCGAGGGCGGGGGCGCCCGGGAGGGTCTGAAGACCCCGTGACTTGGAAACGAAAACGCCGGCGCTGCGGCCGGAAGTCGTTTTTGAACTTACTGCGGACTTCCTTGAGGGGGTAGGGGAAGCGGAGCATCTCCCTGGCCGACAGGGCTCCCAGGTAGTCGGCGGCGCTCTCGGCCGAGGGGAAGCAGTCGTCGAAGCCCTGCGAGCACAGGCGGTTGTCTATGTCCAGGTAAACGATCGACCTGCGGTGGGGGGGGGGTCGGGGAGGGACGAGAGCCTGGTCAGCCGCTGAACCACGGCATCGACGATGAGCCACGGGTGCACACGCAATCCCTAACCCTAACCGAGCACTCACCCGATGACCTCCTGGTTGGGCTGGAACTCGCGCTTGATGCGCGCCTCGCGGCGGGTGTAGGGCCGGATCATGGCCTGGCCGTCGCTGTCGAGGTGGAAGCGCAGCGTGGTGCGCAGGATGGCGCTCAGCTTCTGCAGGAAGGCGGCGCTGGTGCGCAGCAGCTCCTCCGGGGGCAGGAGGACCACCAGGACCAGGAGCCCGTCGGCCAGGTCCTCCGGGACCTTGCCGGCGCAGTCCAGGCCGTCCCAGCCGCACTCCTCCGTGTTGCAGCCTTGGTCGCAGCGGCCGTCGGCGTAGTGGTCGATGCAGTAGCTCTCGTAGATGGGGCTGAGGGGGTGAGACGCGGGGGCGAGGGGAGAGGTTAGCTCAAGGGGGGGCACGGCGTGGAGGGGTGCGCAGGAGAGAGCGTGCGTGCGTGTTGGGGGGGGGGGGTTTGTGGGGGGAGAACTCACTTGCAGACTTTCTCCTTGCTCCGGCACTCGAAGTTGTCGTAGAGGCACTCGGCGTTGTTGCACGACTCGTCGCACTGGCTGTTGTTGAAGACGCGCCAGCAGCGCGGGTCGGGGCAGCGCGCCCAGGGGTTGGCCGCCAGAGAGCAGTCGCCGCCGTCCCAGCGGCAGGCCAGCGAGTTGCACTCCTTGTCGCACACGCCGTCGTTGGACTTGGCGTGGCAGTCGGTCAGCGGGCAGGCGGGCGGGGCCGACTCGGCCGGGCTGTTGCCGCCGGCCTGCTCGCAGCGCTTGCCCGTCCAGCCGCCGGCGCACTGGCAGTGGAAGAAGGGGTAGCTGGCCTCCTCGGTGCACTGGCCCCGGTTGCGGCAGGGCTGGGAGGAGCAGCCCTCGCTGCTGCGGTGCTGGCACTGGGGGCCGGCGTAGCCCGGCGGGCAGGTGCAGCGGGCGCCCCGCGTGGTCTGGGCACAGCTGGCCCCGTTGAAGCAGGACAGCTCGCGGCAGGAGAGGCTCCTCTCGCAGTCGGAGCCGAGATAGCCCTGAGGGGGGGACGCACACGAGAGAGAGAGGTCGCACACACTCGGTTAGGGGAGCACGCTACGATTGTCGAGGAAGAACGGGCGTGACGGGGAGGTGGGAGGAGGGACAGGGGGGGGGCGATGGTGGTGGGCGTACTGACCAGCTGACAGGTGCAGGTGTATTCCAGGGCGGCGCTGCCGGACACGGAGCAGGCCCCTCCGTTCTGGCAGGGCTGAGACTCGCACGCGCTGAAGCGACTCTGGCACCGGCGACCTGCCGACGACCAGGCGACGGGAAACGTGCGTTTAGAGCGCTGCCGGCCCAGCCAATAACCCCCCCAACATCCCACACCCACCCCAAGCGACCACAAACAATTAGCCGGCGAGTCCTCACCTGTGAAGCCGGGCTTGCAGACGCACAGGTAGTCGTTGGGGAGCTGGATGCAGTCCAGGGTGTTGGCCTGGCTGCAGGGGCTGGAGCGGCACTCGTTGATGTCCCCCTCGCACCGGTCCCCGGTGAAGCCCGGGGGGCAGTTGCAGCGGTGGCCGCCCACTCGGTCCACGCACGTGCCGTTGTTCAGGCACTTGGGCGGGGCCCCGCGAGGCCTCGGGGGCGGGGCGCAGTCGTCCTCGTTAATCTCGCAGAGGACCCCTGAGGGACGGAGACGGAGAGAAAGAACACGGGACACCTCAGTCACCTGGTCAGCGGCGGCGTGGGGCGGCTGCGGGCGATGGTGGGTCTTGTGTGTTCGGCGGCGGGGGGAGGGGGGTTACGTACCCAGAGTGCCCGGCGGGCAGGAGCAGATGTAGTGGCCCACCAGATCGATGCACGTGCCTCCGTTCTGGCACGGGTGAGACTGGCACTCGTTGATCTCCATCTTGCAATTATCTCCCGTGTAGCCGGGCATGCACTGTCATAAGAGGAGGAACACCGTCAGCTGGGATCGCATTGGAACCCGATAAGCTTTGCGGGAGTCGGTTCCAAAGAAAAGGCGGTGTCGTCGCTCGAGAGAGCTCCGCCGAACTCACGTCGCACTGGTAGCCTCCCACGTATCCCCTGCAGGTGGCGCCGTTGCGGCACGGCTTGTCCTCGCAGTGATCCACCTGGCTCTCGCAGTAGCTGCCCGTGTAGTCGGCGGGACACTTGCAGTAGTGCGCGTTCCCCGTGTTGACGCAGTGGCCCCCGCGGTGACACAGCTCGTCGGTCTGGAGGCCTGGGAAACGGGACGAGGAAGCGCGTCAAACCAGACCGTTTTTTTTCTTTCTTTTTTTTTCCGGGTTGTTCCGTCCCGCGGGACGGACGGGCACGCGGCCGGGGCGGGGGGGCTCACCTCTCTGGCGGGCCGCCACCTCGCAGGACACCCCGGGGATGTCGCAGTAGCGTCCGGACCAGCCGCCCGTGCAGTCGCAGGAGAAGGAGGCGTCCTTCTGCCGACAGCGCCCTCCGTTCTGGCAGGGGGAGGAGCGTCGGCACCAGTCCACCGGCATCTGCACACGGGGGGGGGGGGGGAGAAAACACGATCAACTCACACGCTCAATACGTCCGCGTGACGCGTTTTGGCCGTCGGCGCGAAAGCAATGCCGTGCGCGTTTGTGGGGGCGGCGAGTGCGAGTCTGTGTGCGTGTGTTTGCGAGGAAATGTGTGCGTGTGTGTGTGTACCTGGCAGCGGTTGCCTGTGTAGCCCTTGGGGCAGGAGCAGCGGAAGGACTCGAGGGCGTCCTGGCAGATGCCTCCGTTGAGGCAGGGCTGCGAGTCGCACTCGTTAACCTCGTACTGGCAGTGGGAGCCGGTGAAGCCCGAGCGACACGTGCAGGAGTAGCCGTTGATCTTGTCGATGCAGGTCCCTCCGTTGAAGCAGGAGCTGGGGAGCGCCGGACACGGGTCAGAGCCCACACACACTGCCACACACACGCGCTACCCCCCACACGCACAGTACCACACTACGACACACACACACTACCACACATACACACTACCACACACACACACACTACCACAAACACAAACACACACACACACACACTACCCCCCACACACCCACTACCACACTCACTAACACACTACCACCCACACATCCACTATAACAATCACTAACACACTACCCCCGACACACACACACACACAGGCTGAGACCTACCTCTCTGTGCAGTCGTGGATGTTGGTCTCGCAGTGGATGCCGGTGAAGCCCGGCCTGCAGCCGCAGGTGTAGGAGTTGACGTAGTCGGTGCAGGTGCCGGCGTTCTTGCAGGGGCCGCTCTGGCACTCGTCCACCTCCTGGGCACAGCGGGGCCCCGTGAAGCCGGGCAGGCAGCTGCAGCGGAACGAGTTGACGCTGTCCGTACAGGAGCCCCCACTCAGGCAGGGGTCTGGGGAGGGAGAGAGGGAGGGCGGCAGAGAGAGAGAGAGACAGGGAGAGAGGGAGAGAGACAGGGAGAGAGGGAAGGGTGGAGAGGGAGGGAGGGCGAGGGAGAAAGGGAGACAGCGAAGGAATGCAGACGGAGAGAGAGAGAGAGAGAGAGAGAGAGAGAGAGAGAGATCAGTTACGGAGATATTCAAACTTGGTCACTGGACTGCACAGAAGAGATCGTGTTTCGGGTACTGTGGTCCAGTAAACACAGTCGGCGTGCGTGCGCGTGCGTGTCACTCACTAGGTGAACAGTCGTTGATGTCCGTCTCACAGTTGGGGCCCGTGTAGCCGGCCCTGCAGGAGCACACGAAGCCTCCCAGGTTGTTGGTACACGTCCCCCAGTTCTTACACGGGTTCGAGACGCACTCGTTCACGTCGATGTTGCACAGCTGGCCTGCAGGGACACACACACACACACAGATATCAGGAATCTATCTCTCCTCTTGCGCCGTCTTACAGATCGACCGGGCTTGAACTGGAGGACGAAGAGGTCCTTGAGCGCCGTGGATTGAAAGAGTAAATATACGAGGAAATAAATCAAGCGCGTTGCTCACCTTGCCACCCCGTTTGGCAGTTGCACTGGTACCCCAGGTAGTCGGGCGTGTGCACGCAGAGGGCGTGGTTGGCGCAGGGGTTGGGGGAGCAGGGGGTGAGGACGTCGGCGCAGGTGGGCCCGCTGTAGGGCAGCTCGCACAGGCAGGTGAAGCTGGCCACTCCGTCCACACAGGTGCCCTGGTTCAGGCAGGGGCTGGAGCCACACTCGTTGATGTTCACCTGGCACAGGTTACCTGACAGACACGGGACACACACACACACACAGCACAGACGTGTTAGACTGGACGTTCCCTTCGTACGTCAAGGCAGGGCAGTTCCGTTTGCGTCCACTAGGGGGAGATGTGGTATAGTTGGTCGGAAGTGGAGGACTCCCTTACAATGAGAGAACTGCACAAGGCCATCGCTGAGAGGAACCAGACGTGTATATCTAACCGACTGGAACTCTTCCAGGGCTGTTGGCTGCTTTGTTTATGTTTATTTTCCAAGCCCAAGTATGTTTACAGCATGCGTTTGATGTGTGGATGACGTGTGACAGTGTGTGCGTGTGTCTGTGTGTGTGTATGTCGTCCCTGGGTCCTGAGGTGCGGAGCAGACTCACCCTTGAAGCCCTGGCGACACTTGCAGGTGAAGCCGTTGAGCTGGTCGATGCAGGTGCCCGCGTTCTGGCAGGGGCTGGGCAGACAGTCGTTCCGGTCCAGGTCACAGTTCTTCCCCACCCAGCCTGGCTCGCAGTCACAACGGTATCTGGCATGGCGACGAAAACAGACACGGTCACAAACCCGGTTCCCCCTCACACGCGGGGTTTTTCCCGACCCGTCCGTTTGCCCGGACGACGTCTCTCACCCGTTGACGTCGTCCCTGCATGCTCCGTGGACACATGGGCTGCTGCCGCACTCGTCCACCTGGGAGTAACAGTAGGGCGGCTTGAAGCCCTCGGGACACTTGCAGTGGAAGCCGTTCTCCTCGTCCATGCAGGTCCCTCCGTTCCTGCAGGGGCTCGAGGAGCACTCGTCGATCTCCACGTTACAGTGGGGACCTGAGAGAGAGAGACACGCGCGCAGATGGGTTGACTGGGTTCAAACAGAGGGTTCATACCGTGGACGGATTGTTCCGGAATTCCAAACTGCTGTACAAGCGGGGGGGGGGGCTTTACCAGTGAAGCCCGGTTTGCAGACGCAGTCGTAACGGTTGATGCCGTCCTTGCATATGCCGTAGTCGCACGGGCCGCTGGCGCAGTCGTCGAAGTTGATCTCGCAGTTCGTGCCTGCGTGTACAGAGAGGAGAGGGTCGGCGGGTCAGAGAAGGGGGTCGATCGACGTCGCCGGCGGCGAACCCGCTACGGCGTCCGCGGCTGACGCGTCATGTCGGCTCGGCCGCCCGACTCACCTGACGTCCCGTGCTGACACTGGCAGATGTACTTGTTGACCTGGTCCACACACTTGCCCCCGTTCTGGCAGGGGTTGCTGTGGCACTCGTTCAGCTGGTTCTCGCAGCGGTAGCCGGTGTAGCCCGGGTCACAGTCGCAGGTGTAGCTGGCGATGCCGTCCACGCAGGTGCCGTGGTGGCACGGGTCGGGCTGGCAGTTGTTGATGTTGCTCTCGCAGAGAGTGCCTTCGTATCCTATGGGGGTGGGGGTGGGGGGGGGGGGGGGGAGAGAATCACTGACTGACCACTCTTCATCTGGTCAGGTCCAGGGTTAAACAGTCTCTCCCCAGCTAGAGGGACCACAGTGCGAGGCGGACTGTGGGAATGGAAAACCAACTCGATTCATTTACATTATTAATGGGATCGAGGGCCAGTGTGTATGTATGTTTTTTCCCTCTCGGTTGCATAATGGCTGACGCCTACGAACTCTCTTCATCCAAACTCACTTTATATCGCATCTCCTATTCACCTCTCTCTTTTTTTCTCTCTCTCTTCCCTTTATTTCATTTGACTCTTTCTCCACTTCCCTCTTCCCTTCCACTCGCTCTGTGTGTGAAAGGTTCTACAGTTTGGAGTCTAGACCCTGTGGTTTCCATGCCGACAGTGTTTGAGGCTGTCGGTGTGGTGTGTGTGAGAGAGAGTGTGTGTGTGTGAGTGTGTGTGTGTGAGAGTGTGTGTGTGCTGGGGAGGGCCTGCTGGTCTGCAGGAGCAAAGGGCCCTTCACGGGCCTCCCAGGCCTGTCTTTGTTCCCCAGCGGCAGCAGGAACAATGGCCCGCGCCACGTCTAACAGAGCCACTTCACTCAACAGAGGGGGCCCACAACACAGGGAATACCAAGCAGCTGGCCCCTGAAACAATGCAGCCGGCTGCCCATACACACGGCTCGAAACAAACACACAAACACACACACACGAACCCATCAAACAAACAAAAAACCAAAAACACACACCAGCTCAACAAACAAGCTTTCAACCACTGTAGCCGAGCACATTCTTCTACATGAGCGGATGAGAATTCGGATGGACGTGAGCTCAGATGTGCCATAAGGTGGCGTGGTGTGCGTGGGGGGGTGTATTGTGGGGTACACATGAACAGATGTCGGGGTGATGACCAAGCCCTCTAGCCCCCCCCGACACCCCCCAGCAGCTGCTGGCCCTGAGTGACCTTGTGGTCCTGAGGTCCGGTCGGGAGGGGGGGGGGGGAGGGGGGGATTAGAGGCCTCATGTCAGTCTGCCCCTGCAGTCTGAGCGCAGACACACAGGGAACCGTCTGACCTCGGAACCACTCTCACTAAGGGCCGTCCACACCCCTTCAGGTGTGAGGGGGAGGCCTCATCTGCTGTGTGTGGGGCCTGGTTGGGAGCACTCATTCCTCACACGCGCGCACACACACACACACGCGCGCACACAATCGACGGGCAGTGGTTCTTACCCTCAGCGCAGCGGCACTCGTATCCATTGGGGCGGTCGAAGCACTTGGCTCCGTTCTGGCAGGGCGTGCTGGCGCACTCATCAATGTCGATCTGACACATGGTGCCTGTAAACCCTGGGACAGGCAAACACAGAGGTGAAGGGTCAGAGAGAAGCTCCAGTGGAAGTGTCCACATTAAGGGTCAGGAGGGCAGGTCGCTCTATCGGACCACTGAGGCCAGAGGTCTCTGGTTAAGCTAGGCTAGGCTAGGCTAGGCTAGGTTAGGCTAGGTTAGCGCCGTCTGGGCCGGCCTGGGGAGGACGTGCTATCTGTGGGCTTGGATGATTAGACTCCACATGCCTCAGCCCACATGCTACAGCCTCGATTCAGGAAATCTACACTGGAGTCCAGGTAACGACCGGCTCCTGTTCTGAGCCGTGCATTTTGGAATTCCATGACAAGTGTATCCTTTAGAATGTCCGGAATATCCTGGGATCTGGAATGTCTGGGCTAAGTTGCATTTCAGAATGCCTGTCTGGACGGTGCTGGGTTCTGGAATGTCTGGAACTATCTCCAAAATCTGCAAATGGCTAATGCGAAACTCGACTGGGTAGACGAGACACTTTTACACTTACTGCACTACCATAACACCAACGCAATTTCCGCAAGCGGTTTCTCGATTTTATGAACGTGAATATATTTCATGACATTACTTAACATGAGAAAAATCACATATTTGCTGTAAAAAAAAAGAAGCTTGCAGAGCGAAGAACGAAAAAAAAAAAAAACGCTGGTCATGGGTGGTTTGGTGCGCTGGTGGAACATGTGTTGGTGAGCAGTGTGAGGATGGGCTGGGGACTGCTGCCTGGGGCAGGAGGTTAGAGGGGGGGAGACAGTGGGATTGTTTTCTTTCTTGGGCCCCCCCCCCCCCCTCCCTCCCCTCCCTGCCTCAGCTCGGCAGGCTCAATAGCTAGATAGGGGGTGAAGGGGGGGGGTTTGTCTGCCCCAGATGTAAATTGCGGACCTGGAAAAGAATCTCATTAGTAGGACTGCTGTTCCCCCTCCACCACCAGGAAGGGAGGGGGGGGGGGGGGGGGGACGGAGACTGCTGTCCCTTCCACATTCCACCAGAGAGGGGACTGGGGTGGGAGGGAGGGAGGGGGGTAGGGAGAAGTGGGGGTACAATGGTGTCTTTGTTTAGGCAGAGAGGATAGGCAGGCCGCCTCTAGGTCCTGGCTTTTATGAGCGGTGTCTCTAAACTGCAGCAGGCCCATCGGTGCTCCGACACGAAGCCTCAGATCTGACACCTGTTCCCCCCTGACACCCACACCCAGCCAGGGGGTCTAAGACGGGCTGGAGAAGGGCCCGACGTGGAGAGTCCGACGCAGGCCATACCGTACCTGGCTGGCAGGTGCACGTGAAGCCGTTGACCATGTCCCTGCAGATGCCGTCGTTCACACAGGGGTTGCTCTCGCACTCGTGCACATCCACCTCGCAGTAGGTCCCCATGTAGCCTGCAAAAGGGGGAAACGGTCACACGCATGAGCAAGAGATTTCCGCGCTCGCAGCGGCGCTAAAGTGCGACGAGGGAGCGATTCGACGGTTCAGCGAGCTATCTCTCCTGGACTGAGGGGAGTTCGGCTGTGGGAAAGTTTCTCCTCGCAGTCACAGGAGGACACAGGGCTTTCAATCACGGCCTCCCCTCCCCAAACCACAGGGGGAATGTCAAGCTTTTTTTCCCCCCTGGGTGGGAAACGATCATAGACACATCCGAGAGTTCCCTCTGCGTTGACCTGAATCACCACACCCTACTGTCCACAGAGTATTACCGCTCCCTGGGTCAACTCCCCCATTCAGCAGATACATGTTCTGCGAATCAAAAGGAACGACACCACGGAAGAACTCCTCCCATTGAGGCGAAAGCCGAGTGTGGAGCGCTGCCGGAGTGGCGGCGCTAGCGTGGAATCGGAAAAGAACAGGGCCCGCTCCGCATGAGGCTTAGCCGGGGCCCAGCCGACGATGAGGAGGCTGGGCGAGGAAGGGCCCGTCTGTGGAAATGGAGGGGGGGGGGGGGTCGGGGGGGAGAAGAGGCTCTGGGAAAAAGCTCCTCTCCCTCTCCGTGTGTATGAGGGGTGCAAAGTGGAGCACAGAGGGGCCCTATTGTTCCCCTCCATTCCCACCACTCCACGGCTCATTAGTATTCGCCGCACACTCCTCCCCTCGCCGCTCGCCCTCTCTCCCACCCAGCCCTATAGACCTCACTCCCATTCCTAATTTGTATAGTCCCCCCCCGAAACCCCAGGATGCATGTAGAACCGTGTGTGAGAGTTTCAATTTGTGTTTGTGAATGAGAGTCCCGGCCACAATGCCGGGTAGCCCTCTGTTTGGCCCCGTCTGGCTGTACACTATTACCAGTACAAAAAGAACACTTCCATACCCCCCCCCCCCTCCCCACCCCCCCGCCCCCCCACAGCTCAGCCAGGGGGCTTGGATTACATAACCGAATCCACAAGTGGCCGATGGTGCTGAGGTATGACAGCGGCTCCGTGTCCAGTCCGAGCGCCGTCGGCTACGCTACGTGTCGCGTCGGGCCTACGGGCGGCGGGTGCGCCGAGTTGTCTTCGGTGCGTCAGAGCTGTGAGGGGCTCCAGGAGAGAGCGAGAGACAGAGAGAAAGGGGGGTGGGGGGGTTACCTGGCATGCAGATGCAGGTGAACTCCCCTATCCGGTCCAGACAGGTGGCGTCGTTGTGACAGGGCATGGACAGGCACTCGTTGATGTCGATCTCACAGCGGGGCCCGGCGTAGCCTCGGCCGCACTGGCACTGGAAGGAGCCCTCGGTGTTCACGCACTTCCCAAAGTGCTCGCAGGGGTTGGCACCTGGAGGCCCCCCGAGAAGGAGAGAGCGTCACTTCCACACAACGCGCGCCGCGCCGGCCAGGAGAGAGGACGAGGGGGGGACGAGGGGGACGAGGAAACAGAGAGGAGGAGGAGGAGGGGTGGGGTTTCGGGAAGGTGCCGAGCTGTCGGCAGGCTTACCGATGGAACACTCGTCCATGTCCTGGTTGCAGGCTCCGCCCACAAAGCCAGCGGGGCAGGTGCAAATGGCGCGGCCGTTCAGGGGGTTGGTGTCGCAGACGGCGCCCTCGTTGCACGGGTTGCTGACGCAGGCGTCGTCCAGGTGACACAGCAGGCCTGAGGGACAGGGTGGAAGAGATGGCTGAGTCAGTCGGTTCTTTGGAGGTGCGTGTGCGATGGGTTCGAACACCGGGCGAGGCGCGAGGCGCCGACTCACCCGTCTTCCCCACGGGGCACTCGCAGAAGAAGGAGGCCACGCGGTCGTGGCAGGTGGCGCCGTTGAAGCACATGGCGGTGGTGCAGTCGTCGATGTTCTCGCTGCAGTCGTCGCCCGTCCAGCCGTTGACGCACACGCACGTGTGGCTGCCGATGGTGTTGAAGCACGTGCCGCCGTTGTGGCAGGCGTTGGGCTGCATGAGGCACTCGTTCACGTCCTCGGCACAGTACTGGCCTGTGGGGGAGGGGGGGAGAGATGTTGGACTCCATGGCGCGTGATACAAACACAGGCCTTGGTGTGTGCGCTGCTTGCGCGCCTGCCGTACCTGTCCACTCAGGCGGGCACTGGCAGTTGTAGGTGTTGACCCCGTCCACACACAGGCCTCCGTTCATACACTTGTGGCCCGGGCAGTCGTCCATGTTGGTCTCGCAGTTGTGGCCTTCGAACCCTGGGAGAGGCAGAAAAGTAAGGGGGGGGGGGGGGGGGTTGAGCGCCGGATAATAAACATGCCCGTTTTCCAGAGCCGAGCTGTCTAACATCCACTTCCACCCGTCTCCCCGTCCCTGTCCGTTTCCCACAGTAGTGAAGGTAGCGAGGGCAGCGTGGGCAGCTAAAAGGTTCAGTGGGTGTCCAAGTGTTTACATTTTCTCATGGCGTTTTCCCACCGTGGCAGCGCCTGTTTCTGACACCACATTGCTCCAGAGGTCCCTACTCCCCGCTGTGTTTGCTTGTTTTATAATCTCTCACAGTTTCAATGACTTCCTTTCCGGCATGAGACATTTCCTGTCAGCTCCCCGGAGGAAAACCAGAAGGCCCATAAAGTAAATTCCTCCAGTAGTGAGCAGAGCAGAGCCGGGCGGTGGCCTGCTCTCTGCTCGTCAGTGGCTATTAATAGCAGACAGGAAGTGGACCTGGCACAGGGGAGTTCATCCCAGCATCCCTGACAGCTACATCATTAGCCCTGGGAAAGCCTGAGATGAAATGTGTGTGTGTGTCGGGGGAAGTGCAATTTGTACCTGGCAGACAAGCACATTCGTAGGTGTGATCGCTGGTCTGGCGGCAGGTCCCCCCGTTGAGGCACTGGGAGGGGGCGCAGGGCAGGGAGGACACCTCACAGGTGCGCCCGCTGTACCCCGGGACACACTGGCAGCGGAAGGAGCCGTGCGCGTTCAGGCACAGGCCTCCGTTGAGGCACAGGCCGGGCTTGCGGCACTCGTCGATGTCGCTGCGACAGTTCTTGCCTTGGAACCCGGGCGGGCAGGAGCAGTTGTAGTGGCTGTTCCAATTGGCACAGCGGGCACCGTTGGCACAGGGGCTGGTGGCACACGCGTCTATGAGGGAGCAGTCCTGACCTGGTGCCGGTGGGAGAGGGGAAACGTTAAACGGTCAAACACACAGCCACTGGCGATTTGACGTGTCGTCCGTTTTGACAACGCCGTCCTTCGGGTGCGCCGAATTCGTCTGTACCTCGGAACCCTCGGTGGCACACACAGGTGAACTGTGGGATGCCGTTGGCCACCTGGCTCTTGCAGGCAGCTCCGTTGAGACATGGCGACCGGAGACAGGGGTCCAGGTGCTGACAGAGAGGTCCAATGTAGCCGGGCCGGCATCTGAACAGGACGCAGACAGACAGACAGGCGGTCAGACAGACAGCCCTCTCAGAATAGACAGTCGTTGGTTAGCGGGTTAAGACAAAATGACAAGTTGAGGCATTTAGGACTGAGATGTTAAACGACGTGTGTGTGTTTTCCAGCCAGAGCCCCAGGAGCCCATTCCCACCATGTTGCCCAAGGTTCTGGCAGCCTGGGTCTCCATGACATCTTGGCAGACCTCGCTGCCTCTGAGTCAGACCCTGGCAGGACATGGGCCTCTGGGCCCTGGGCTGGCCCGGCTCTCACTCAACTCCAATCCCTCACAATATCCCAAGCCTGCACTGAGTTTGTCAGTGGCAACACACACACACACACAAGTTTTCATTCGGAAACAGATGCAGGCCTTCTCCTCTTAAGTCTTTCTGTCTTCGCTGGAACAGACAAGAAATGCATTCCTCTCTCTTTCCCTCTGTTGTTACCGGCTGGAAAGCCTCACTTTTTCCATGCCAGTTAACATTCCTTCACCATTACTGCTTTTCCACACTTCAGCTCGCGTTTCGATCCTATGTTAACACAAACACGCCCCCCCAAAACCAGCAGATTAGTCACCTTGTCAGCAGCGTTAAGACAACCTGAGACCTCACTGACCCATGAGATGGACTTCTGAACCACGGCACCGCTGTATCAACACGAGTCTAGAACAGCCGACACGGCTTTGAGACGACCCTTTGCAGTCGTTTCAGGAGAGCCCCCGCGCCACTGCGAGGAACGACTGCGCCTGACCTCAAAGAGCACAGGTGAGGCGAGATAAACCCCCCAAACAGGGTTTCCTGTGGCCCTCTCCAGGGAGCCCGGGCCTGCTTGGGACACTGCTCCAATTGGGGGGCTGTTTGTGAGGCTACATGCTGGGTAACCCTACACCCACACAGGGAGCCCCTGCCTGGGGGACAGGCTCCCACTTCAAACGGGGCCGTTTGAAGCTGATGACAGGGCAGTGGTGGTTGGGCTCCGACCTCCCTCGGGCCCTCGTCCCTCTTTCACTGTAAAATAACCCCTGGGCAGAAAACAACAATGACTCTTCCTCTTCTCTCTTTTATGCAGCGGGGGCCCGCGATTACACCGAGCGAGCTCATCTTGTATTTGTGTGTGCTTCTTTTGTGGCCCCTCTCTCTCTCTCTCTCTCTCTCTCTCTCTCTTGCTCTCTCTCTCGATCTTGCCTTTCCCTGACTTGCTTGTACTCTCTCTCCGGGCTGTAAGGAGGGCCCCAGGTACGGGGTTGGACCCCTAGGGGGCGCCGTTTCAGCCCGGACGCTTGCTGAGGCTGCCAGGTCTCTGCGTCTCCCTGGCTGCTCTGGTCTGCTTCGCAAAAACAAGACCGTTCAGTGTTCTAGTTTCTTTTTTCTTCAGAACAACAAGACAAAGGCGAGACGGGGAAGCCACAAGGCTCAGCACTGAGACAGGCCCACCCACAAAAATGCGAAACGACACACATTCACGGACCACATTCAAAGACAAAAGAGAAAATCCGGGAAATGTTCTCGACGTATACAAAATACCTATATTTTTTCCACCATCACTCCTTTTGATAAGGGGGTAGCCCAACTAAAATAAAGATATTTGGGTATCTGGGACCATGAGACATTTACAGCAACACAGAAGAAGAGTCCCTTTCATGTTCCCACAGGTCTGGCTGATGTGGCTGCATCCATGGGGGTCACTGGTTTGGCTGGAAGTACGTGTTCTACGTAGTAAAAGAGCTAGAACAGCCATGTTGAGGGGACTAGATTAGTTGCCACGGCTACTCCACCATGTTCCAAAGCCCCTACAGCTAGCCTCCAGCCCAGGCCCGTCTTTCCCTACCAACCCCTCCCCACATGCTGAGAGGTCAAATGTCAGAGGTCCCCCCCGTCTGATTGTGATGATAATGTCAGTCAGCCATGGAGAGGGGGCGGGCCGGGAGGGGGAGAGAGGGGAGCGTCTGTTGAAGGGGGAATGTCTTTAGAGAGTGGTGGCTTGGTGGGGGTGTGTGTGTGTGTGTGGGGGGGTCTGGTCGTGGTTCGGTATGTGTGTGTGTGTGTGTGTGTGTGGGGGGGGGGGGTGGCTGAAGGGGGGGGGGTCTGGTCCAGAGAGAATGTCATGTCATATTTTCTGTAATCCCTCGTCTCCTGCTCTGAAAACACTCACACTCTCTCTGAATCCTAGATCCCCGTTGCCCTGGAAACCTCACAGACGAACGAGCAACCCTGACACCCCACCAATCACCCCCTACCCATGTCCCCTTGGCTATTTGTCATGGCTTGGCTGGGTTTATTTAGAAGCAAATTAACTATGTCTGGAATCTAGGGTGTCACCAAAAAAAGATATTTAACAGAGTTGCAGCACAAAGAAGGGTTTGCAGGGACTGAAGAGAGAGCTTCTTGAAGGGCTGGAAGTACAACACAGTCTGACAGTCCGACCCTTCTGAGGCCATTCTGTGCCATGGACATTTAAATAGTGAAGAAAGCCACAGAACAGCCATCTTTATGGCCCGGTCCGCTCCAAAGACCTTCACAGCTCTTCATGGACTGGGGAAAAAAATGTACAGACACTTCTAGGAAGTTCTGAATGTGAAACTGGATTTGTGTGTGTTTGTCTGACAATTTGTGTGGGAATGAATGAGCCCAGTGCAGTCACACTCTAATCTATGTGACCTCAGGTCTGTGTTTAAATGCTGAGTTAAAAGTACAGGGCGACAAAAGACGACTGTGGAGAACCTGATTATGTGTGGATATGTATGAGATTTGAGAGTTCAAAGAGTATTTATATAAAAAGTATGACTAAACTGTCAGAATGAATAGTGTGTGTGTTTGTTTGTGTGTGTGTGTGTGTGTATGTGTGTGTGTAGGTTAGCTAGCCGAGGAGCAGGAGCAGGAGGGAATGCTGGAGTGATTATTTGTCCTCATTTAAAAACACACAGCCAAGTCCGACAGTCAAAACACACATTCTTTTGTCTGGGCCTTGGCCACCGGCTGTATGCTACTCCCATAACAGTGAAGCCCGAGTGCTTTCAGAGCAGCCTAATGAAGGGCGCTACATTGCCCTGCACCTGAGAGCAGAGGCCTTATCAGGAAGCAGGAGTACTTTACAGCCAAGTAGAGCTCGCCACTGTTGTGAAACCGTCTGCCGGAGGAGGGGGGAGAACCTTGGACTGGGACGGACCTGCCTGTGGTGAAAACGGAGAGCAGGTGCGGGTGGTTGCGCAACCCGCCCCAATCCTCGAGAGAGATTTACGCGGAGCCCCCTCCGACTCCTGACCCCTGAGGAAGAGCGAGCACGAGGGGGCGGGCGGGAAGTCTGCGGGCACGGGCCTGGGGAAGGCCCTAATCTCCTCACGTCACGACACCCCAGAGGGCTCGCGCCAGCTGCAGGGCCTGCGCATCTGTCCACATCTGTCAGCAGAAGTCTGGCTGTCTGGCACTCGCCCGGATTTTTTTTTACCCTCCAACAATGGAGCTATTCTGCCCGGGAGACGGGGAGAAGCAGCCAAACGCACTCTCACACAGATGGGGTTCGTACTTTCACGAAAGCCCACATGCATTTTCAGTTACCCGTAAACACACCGTCGAGAGCGTTAACAACGAAAGGCACCACTGCAACAAAAGGAAAAGCACTCAGGTTGTATGCTTACTCATGCAGTAACCACTCCAAGACACTCAAACACAAGCAAAAAACTTACAACCCGTCTTAGCTGTTGATGAGGGTGACTGCTTTACCCAGCAGAGTGTAGAAAGGGTCCACTGCTGAAGTACAGAACACAGACAATAAGACACAGCTACTTAAATGTTTTATGTAGATATCACAACGTTACAGAAAGGGGAATCCTTCACAGAACCCACATCTGCCAAGATTGATAATGAAGTGTCAGACTGTAGTGATCTCTCCCCTCGAGAGTGTGTTGTTCCCAAGATAAAGGTTTGGTGAGTTATGTAGGTGAATCCTGTCACCTTCATTCTGCCTGTGTAACCCAATGCTAGTTTTCCGGCCTGAGGGTCATTGTGGCAGGTAACCTAAGCCCATCCTCTCCAACACAATACCCCCGAATCACCTCTGGGTCGGAGGGCGGCTCACCTGTGGCCAGCAGGCAGTAATCTCTTGACACGGTTCAATACAGACAGTCACGGCCCACAAAGCAACAAGTATGGATGAATGCCCCTTCTCCCCACTTATGGGGATCCTGTTCCCCAGGCACTGCTAGCCCTACCCTAACTCTACACAAAACAAATGAACAACAACAAGAAGGACCGTCTGCCCATCCCAGCCGAGAACAAGGAATTCAGTCGCCAACTTGTTGGTTTGCCGAGTTGCTTTGAAGGAATTTATGAAGGTATGGGAATTGGGAACTCCCAACAAAAGTCTCTGTGAGGCAGAGTGGTAGACCAAGCTTCAGCCCCCCATTCCCCAAACCCCCACAACCAGGAACCAGCTCCATTCCTTTGTGAGACTCCATACTGACACCACACTGCCAACAAGAGTCCCCCTTCCCCCAACAGCCCCTCTCCTCTGCTCTCTTCTTTCTCAGAAAGGAGCCAGATTGGGGGTAGGGGAGCGTTTTGTGGTCCAAATAAAAGAGCTAAAGTAGTCAGAACCCCATTGTGTGAGGGGGGGGGGGGGTGGGGTTGGAGGGAGGGAGGGAGGGAGGGGGGCAGTGACCCAAACAGCCAGGCTTTCAGGCCTGAGCTTACACGGACCAACAGGCCTCGGCTGTAGCCTGGCAACAGTAACCCATGGTTGGGGAGAGGGTGTGTGGGGGGGGGGGGTTTGGGGAGTCCAGGTTCCGTGAGGACAGTTTGAGAACTTCTGAGAAGTGTTCCCCTGTAGACAAAGGTAACACCGAGCACAGTTTGTCGGCAAATCAATCCGACGGACTCTGATCACATATAAAAAAGATATGTGTGTGAGTTTTTCGCCGTTTAAAGACCAAGGTTTAATTGAACAATGGTGCTTGAACAGACAATGGAGGTATTGAAATCACCAGAGGGAGCTTTCTGGTGCACCCCCATGGCATGAATATTAACCATGTGAACATTAAGACAATTAACCTTGTCTTAAAGAAAAGCAAATATGAATCTGACCAGCAAGTCTGCCTGGAACAGAGGGCCCCGGCCTTCACAAAAGCACACATTAGTAACTGATTTTCAATCTCTTGCTCTGCCAAATGTCCTGACATTTCTTCCGCCAGGAAATTACATAGGTGTGGTCGTGTAGAGATCTGAGCATTTGGAAAGCAGTCGTAATCCTTTACACGAGTGGACTCTCCACGACACTACATAAATCAAATCTAAAACAGAAAATACATTTTAAGCTAAAAGCTTAATGCTGGCAATATGCTCGTCATTTATAGGCTAATGCTATTTAGTTATCTGTATGTGTGAACATAACAGTTGACAGACTTTGGAGAGAAAACTCCAGGAGATTTTTGGAATAGCAAAGCATCAGCCATAACCTCATTGCATGTATCCTAGGGTTGAGGTCTTCCAAAGCATTCTTGAATGCTCAACCACAGAACCACACCCCACCACCCAAAATGAACCAGACATCTGGAGATCTTTGGAAATACTGGAAAAAAGCCCCATTCTAGCATAAAATATCACAGTACTCGAGTTTCCCAATACCTTGCATTGTCCTGACCTAAATCGTTGGACAATCACACAGTTGATGAGAGGTTGCAGTGTACTCCTTCCAATAGTGAGTCATGTGTTTCACAGTGAACATTTATTGCACAATTAGAAGGCCATCCATGAATGTCCAAAACCACAAACATAGTTCAACATTGTATGGTCTAACTAGGGATAAGATTGCACCCTTATTAAAAGACTTTCCCTCTTATACCCCAGCTACTTGGTAAAGTTTAAAATGCACATTTCAACAGTTGTAAACTGTTGAAATGGCACAGAAGATAGACCGTGAGATCAGAGTCCTTGGGAGATAATCCACTGTGTGTTTGTGATAACAAACTAGGGGGAATGCTAGAAAACAACTCAAGAATGTCCATTATCTCAACCACTGTCCCCAATAAACCACTCTCCAACTTGAGGATGAAGGGTGGAGATCCTCTCTTATCCTCTCCAACATCTTATAAACACAGAAACTAACAACCGCAACGTGGGAATTCACTTTTATTTGTCTGTGATACATGTCTGGTACCAACAGCGCACCTTCAAAACATCTCTCTGTGCCGGGGATGAGAACCGATATTCCTTAGCGTAAAAGCCTCCTAGCAAAATAAACACGTTTGGGGGGGGGGGGGGGGGCAATATTTTTTTCTTCCCGTCACATTGGGAAAGAAGGACCCATCCCTTCCTTTCGCTAGCCAGAAACGAAGGGAGGAACAGGATGAGTTTCAGCTGGGCAGGGGAGGCTAACCTGGGTTATTCCAATTACATGTCTCTTTAGAAGCCGTCTCCCAGCTGAAGAGAAACAATCAGAGGAGGAGACATCTGAGGCAGGCTTATCCCTCTCTAAGCATGTGGTTCAGACATACACAGACTACAGCACAAGGACTAATAAGACGCGACTCAACCCTTTTCCTGCCTCTGCAGTCGGCACAATAATGGAAAGTCTGACCTTGATTATCTAGCCGTGTCTGTGTGTGTGTGCCACTCAGGTGCGGGACATTGATGGTCAAATTCCGCGTTTGCCGTAAGGTGGACATAAAACGGGCTCCCTTTCGACTTGGCGCGCCATAAAAGGGTGGTCGCGGATGCCACGGACCTGTCGCCGACGAGGGTTGGACGCGCTGTGGTCCGAGGAGAGATGAGAGGGAGGAGTAGAGCCTGTGGTGAGTGAGCTCCTCCACGCTGCTGAGATAGACAGGATGTGCGTCGCAGCAGGGGTCAGGAGCCACCGCTTCCTGTGACGGGGCCTGGGAACCTCAACTCCCCGTCTCAAGTCATGACCCAGGAGCAGTGGGAGCAGTGGGGACCCCCGCCCCCCCCCCCCCTCCCCCCCCCTCCCCCCCCCCCCATTGTCAACCCCCTGAGATAGCGCTCATCTTCTACTCAAACTTCCCGTCCTGTACACCATGCCACACAGGCCTGGTGTACAGGCTCTTTAGTGGCAATGGTGCTCCAGACATGACGGATGTCTCCATCTGCTTGTCAAACAAACATGAGTGATCTGGGCTACACGTTGGCTTGCAAACTGCAGAGTAACTAATTGCAAATCAAACAAGCCATTCCAAACATCCCTTCCTAAATGAGACTTGGTCGACGGCATTGTTTGAGGCATTCCTCAGATGGCGGCGGGGGTGAATGGACTGGAGGTGAGGACAATGCTCTCAAAGCAACAGGGGGAAAGGAAGACTCTTACTAAGCATTCCTTTCTAATCCACCATGAAGACACCGGAAAAATATACCCAAGGTGCTCTAGGCCAAGCCAACAATATAAACTGTGTGTGTCTGTGTAAAGTCAGCCAGGGCATTTTCTTGGGAATTTGTGTGCAAATCTCCCCTTCAAGGTAAATTGGGCTTTTAAAGAACGATGCACTGGAACGTTTTTCTCCATCCATCTTAAATGATATAAAAGAGGCTAGTGTATTTCATAGAACAACATGTACTTTCTATATGGAAAGTCTTTGCCGTTTCCCAAAGCCATCTTGTCCTCAGGTTCATCTTGAACAGGAAGTAGACCCGGTCACACAGAGGAAGATATGCCAGAGACACAACACACACACTAACTGGAGTGGTTGTTCCCTATCAAACTCAAAACTGTCCTCATTCATCATGCTCTAAGAGCCTGGGAGCTTCCATGGGTCATTAAAACAAAACACTCATAATTTATAGGCTCACTCTTCTACAGAGGGTCAAGGCCAAGTCGTTAATAATGGCACAGAGAACCACTGTATCGTTCCGGCCGCCACACACACACACACTGAGAAGAGCGTCTCAGTCATCCGTACGCATGGAGCGCCGAGAGTCTCAGGGCAGAGCGTCATCTGTCGATCCACCACTGTGTGCTTTCGAGACCCAAACAGCGGTTTGAGACAAAGGCGCCGCGTCTCAAAGGCGACGCGGCGCATGTGCAGGGAGAGACCCGTGGGCCGCCGGGCTCCTCTCGTCCACGCCGGGGCCCGTCGCTGCCAGCATGGGGGCAGCCAGCCGCTCAATGGGAGCACCTGGCCCTCCGCTTCCCCTTTGTTAGGATCTGACTTCACTGGATTACCATCACAACATCCACCAGCTGTCCCCTACGCAACCCCCTTCACCCCCCCCCCCCCCTTCCCAATTCTTCCAGCTGGATCCTCTCTGAATGACACCCTCTCAATCTGCCTAATTATCGCCCCTCCAGGCCCGCGACACTGCCCCTCACTGGAGCGGCACATTCCGCACACAGGGCGGAGCTGAGGGGCCTGGGGTTCCTCACCGGACTTCTTGACTGCTCACCTAGAGGGCTGCACTTCTGGTGACACTCTCAGCCCTTCAACTGTCAAGTGCACATGCCAGTCTTTTTTGGTAGGAATCACAGTGACAGGAAGATAGGTTTGAAGCGGAAGCAATATAAAGTGTTTTAACCAACTGGGATTTTATTCTGTTTAGAAAAGGGAGTGACTGAGTATCACTCTTCGACACAATTGGAAGCGTCACTGCCTGAAGCTAAAGGACAATGTCGTAATTCGATATTGTGAATCACAGTGGGGTGTTGATGAGTCAAAGCACAAGAACAGGTGCAGTTACCACATCAAAGTTTAAACACGAACACTTTTCTACGAGTGAGACGTGATTAACTGCCAGCAAGCTTCAGGCTTCTACAGAAATGCCCATCAAACGATGCCAATCAGGCTATTTAAGAGTGTTCAATCAGTGAAACTGTTTTACTGCTGTAATCTGGTATCAAGTACATATGCCTGGTCTTTTCTCATTAATCTCAGAGGATCCCTGGCCAGAAGCGTGGGGAAAAGGAACAAAGTTTATGGTTCTGGCATGCTTAGGACACAGCTTGGTGTGACTTTCATTTTTTGCCAACGAGACAAAGGATATTTTGATATCTAGGACACTAACAATGACAATACAAAGATCTATAAAAACATATTATTACTGTTACTTGAGAGCATACTAGCCGCGAGGTAAGCTATTGGAAATCAAATCTTACTTGCCCAACTCAAACCAGGACCAAATGTGCACTCAACACGACATCACAAGGAAAATAATGGTTGAATTCAATCTGGAACTAAATAAATGGCTCATGTGCCCTTTAATCTTAAAATTCCACCTGACCTCTTCATTTTCTACACCCCTTTGTTTATATATTCTCTTATTTTCTCTCACTCTCTCTCTCTCTCTCCTCCCATATCTGCCTCACTCTCCAGTGTCCTTTCTTTTCTCACCCTCTCCGCCCTGTCCTGCTGGTGCCCGGTTACACTCAGGTATCTGGGGGAAGAAAGGATCTTTTCTGCTGTTTGGGATCTCCAGTTTCTCTGTGAAGTCTCTGGGGAGCGAGCTTGGGTGGCTCTACAAGCCTCTGTCTGCCGCTGTCCCCGCTGTGCTCTGCTGCCCTGCAGTAGTACTGCTACCACACTGTGTGGTATGACATTTGGTGTCCCCTTTCCATTGGAAGTCCCTCTTGTCGCACTTAAAGAAATGCCCCTTGCTGTCTTGGCACGGAACCGGGAGAGTGATTACGCATGCACAGCCCTCCACGCCCTCGCATACACACACACACACACACACACACACACACACACACACACACACACACAACGCAGGTGAGCTACAGAATGTAAATGACAAGCACTAACTCAGAGACATGATCACTATAGTGTACAGGTTAATGAATACTGGTCCAAGGTCAAGGGTTTACCTAGTCCAACCAACAACACATTTGAGTAGAGAGACAGTCAAGAAAGGTTTTGTTTTGTTGGAATACTGAGAAATCTGGAATACTGAAAACACATTTACCCACCGGCTACCTAATGACTCATACCCTCCTTAACTCTAGGTAATAATTCAAACCTATAGGCTTGAGCAACATTTACTAAACAGGTGTCCATAAATTAATGTGCCGCTATTGTCAGTTATAGTTTACAGCAAATTACACTGTTAGACCAAAATGTGATAATAACAAAGAATAGAGGACAAGACAAAATATTTAATGCTTTTGCTTAAATGTTTGTTGAAGAAACTGCACAGTAGGCTAACAAGGCCACTTAGCTCCAAATTTGACTTTTGTGTAAAGGTGAGGGAGTGGTAGGTCAAAACTCATAAAGTTATAAAAATACTGTAGTGGGAAGACAGCTGACCTTAGACAAAACACAAAACAAGAATACATTTTTGTTTCATTGAATTCGAAACAGTCATGTTTTGGGGTGGTAAACCTCACAATTTGAAACACAAATACATATTAGGCCTAAACGTAGGCTACACAAAAGCTCCCACCTCAAGAGTGTCACTGCACGTAGCTTTACCAAAGAGATCGTTTCCCACGCTCCCATCAAGATGAAAAAAAAATGATCCTGTAATCACCATTAACGACTGCATTCAAACTTAAATTCGTATAGGCGGGAAAGAAGAAAGCAGACAACTTTTCGCACGTTATAGCCTAATATCCATGATATTTCCCCTTTTTCAATAGAAGCCTATAAGGAAGCTCTGGGTAATGATAGAACAATACATTGATTTATACTGCCAACGAGGAGCACCTTAGTCTTGCTTCATAGAATATAACATCCTTTATGCCATCAAAGCTTCTCAACAGGTGCAAGTGAACATCTACTGTCAGTTAAGTGCCTTCAAGTCCAGGCAGGATGGGTGTATGCCGTCACCTTGCATTTATTCGTTTTTCAGCACACTTATCTTCCCCAATTGATGGGTTATGTTATACATGACGTTGGAAAAAAAGATTTGTCACGTGAAGTTTATGTGCCACTGCAACTATAAGGCATTTGGAACTTGGCTGTATTCCAGACAATTAAGTTGCATGAGGCTGGGCCATATGTTATGCAACGATCTCCTCCATCGTTAATACGTCGCTTTTTCGCTTTCAGCATGCCCGGAACCGTCAGAGCAACGTTAGTCATGAGCATTAGGGGATAGGATAAAAATCTAAGTAAACCTAAAACGATGTTGCACTTACATGCATCGACCAGGTGAGTCCATGCAAGTCCCTCCATTTTCACACGGTCTGTTTTTATTCTCGCAGCGGAATCCTGTTGAAAGGGAGGAAAATAATTAGAGACACTAATATAGCCTACGACAGACCTCCAGTATTTAGTTGAGCGCACTGAAATCATTTAAAAGTAGTTGGTGAGCCTATTGGAACCATGACTGGACATAATTAATGTAGACTAGGCAACAATTTCACAAACCATTTTCTGGACTTTCACTATAGACTTGCTCTAGAAGCAGTAGGGCTGTATTACCACGTCAAATGGCATTTTATGGACACGCCAGCATGCTGTGGATGTTTCTGTGTTTACTCTTTGGCTAGAACTAACGGCCACCTTATTAATATCTCTGGGCCCGTGATATTGGGCACAGCCACACACACTGGCTACTAGCCTGCCATCTTCACTTCCCCCACCCAACAAAGTTCAATTGTTAAAAGCTTTTTGTTCAGATCAAGGAGGGGGATACGTTTTGTCTCATCACCCCCTTTCAATCACACAAACCACTATTTTCCCCGGGATGATTTAAGGAATTACTGGGGGGGACAAAAACTCAGTTCTCAAATTATTTTCAGTTATACGTAAGTTATAAAAAGCAAAAACAAAACCTAATGTTGTTAGTCTCACATTCTTCTCATCTATAACCTACGCGTTAGAGTTGCTTGCTCGCGCCTCAGCGCAACGCAGAGCTTTACTTCAAGTTTCAATGATTTTCTCACGGTGATCAACCCTCAAGAAGCAGCCATTCCTTATGCAGGCATACCAATACCGCACACACATGCATTCTTCTTTGTTTGTTATTTGGTGCAATCTGAAAAGAAAAACTGACCCACAGTAGAAATGTATATAGTAGTTTGTCTCAATTACCAAAACAGGACTTAATAGCTACTGACATATGGCACATGGGCTGCACTCTCAGTTGTAGAAACCCCCCTTTCGCATAGACTGTGATTCTTGTCGTTAACAAAGCATTTCAACGATGCAGGCAATGTTAACTTGAATCCCAGGATACAATGGTAGGCTAATCACAGACACTCGGATTTTGTACTTTGGAAGTTCCTGCTTTGATTTAATGTCACGCCTGGGAATGTAGTAAATTATGAGTAGCAAGTGTAGCATTCGTGATCATAGTATGTAGAGATGCCGGTAAGTGCTGTCTAGACTACAATGTTACAGTGGAGCTGTCCCATCTGAACAGGCCGTTTTATTACTTATAATGTGCAAGTGAATAAAGTTAGCCTTACCTTCACAATTATGAATAGTGAATATAATTGAAAGGAATATCCAAGGAATATTCCCCCCCATTTCGGTGGAAATCCCAACGCTTCTATTAAAATATTAGCAGTAATACATCCTTTAGAAGTTCAAACAAACATAAAAGTTCCAAGAGTGTCAGGGAATCCTCATAAAATTGACGATTTTGAAAACGTAGGTCCAATCCCTATTTCCCTCCGCAGCTCGGACACAGCTGCCGTACTTCTCGGTAAGCCTCCTGGAACTTTTGAAAAACTTTCCTCTCCTCAGCTTCAGGCCTGATCTGGGATCGAGCGGAGTGTTACTCCTCCCCCTTTTCCAACTCTTGCGATTCTCTTGGGTTATTCCGCTCAAGTAGTCCACAAACCAACAGATCAATAGTTTGCGTTTTTCGTGTTGGTATTCTATTCCAACCTAAAATGATCATATGGGACGTGCATTTAAAGCGTTGTCTGCACAATAGTGATGTTTAAGAAAACAAACTCGTCAAAATGTCAGTTCTCATTATCATAAAAATCTAAGAATAGTTGACTAAATTCTAAATGTGATGTTTTTGTTGTCCTTTGATAAGCCCTCCATTCCTGACTGCACAAACAACATCCATCGGAATGATTCTCATCAACAGGTGTTTTAAAAAGAAAAAGTTTGTCGAGATA
The DNA here is from genome assembly GCF_963692335.1 of Osmerus eperlanus. Taxonomy (NCBI): domain Eukaryota; kingdom Metazoa; phylum Chordata; class Actinopteri; order Osmeriformes; family Osmeridae; genus Osmerus; species Osmerus eperlanus. Next base: position 7,353,838 of record NC_085019.1, read on the forward strand.
AACAGAGAGCAGAAATGTATACATTTGACTATCCTCACAATAACTACTCACAACAGACTACAAGTCTGTAGCAACAAAACATATAGCATGCGCTTTAACAATAAGCCTCAAGTCATCGAGACAGGAGTGTGTGTGTCTGTGTGCTAATGTTTGTTTGTGTATCTACGCATGAGGTTTTGCTGATAAGAGAATGTATCTTGTTTATGTGATGGAAATGAGAGCAGACGTCCCTGTCAACTCACCCCCACCCGCCACCACCCCCACCCGCCACCACCCCCACCCGCCACCACCCCCACCCCGCCTTCTATGCAGGCCTTTGCTGTACTGGGCTAGCCGGCCTGCTCTGACAGCCTGCCTCTCTCCACAGCCCATGTTGGTGGACTCATTTTCTACAGCCGGTATATAGTGCCTCGGTTGTTCTGAGGCACAGAGCGGAGCCAGTCGCTTACAGAGACAATGGCCGTGATTTGAATGATAAAAGGAGTCCGGCATTATGACACAGTTTCTCTCTGCAGGGGATGGAGGTGGAGGGGGCAGCTCACTGACATTCAAGGACGTTGTCCCCCCCTATTTCTGGTTCGGGCCTTGAATAAATGACAAGCCCAGATAGGGCTGTGAATGTAACAGGCTAGTTTAGAATGAAGTTCGTTACAGCTAGTGACGTCATCTATAAGGGTCATTCAAAAGAGCTTGTTAGGCCCTCCAGACACCTGCTTCATTTGGCACTGGCTGATAAAAGTTGTTTGCTGTAACGATTTCAGTCAATAGCTGGATTCAGCAGCCTAAACACAATGACGTGGTTAGAGAAGTCTTTGTACTTTGACACTCAAAATGAATCTCCTCCATACTGTGTTCCTTTGGATGCAGACTTTCAACTACATTTGTCTGTAAAGGTATTTGTGTGAGTGTGTCTGCAAATGTATGTGAAAAACAGATAGAGTGGGGCAGAGTTTGCAAGTATGTGTAATAGGGTGTGTGTGTGTGTGTGTGTGTGTGTGTGTGTGTGTCTCACCTGGCTGCAGTTTTGTGGCCACAAAACCCTGCTAAAGCTACTCCATGTAGGTTCTGGCAGGCACAATGTTTTGAATAGACTCCAGCAGGATGTCTTCCCAGAGATGGACTTCTCGGTGTGCCTAGAGATAGAAAGTTGTCTCTGTAGCTGTACTCATAACCAGCTAGGAATTCCAAGTCTGTAACCTCCTCATCCATCAGTTTCTCCTGATGACATTCACAGAGGAGGTGGGACTTTACAATCTCACAGCTGCAGATGTAGCATCATCTTTTAAGGCTCTCTCTTGGAAGTCGCTTTGGATAAAAGAGTCTGCTAAATGAATAAATGTAATCTATTTCAAACTTCAGCAGGAGTAGCACTCAGAGATGTAACATTTGGGACAGATGTTTGGGTTTGTGGAAGGACAGCGATTTGATTTGAGGTGTGTGTGTGTGTCGTTGTAACTGCAGAGTGTGTCACCCCTGTGCTTAGGACTACGAGAGTGTCTCAGTTCCACAGTTTCAAGCTCTAAGCTGTTTTGACAAGGCTTTGATGACAGGGATTTGACCAATCATGTTATGACAAGAAAATGTAATATAATTAGAAGTGTATTAGATTCTAGAGTATCGTCCTGTTTCTTAACTAGACATGGAGACCTGAAACCTTATAATTGTGAAGATGTTGATGGCATGTTTAACATCATCTAGTTGGTTATTATAATGTGGTAGGTGCAGATATTTGGATGATTACTTTAACAGGCATTAAAATCTCATCAAGAGACCTTGCATGCAATAGCACTATAGTCTTGTCCTGCAGTAATTCTTACAGAAGTACAGTGCTTACAAAACTAAAAATATACTTTATCACCATATATGTTTGTAAAATGAGAAACATGCTGGCTAGTTTTCTTTTGAGTCTGGAAAATTATTTTACATGAAACTGTTGGCCTATATCTTATGAAACTTAAGCCAGACATTGCATCAGTCACGTGTATATCCTGCTATTGACGAAATCCAGAATCCCCCACATTGTTGGACTTGTGTGTTGAGAGATTGCTTTAGCGAACAAAACCCCAGACGCCTTCTGTGTTAAAAAACAAAGCACAAATGTTGTGTGGTAAGGTTTAATGATACCCAGAAAAGGAGCCTAATCAGAAAATTCCAGTTTGACTTCTTTTTCTCAGATCCCATTTGTGGAAGTGTCAGTACCAAGCCTTCAGCTCTTGAAATGAGACCTCTCCCTGATTGTTTGGGAGTGAAAGAGAACACCAGACTAGTTTCTGCATGAATGTACACATTACGTAGTCTCTCGTCAGTTTTTCTTTTTTTCATAACTTGTGTTTGGTCTGTATTTAATGAATTTCGAAGGCAGACATATAGAAAGAGAGAGAGAGAGAGAGAGAGAGAGAGAGAGAAAGAGAAAGAGAAAGAGAAAGACAGAGAGATGTTATTGTTTGTCTAGGGGATCCAGGGTGTGAGAGAGGAAAGACTGGTGACAAAATTCCCGCCAGACTCAGGGGGATCCTAAAATCAGACAAACAAGACTGCGACAGCAACGACGATTTATAGCCCTGCTCACTGATGAGACAAGGGGGTGACAGTCTCTCATGTTGTCCTTTGAACATTTTCCTCTTTAAGTGACGGTGAGCAAGGCTTACAGGTATTGGGTGTACTTTACACTGTATAATTGTGCACTTTAATGTTATTACCATCATGAACACTGTGTAATAGGACCCACATATAACGTTGTTTTGTTAAGGGATCGTACGACTATTTATAGCTTTGTGATCATGTAGGTTCAGCTGTACCAGGTTCAACTATCTGATCCCCGTAGCCGACGAGTTCTTCTGTTGTATCGTAATTCAACATTGTCGCACACAGCTTCGTTCTCCCCCTCAGTGTTGCATTGGAAAGATATGATCTGTTTACAGAGTGAAGAGGGAAAGCAGTGGGTTAACACAACTTAGGGGGGGGGGGGGGGGGCAGGGGGGGGGCAGGGGGGGGGGCAGGGGGGACCACCCCGAGTAGAGCAAAGCTGCATAAACGTGCTATCTCTCTCTCCTCCTAACCTGGCCCCCTCGCACTCCAGCCCCAGAAGTGTTGATACACTGCAGGGGTCACTTAGGCCAACATAACAAAGACGCCGACGCTGTAAGAATCACATCTAGGGCCAGGCCATCTAACAAGCTGGACCCAGTCGGACTATTCTGAGAGTATGCTGTCGTTCAATCTTTACAGTATGTGAACTAGGATAAAGTACCTATAAATAGGAGATGGTGTAGGATGGCTCTTCAACCATATCAGATATTATTTAGCAACTATCAGACACACAATTTTTCACTTATAAGGTTGTGACCCGTAGTAGTCACATGCAGACATCGAAACTCAACCAGCCGGGTCAGACGGTAGATGTGACCCGACTGGAGAGTGCTCTCCTTAAGAGAGTGTTAGCATGCCTGAGGGTTAGCATCCTCTGTGTGGACGTGATGACTTTACCACCCAGACCAGACTGATTTATGTGGGAAAAGCTCTGGGAATGCATGTGGAGAGTGTGGAGAGGATTAAAAGCCTCTTTTACAAAACCCGTCACGGCCAATCAGCAACTTAGACCCCCTACAGACAGACGTCACGGCCAATCAGCACATCTGAATTTAGCTCTACTGTCTTTATTGCCTATCAGTGCGTTATGAAATCAGGATGTCTTTATCAAGAGAGCTTAAAGGATGAATTGATGTTCTTTCAACTGACTGTAGAAGTCCATGGAACTGTAAGAAGATAACAGGACATCTTAAGATAACAAGACAACAAGACATCTTTCTGGATATTGTCTGTGTAGGGTGTGAGAAGGGGTGGGAGGGTGGCGTAGACACGTGCAAGCATGCACACACACACACACACACACACACACACACACACACACACACACACACACACACACACACACACACACACACACACACACACAGCCCTGTTCCCAGGATGATAAGACATCACTTGTATCTCGACTGGAAAGTCAAGATAATATCTCGGGACTGGAACAGATCTCAGGAAAGGAACACCTCTGCTTTTTCCAGGATGATAAATAGACTGGAACAACAACAAAAAAATCCCCCTCCAACTTTCAAATTCTTTATAATCATTTTAGTATTTCAAGAAAATGTCTCACTCAAAACATTGCATGGTAAAATCTGTTGAAATCAGTTTTAAAACAACATTGTGATTCTTTTTTTTTTTTATTGTACAATAGATAATACCATTAGCTGTGATTTTTGATTTTCACCAACAAAATTAATCTCTTCCACTTTACACAACCAGCCACATTCTATTTCCTTTTATCTCTCTCTCTCTCTCTCTCTCTCTCTCTCTCTCTCTCTCTCTCTCTCTCTCTCTCTCTCTCTCTCTCTCTCTCTCTCTCTCTCTCTCTCTCCCTCTCTCTCTCTCTCTCTCTCTCTCTCCCTCTCTCTCTCTCTCTCTCCCTCTCTCCCTCTCTCTCTCTCACACACACACACATACACGCGCACACAAACACCAGGCTTGTTGCTTTAGGTAGGTAAATACATGTGAATGATGGATCTTCCTCTGTATTGTGGGAAAAGGATTTTGACTTTCACACAAGCCCTCTAAACGGCTATTAAAGCCTGCGTGTCTCGGCTTCTCTCCCCCTTCCTGTGTCCATGTGAGAAACAGCGTTTTTGTTTAAGGATCAGGGAGACTTTTCCTGCATTCTGAGCTCTTCCCCCTGTACCCTTCTAGAACAATCCCTGACTATGCACTATTTTGTGTCTGTGAATCTCGTGTTGTTGGTGGCCAGCTTTCACATGCACAGCTCTCTTGACCTAAGTGGGACTCTCTGAACAGACAATCTGTGATGTTGAAGGGAGGTAAGAATCAGAGGATTCCCCTCTTCCACCCGTACCCTTCTTGTTATGATAGGACACAAAGGGAACACCTTACAGCAGACCGTGGTGGAGCCCAGGCTTGAGATCCCGGCCCTGGTGCTGAAAGAGGAGGACATGCATAGGATGGCTCTGTGGAGGAATGTGTTTCAGATGGACCTGGAGACAAGCCAGCTGGAGGAATTCAGAGTGCCATGGCTCCGTTTCCGTGTGAAATTGCTACTTAAGACCACTGTGAACAGCTGCCGGACAGTGCCCCCCCCCCCCCCCCCTCTGCCCCCCTCTTCCCCTCTCAGCACCCCCAGCTCCTCTGCCCCCCGCCCCCCCTTCCCTCTCCACGGGGCTGTAAATCTCAGAGGAGGCCGGGAGGTGCTAGCGACTTGTTGAAAGGCCTCCGGAGGGGTTCCTGGGGTTTAGTGCATGGGGTCAGGTCTGTGTTAGCAGGCCCTGGTGCCGGGGTTTAAGGCTGAGAGCCACACATCACCCAGCATACGGCCTCTGCACAGGGTGCTGCTGTCCTCCCAGCCCTGAGCACCAAAGAACACCACAGGTCATCACACTTCTTCTTCTCCCTGTCTGGCCTGCGGCTTTACGGTTCTGGAGAGGAACCGTAACCGAGGAGAGGGCACCAGTGGCAGTCCAAAACACGGGGTCTTATCTGAAGGAATGTCGGGGGTCATTTGAGACGTTCGTCAGAAACAAGTCCAGATTCTGCTTATCTGCCAAATAATCCCTAAACAAATAACTTGTGGAATGTATTATTTGAGGACAATGTTTCGAGGGGCCTTTGAAGCCTGTTTAGAGTAGCATATGTTCTCCTAAAAATGTCCAAAAAAAGACATATTGAGAAAAATGACTGAAATACAACTGCAATTGATCCCACATTTGCCTCTGAAAACCAGAGGAGAAAGAAATGGAGGGGACCTAACCTCTCTGTTCGTCCTCCTTCCCTTCTAAGTCAATTGTTGTGGAAGCATGGTGTCAACCCTGCGCCATCAATCAACCCTTTTCAGAGGAGGGCAGACAGGCCGGGGACCCGCCCCCCAGGACAGGGGGGTGGAGGTTCTCATGCCCTCCCCGCCTCCTGCAGCCCCGCGCCCCTACAGACAGAACTCCGACAGCTGGTCTGGCCATTAGGGGTAGGCCAAGACCCGAGAGCCCCCGCACAGCGGCAACAGCTGCCAGCCCACTGCCCCCCAGCACCTCGGGCAGCCCTGCTCCTCCAGCCCCGCACTATAAAACCGGTATTAGGCCTGCTTCCATTGTTACTCCCTCCTCTTCATTCTTCTAAACAGGCCATTGTCACCATTACACTTGCTTGTTTCTTGTTTATGCCTAAGAAAGTGTGCGGTGTGTACGTCTGTGTGTGTTAAGTGTTTTCAGGGTGGTGTGTGCGTCTGTTGTCTTACAGCACTTTGTTATGGATACTTTATTTACTGAGAGAGGCAGCGTTCCAATTTAGGCATGGCTCTTTACTAGCAATTATCCAAGTTTGCACTCAGTGGGTGGCTTGATATAAGTTAGGAATCGTGATTTGCTTTCACAATCACATGAGCTCCAGGAGACTCCTTTTATACATCAACGGTGTCACTATTATTTCCCATACACCTTTCCCCCGGTTTAAAGATGGGCGTGTCAGTTGGCGTTTACCAGGTAGTTAGTCAACATGTGTGTTATGTGTGTGTGTGTTGGGTGTAGGAGGTAGAACTCGGCTCCTCATAATTCAACTTGTGTGTTTAGGATTGTTTCCTGACACCACAGTCTGCCTCTGTCCTCAGACACTGGGTTTTGCATTTTTCGATTGGCGTTTGTGAATAGGCACTGATTCAGGTGATTGTGCGCGAGCCCATTTCCTCGAGTGTCAATGTGTGCGTCTTGAGAGAAAGAGAAAAGCGTTAGAGGGATTACGCCACACTCCCTCAGGAGTCTCGTTACTCATGCACTAGTGGGGGATGAGTGGTTCCCACACCTCACAGAGGTGAGAGAGACTGCGCCCTCTGCTCCACCTGTCCCTACCTGCCCCTGCAGAGCCCTCCTGAGCCTCCTCTCATTCTGTGGAGGAAAAAAAACAGGGGAAAAGGTAAATCTGGCTTGGGTTCCATTTAAACTCAGCCAGGAAGAAAACAATGCCAGAGCACCACTAGGGTATAATTACAACTAACGCAACCAAGAACAGGGTGATTACCTTAGGAATACCACACACAAACACACTGACGTGCACGCTCGCAACGCGCGTGCACGCACACACACGCAGACACTCCCACCTTCTAGCAGGGACGTCACAGCAAACACATAGAGTGTCATTCTGCCAAGTCACACGCATGGATGGGTTCAGTATTACTTCCTGCTCTCATGGGCAGACTTTGATCCCTGTTTTTCACTGTTGACTAAACTGACTCATAAAAACCTCAGGCTTGCCCACGCTTTCAGTTGTGCGTTTGATGTATATTTTTATGGCATTATGGCTTTTGTGGCTGGGCATTGGCTGCGTGGATGACTGGTGTGTGAGTCTTGCCAAGATGGGCCAGTCTTTGCTCTGCCAATGTCCACAGGCCTGTTTGTTCTGTCGGCCAAGCCGTCTCTGATCGCAGGATCCGTCATGGGGCCCCTTGTTCTTTTGTCGGAGCCCACTGAAGCGGTGTCAGATAACATCTCCGATTATTACCGGAGTCTTCCTCCTCTTCATCAGGCATGGCGGGCAGAGTGCGTGGCCAGAGCCAGTTACAGATGTTATCCTGCACCACAGCACAACAGCTGCTCCACTTCATTACAGAGGAGCCCATGACGGGAACACACTCTTTGTCCGTCTTAAGGCACTCCGTGTGGGGATCAAGTCAAGGAAAGGCCAAGACTCATTTGGGGAATTGGAATGGGAAGGCTTTTTGCTCTTAGATTCCACCATGTTCATCCCATTTCAGGCCCGGACTGCGGCAGGTGGGGAGGTATTTAGTGAGAGGGCAGTAAAGGAATGAAGCCGATGATGGCTGACATGGTTGGAATACTTTGTGCTGGAAGGCAAACTTACTGGAACAAAGGAAACTTTGAATAGACCTTTCACCCTTATCTTGTAGCCTAATCAAACACACACATACACACACACACACACACACAGACACACACACGTACACACTGTTGTTAATAAATGCAATTGTCAGCCCGTGTCATTAGTGTTTAGGGCATGTTTATATTTTTACAGATTATGGATGCCTTGCTTTCTTATTGAAGCTAGTATGAAACAGAGAGCGTGGGAATGCTAACTCGAGTTAATTGTGCTAAATTATTTTTCTTTCCCATATCGGGGGTCTAGTGGGTCAAGTGTATGATTGGAGTTGAGCACGGCCTTCCTCCGAGGCTGGTGGGGGCGGGGGATCTGAGAGGAGCAGACATTCCACTCACCCCCAGGCAGGGGTGGGGGGTGGGGGTGCAGTAATACCACTTTTATTAAAATATATTGAAGAAAAACAACAAGCCGCACTGTTGTTGCAGGGGGAGAAAGAAAATCAGCGTGACCCCGCCCCCCCTTCGCGCCCCCCCCCCAACCCTTTCTTTCCTCTCCTCCGCCGCTTGTGCCTCATTTCTGGCCATGAACCTTTCATCCTCTCCTCCCTCCCTCCCTTGCTCTCTGTCTCCCTTTCTCTCCTCCACCCGCTCCCGTCCCGTACAAACAGCTGTCCGGCCGCTTTTCTATGCGGCCCACTCTTTTTTAATCATCTCCCCTCCCTCCCTCGCTCACCATCCCCCCCCCTCCCTCACTCTCTCCTCCCACCCTTTCACAACCCCCGTGCTACTCCACTTCCTCTCTCGGGTCCTGACGATGTTCGCTCCCCATGGCTCCCCGCAGGGGGGGGGGGGGGGGGGGGGCTCCTCACTACCACAGCAGCCTCACGGTCGGAGAGCCCGGTGGTGCTCCTCCCTCACGGCCTCTGTTGTCTTTGTGTTCCGTTGGCGTTAGGTAAAGGTTGGAGCTGTGTGGGGTGGATCTCAGAGATCTGTGTAGCGCTAATCTCCCGTGAATGGATCCAACACTGTTATTGAGGCCGACTTTATTGTCTGGCTGATTTTACAACCATGCCTCTGGCCCCGTTGACCCCCGTGACCTGGTCACTGTCTCCCTGGTTACTAATGAAGGCGCCGTGGTATTGCAGGACGGAGGTGGTCTCGGGTGAGCCTCGCTGCTGGGCTACAACAACAACTAACACCATCACTCAGGCAGCGTGGGCGAGTCTCAGTGCGAGCATGTGAAACATGTATTTGTCCCCACACCAACCGCAAAACGATGGCTCCTGGTTTGACATGGTTACATTTTGTACAAAACAAGCCATCTGGCCACCCCCTAAACAAATTTTTGGAATATCAGCCAGATAATATATGGCGCAGGCTCGATGAGCCAACATCCTGACAAACTACCGTGAGCTGCTGCCCTCTTCCCAGGACTGCGCCGAGGAAGCGGAGGGCCGGGACAGTCTTGGCATTCCTTGGCCCTGTCGTGTCCTTTCCTAGTCTCTAATTTGGGAGCAGCTGTCGCGAGCTCTGCAAACCCTCAAGCATCAAAGCCCGGCCAGTGGAGTGTTTGAAGGGGGAGGGGGGGGGGGGGTTCTGAGTGCAGCACATCCCACCCCATGCTCACTTCCACTCCGCCAGGTCATCTGCTGACCACGTCACCTGTGGCAGGTAGGAGCTCGTGGAGATTACAGGGGGGAGATGACGGTCGTTATTTTACAGATGGTCAGTGATAGGAGAATTGGCACTATCCACTAATTAGGGGTGCATGGCATCGGAGCAGGCCTGGAGGGGAAGGGGTCCTCCGGGGGCCTGGGGGGGGGGGGGGAGGTGGGGGGGAGGCGGGGTTGTCTCTGGTGAGTTGGAGGCTGATATGTCGTTCTCACACTGGATCCCGAAGGCCCCTGCCGGTATGTTTATACAGAGGAGAACACCTGCTGCGCGGCTTCCCTCTCTCTCCCTCTTTCTTTTCCGCTGTCTCTCTTGCTGAGGAGGAAAACAGACCTACGGTCACCTGTTGCTTTGTTTATTCACTCAGCTTTGCCTCGGAGATAGAGGGAGACATGACGGCAGCCCGTGGCATGAGATCCTGACTCGCAGAAGATTCTCACAGAATACCGCGGTTTTCCCGTTATAGAAAAAGCCTGGAGAAAAAAAAGATATGCCGGTCTTCCGAAAAAGCAAGAAGCACTTGGTGTCAACAAAGACACCAGTTTTAAGATAAATGCGTTCCAATCTAATACTTTTATCGTTTCTTATCAAAACTGCTTCTCAGATGCCTGAGTTCCACAGTGTATAGTTCCACATAAAAGGTGTCTCCTGGCCAGGTTTTCACAGTTCTGTGAAGAGACCCTGGGGAACCCAGATGTGGTCTGTTCTCTGCTAAGCGCTAACCCCCTAATTATCCTATCGGCTCCATTATAGAACATAATTACTGGGAATCGCTCCGTGATTCAGGCAAGTGGATGTCGATTGATTTATCTTCTTGTTCTCATCTCCCTCACGCACACACTCACGTGTGCGTGCATGCATGCTCACTCACAACCACACGCACGCTTGTGCACCGACACACTGTGTACTCCCGCAGACCAAAAAACGTAATGACTCATCACTGCAGTACTTTTTCGGGGCGTTCCACAATGTTTTCAAATAGATTTTTGGTCAGAGCCAACTGCTCAATAAGACTCTCTGAATGTCTGAAAGTGTGCAGCCAAATGAAATACTGCTGCAATTCATGACACGAAGCATCCACTCGACCAATTCATATCTACCGCTCCCCCGGTTGCCAGGCATGACTCCTAAGTCTCGAGCAGTTGTTTCTCGTAGCTTATGCGAAGGGATGTGGGTTCGCCCGGCCCACTTCCTGGCGCCGAATACAACCGAGTTTCCCAACACGCGCATGAGAAAGATCAGGGGCATGCAGGGGGGGCTCTCAGTACAGCTCTCCCATGGAAGCGCTGTTTCAACAGCTTGTTCCAATTCCTGCCTCTCTCCCTGCTCCCGTTGGACAAATACGGGGGGAAGCAAAGAAGGCCCACGGCCTCCAGGGCCCGGCCAGGATGAGGGTCAGTGCAATCACAAGGGGCTTGCAGCAAGGGAGGGAGGGGGTGGCAAAAGACGGAAGGGGGTCCCAACCCCCGCCCTCATATATTGGGGAATGTATCTCCTTCACATGGGGTCCTTTGGTTTTAGTGGTTTCACACAGGCCGTCCCTCCAAACTCAGCCTGTTTGAAGTCCCGCCCGAAATCGGGTGTCTGTGTTTCGGACTCCTGTTCCTCGTCGTTCCTACCAAGCCTCTCTTTGCAGAGGGGGGGTCCCCGCTACAGGTTTCTAGAGAGGCCTGGATGAGGCGGTGAGACTCGCAGTTCAAACGCAGATGGGGGGGGGGGAAAGGAGCCGTCCGCGGTGGACACGCTGATCTGATGCTCCACATCTTCTGTGGTTCTCCCTGAACAGGAAACACATTTGACTCGCCACAAGTATGTTCCGTGAGTTCTCAGTTCGGTGAGATCGAGGGGAAAACAGTGGCGAGATATGATACTGTGGAAGGGGAGAGGGGAAGTGCCTTACCATAATCATTATGATATGAGTCAAATAGGAACCTTTTCCGACTGAGATGGGACAGGATATGTAGTCATGTATTCCCCAAACATCTTAGTTCTTTCTCGAAAGTTTAGAATAGATTAGTATTAGACTTTTATATTTTATTTATACATTCTGCTTTTTCAACAAAACAAAAAAAATGAAGATCCGTATATGTTTATTGTATGCACCTTCCTGCCACAGTAAATTCTGTGTTTGTGTTACTGTAACTGACATGGCAATAAAAAACAATTCTGATTCTGATGTTCCAGTAGGTCGCGTCTCAATCCGAAGAGTGCTGAGTGGATGGTTGTCAAGGCAGGCAGGGCAACATTGAGAACGATAAATACAGTTTCTTTGGTGGGGACCGAGAAAGGTTGATTGAGACTTTTTAAACAGGTGAAGTTCAAAACATACGGGAAATCTCAGCTATTTGAATGTTTCGTCTCCAAGTTCATCTTGAACATGTGGTATTCCTATGAGGCCTTTACTCTTGTTTTAACTAGACCAAACCCTGCTAACCATGTCGTGTGATGGGCACTCTAGTCTGCACACCGGCTCCTTAAATGAGGCCACAGCTCTTAAAGTGGTGGGCCACTTGAAGCCAGAGAAGCAGCCAGGGCATACGATCCCCTTGATGAGTGAAACACATGCTCTCTGTGTGGACACGGCAGGCCTTTATAGCCTCGACTAACTCCACCAGCCTGGCTTCAACAAGCTCGCCTCTGTTCCACAGCTCCACAGCATCCAATCAAACACCGTCCGTCTGTTTGCTGTCTACCCTGGCTACCCAGATCCCCAGGATGTGCCCAAGCCGCTCGGTTGGCGCTCTGCTGGTGGCCGTGGATCCCACCCAGGACACGGCGCAGTCCCGAGTAGCAGCTCCCAGGGTCGCAGATTCCCCGAGGCCACGTCCATCCCCGGGCCTGAAGCTGGAGCAGAGCAGTCCCATCCCAGACCCAGATGGCAGGGCCTGCGTGTTTGTTTACGCTGAAAGGGTGAAAGGAGTCTTTGTGGGAAGCTGCACTCCACAGTGGGGATCGATGAGGGCCAGATAAGAGTGCTGCAGAGTGGCCTTGGTCAGGCATGGAGGACTGGTGTGAGAACTTCCTCCCCATGTTGTAATTTCAACATTACATGAACACCAGCAAGGTCACCCAGATAACTTTTTTTCCCCCCTCTGTCTTTTTAACCCTCGTTCCCTCGCTTTCTCTCTCCTTCAAACTGTGTGACGCGGGGATAGTTTATGTGCACACCGCAAGTACTCTGGAACCTAATAGTGTCCTTCTGTCATGGAATTTTCCCATCAACCACTGGGCTTAGCGTGGGAATCAAGGGCAGAGATAGGAGGAGGACGTGGGAGAGTAAGAACGGAGCGTTTAGGGGACAGGGGCTCCAATGAGAAAACAACACCTTTGGAGATCCATAGCCTCACCCCCCTATCCTCCACAACTCCCCAATCCAAAGGGACGTGGGACTGCTGGGAACCAGTGTAGAGATGTGAGGATAACAACAGCCTGTCTCTACCTGAACTCTCTCGTCCACATCATCCTACGACACTTATCAAGCCCATCATAATCTTCACTCTCACTTGCAAAGACAGGCACGCACTCTCTCTCTCTCTCTCTCTCTCTCTCTCTCTCTCTCTCTCTCTCTCTCTCTCTCTCTCACACACACACACACACGCACACACACACACACACACACTTCCTCAGCCCGCTGCTGCTGTCATGTTGTTGTAAGATTTACCATCCTTGAGAGAGCGAAGACTACAAACGTCTCAGGTCTCTCCCAGGCTCCAAGTGTGGGCTGTTGAATGCCTCTGGGAGTTTGTGTTCAACTCGGTTTCCCCCTGTATCTGTGTCAGGCAGTAATGAAGACTGTCTCTGCCTTGACTGTGAATATATATCACCTTTAACAAGAACACATTCCTGCACTGGCACCATGGGAAAAAAACAAAAAAGGGGGGAAGAAAAAGAACAGGACATTACTGTACATTTATAAAGGAGGGACTGAGAGACTAGCAGAGGACGAGCAGAACAGATAGAGATAGAATAAACAGGGCCTGGCATAGACAGAATAGGACCCTACGATATGAACAGTGTGTATAACGTAATACTGTGGCCCTTCCTTGTGGTGACTGAACACCCTGTGTGTGGTCCGACTCTCCCCAGTCCACCAATGTGTGTGTGTGCTTTCCCGCGCGCCTGTGGAGTGCAGTTTTCAGATCCTCCGAGCTGCAGTCTCCCCGACGAGCTAAGATGAGAGGGGAGAATGGAAGGAGAGGTCCAATAAACAGTGCGTGTTTGATCCAGCCGCAGCTCAGCGGCCTGCCAAGTTCCTCTTTGTCTTAGAGAGGACACCGCAGCCGTTACACAGAGACCCATCTGCTCTGCCCACTGCTCTTAGATGCTGGGAGGGCCATCATTCACACCCGCTGGTGCCAAGAGTGGAGGAGAGAGAGAGAGAGAGAGAGAGAGAGAGAGAGAGAGAGAGAGAGAGAGAGAGAGAGAGAGAGAGAGAGAGAGAGAGAGAGAGAGAGAGAGACAGAACGAGGGAGAGGGAGAACGAAAGAGAGGGGGAGAGAGGGGAAGAGAAAGTGGGAGAGGGAGGAGAGAAGGAGATGAGAGGATAGTAGAAGAAAAGAGAACAGAGCGCTTGGGGGTTTCAAGTGTGATGACTGTAAGCATTATGGCGGATGGTGGGGATTATTTCATTTAAAACATGAGCTCACTCTCTCTCTCTCTCTCTCTCTCTCTCTCTCTCTCTCTCTCTCTCTCTCTCTCTCTCTCTCTCTCTCTCTCTCTCTCTCTCTCTCTCTCTCTCGCTCTCTCTCTCTCTCTCTCTCTCTTAGCCTTCAAGGTCTCTCTCTGTTCTCTGTTTCTGTTTATTTACTTCATCCTCATCCCCCAACCCCACATCCCTAAACATCCTAATGAGCCTCTCTGGCCAGCCACCCAGCAAGCCAGCCAGCCAGCCAGCCACCCATCAAGCCAGCTAGCCAGCCAGACACCCACCCATCAAGCCAGCCAGCCAGTCAACCATCCAGCTAGCGAGCCAGGCGTCACTCTGCAGGTGATTAGTGAGGGATGCCTCCCTAAGAGCCCACATGGTCCTCATCACTCTCTGGCTGACTGCTCCACTCTTGGGAAGGGATGGTGAGTCTACAAATCCTTCTGAAATATGTATATGCATCAAGACAAATCCAGTCAAGGTGATATTGTAGATAAGAAACAGGTTATTGGCACTGTTACGCTTACAGGAAACAATTGTGTTCAAGCTTGTAAGTGATTCCGTATATCTATAAGGTATAAAACTGTACAACTGACAGCTATTTCAAGCAAATAGTGTATTGACAAAACTGGTTTCATATGTGCTGCTCCGCTTGTAGAAAATTTACTTTGCTTGGCAAAAGCAAGACATTGCAGAGGTAAGTCATGAATGTGGTGTATTCCCATGAAAAAGCATGATTCCTTAATAAAATGATAGATGATGAGCCATAAAGCACCAGAACAGAAGAGAAAAGAAGAACTGTTAAAGTTCTCCAACAGGATTTCAGAATACATTACAACTTCCCTCCTTTTCCTGGCAACACACTCTGCGGCCTCCACACCAAATGTCACCATGACACTGGAATGAGATTTGGACAGCGCAGAGCAGGGAAGGCTGAGAAACGATTATTTTCTACAGCGCGAGGATGCGGGTGAAGACGGGCGACGCTGGAGTTTTCCGGAAAACGTTGCTTATCTTCATCCAAAGCCATTCTGTCGGGTTGTTGTTCTATGTCCTGTTTATTATCTGCTGCTTCTCTGTGTTCCTCCTGATGGAAACCCTAAACTGAGCCAGATATCAGGTGGACCCCGGCAGGTTTCCCACAGTCAGGCCTGGGTGGCACAGGCCAGATATCTGACACTAATCAGTCATTAAAACTGTAATGCCCTTCTGGCCATGCCAGGCCAGTAAGACAGGGGCCTGAGCCTGGGACAGCTGCTGCTATGTCTAATGGAGGGATTGCATGTACACACAGACACCACAGAGGAAGAATAGGCGATTGTACATTTCCCCTCTTTTCTCTCCCCCCTCCTCAGGCCTCTCCAGGTCTCCTGCAGAGAGGAACAGAGGCGAAGGGGTGCGTTGGAGAACGGGTGAGTGACCCGACGAAGGGAAGTGAGGAGGAGGAGGGAAATATGCACCCGCGTATAATGTCGAGGAGGTAAGGAGCTCTGTGGGTCACGAGAGACGGGGGAGAGGTGGGAGTGGAGGGAGGAGGGGGGGAGCAGAGAGGATGCAGCCTCAGATCAAAGCTCACCTCACGGCTCCTCTTTCCAACTCGCGTTTCCTCCTGCTCAGCCCATCTTTCCCTGCGGCACGTTCTGCCTCTCCTCCTTACCCCTTCCCCCCCATCCCCCCTCCTTCCCAGATCTGACCCCGAGATGTTCAGGGTCGGGCTCCGGATCGGCCTCGGCTTCACCAGCAGGCCTGGCCCCGCGAGGAGAAGTGCCGTCACACTCTCCCCTGCATGCGAGGATCAGCATTAAGCCGTGGATCGGGCCGGAGGGGAGCCGGAGGGCCCATCTGAGGCCGCACCTGTCGGGGCTCAGCCCAGCTCGGCCCCTGGGGTCTAGTTCCGGGGTCCTGCCTGTGCAGCTGTGGGTCCAGTCTGCCAGCCAGCCAGCCAGCAGCAGCATCACCACTGGCCCTGGCCGGCTGGTCTGAGATTTCAGAACCTCTGAATGCGCCGAGTCCAGCAGGGCCGTCATCTAAGGACCCAGTGTGCGCCGGGGATCGAATGGGTCCAGGAATGCCTGTTTGTGTGTGCTTCATTTCAACCCAGTGTCCGGGTTAAGTTGAAGATAATCAACAGGAGGCTGTTGACTCAGCCAACACACAGTCTCGACAGCTAAAGCGTGCATGCGTGCATGCGCTAATGTCCACGCACACACAGACACACAAACACGCAACAGAAAAAACCCACACAGT
Organism: Osmerus eperlanus; assembly: GCF_963692335.1. Taxonomy (NCBI): domain Eukaryota; kingdom Metazoa; phylum Chordata; class Actinopteri; order Osmeriformes; family Osmeridae; genus Osmerus; species Osmerus eperlanus. Next base: position 7,370,287 of record NC_085019.1, read on the forward strand.
ACAATCAGACCACGTCCCAGGGGACGTACAACTGCAAACATCTTGGGTTAAACATCTACTTAAAAACATGGCAGCGTTTTTTTTTCCCTCTTCATATCTTGAATGGAAAAATGCTTGGCCCCCAGAACCGCTCCCCTCAGAGCTTTGGCCTCTTGAGATGAGGCCAGAACAGAGGCTGATGTGACTGGAGGGCTCTGGTCTGGCCTCAAAGGTCTGCCCCCCCATGTGAACGTCCGTTTATAACCCGACTGGTCCAAACAAGCAGAGGAAGCAGTAGCTGGATTTTCCCACAGTTTGGGCCGTGACCGCTCCTCTCGGTGACTGGATGGAAACAGCACTCCCACCATGGAAGCATGGCCAGGACCACTAGAGCATGGCAGAGCAGCACAACCTGAACACTCCTAATCACCCCTGGACCACGTCAGCCATGCATTTCCCACACTGGGGCACTGTCGATTGGGGCGCCCGGAGACACTTCAGTACTTCGATCCCTAGTTGATAGCTTCCTTTACGTGTGTACATTCGAAAGATTTATTGCCGTGTTACCTTAAGACCCATTGTATGCGACAGGGTCAACAAAGACTGCTGTTTACCAACACTTGAATTGGAAAGTTTGAGGATAATGTTGTTACCTGTTTGGGGCCAATTCAAAGTTGACTTGGGGGTGCATTCCAACTTTAGTTTTGGTTTATCAGTATTGTTGGACCGGAAGAAAGACAATTTCACCCGACTGCACTTTTTCAAATCACAACCCCCCCCCTCCGCCCGCCTCACCTCCCCCACCTCCTCTCTCAAGTAACCCAAGCCTCCTGCCACCTGCTGCCAGTTGTGCAGATCATAGCAGGTACTCTCTCTCCAACAAAGCCTTCCTGACCTCCACATCAGTCTACATCGTGGCCCTTAGTCTACATGAAACCTCAGACACTCCTCATCTGCCTGCGTCCCTCCTCCGGCCCTCAGCCCTCGCTCTTTACCCCGAGGCCACTCCTTTCCGTGGATATCCTGTTTCTACGGACACAGCTTTGAGGCTTGACTGTGACATTTGCGTTCTGGTTCTTATAACTTCTGTGGATGCGGACCGCGGGGGTCGTGACCCCTGTGTGCGTGAGTGACACGAAGGAACCGAGTCCTTTAAGAGGATTTACTGTGAATTAGCACGCCGATTTCCTTCTCTTTCTCATGTGGCCGTGTTCTGACCAATGCTGGCTGCTCTGAGTCTCTTACAGATGGCAGATTGCATTTCAGCCTCTTTTTGAAAGCCGCGTGCGCGCTGGACACGTTTCAACAACGCCATTGGTCAGCTGTCACGTCTGCCCGCGACGTGCTTTTGACGTCACCTTTAACGAATCGTGAAGTACAATTCCAAGCTATGGTCCCTGACTTGTTTTTCGTCTTTCATCTCATTGATGAGAACGTTCCACATTCCCTCAGGTATGTCAAGGACAGATAAGGAGGCTGCAGCATCAATCCTCAGAGCGAAAATAACGGGACCAAGCTTATTTGCTTGTGTTTCCTATTGAGCAGAACACAATGGTCAGGGATCGAGTGTGCCAGCTCTAATCGGCCTGGAGGGCAGCTGTGCAGGCAGGAGTCTACAGAGGTGCCTTCCAGCTGGCCCCGGCTCTGGGAACGAGAGAGAAGGAGTGAGGCACCGCATGCACTGACACACAGGCGCGCATTGCAGATCTAGGCGAGTACATGGGCCGACACGCACACACGCGCACACGCATGCACCCGGACACACTCACATCGACACACACTTCCTCTCGCACACCCACACACGCTCAAGCACACGGATACGAAGAACAAAACTCCCAACAAATCTCCCGAACGCCTTACTTTTACCCCCCTGGTTAAACTTGAATCTGTGGTTGTGTTCTAGGCTGTCCTCCAGGTTTTACGGCGTCATGCGGTTCTGGATTGCATGTGGTGTGGGCCTGTTCCGTTTCCTGGAGATTAACTCTGTGTGCCTCGTCCTTTGCTCCTGACAGAATGCATCAATCTAATGTAAATAAGCATTCCCAATGTTTAACAAACCTAGGCCACCCCCCCCCCCCCTCCATCCCCCCCCCCCCTTCTGGTAAAAGTGAGAGAATGCCGGCATGAGATTCCTCACTTCCTTTCTCTCTCTCAGCTCCCCTGCCTCTCCGCCCACGGACGCCCCCGGCTCAATCGCTTTGACTTCCCACATTTAAGGACGACTAAAAAAAGCATCTCGAAATTGCAACCATACGTTTCGCTCTCCACCCCCCCCTCTCCCACACACACACACTTCCAAGCCTAATGGGGGCTTTAAACACTGGGAACTGGATCAAATCCTCTTCCCCCGTAACCCTAAATCCTCTGGTGAAAAAGTCCATCTTTTTTTCCAGGTTTCACCTATGAATGCAGATTCTCTCTGAGAGTGGCGAGGCACAGTGCTCTCTGTGGGGTCCAGGGCTCTCAGCGCTGGGCCTGCCAGTAGGAAAACAAACACAGGGGAGACAAGAGAGAAGCAAGGAAGGAGAGAATGAGAAAGAGAAAAAAAGATGGGGGGAGGGGGGAAGGGTCAAGAGTGAGCGAGAGAAAGAGACTGAAAGTGAACGAGTGAGAGATAGAGAGAGAGAATAAGAGAGAGAGAGAGAGAGAGAGAGAGAGAGAGAGAGAGGGAGGAGACTACTGGCCCACTGCATGACAGGGTTCAGGGGCCGGCTCCCTCAGGATGTGTGAGGTTCACCTCGCCACAGAATGAAATAGATCTGCTTTCGTGAAGTCACTTCCTGCGAGAGCTCCGAGGGTGCTGAGAACCGGGGCAGCACTGTGGCAGCGCAAACAGCGCTGGCTGCGCTTGAAGAGACTGTGAGAAGGGAGAGAGGAGAAGGAGCCGGGACCAACGCCGGAGGGGTTTGGTCTTCATTTGCATTCTGGGCTTTGAAATCAGCTGGAGGTTTGCCTGGCTTGAGTGTGACCTAAATCAAATCAAATCAAATTTATTTGTATAGCCCTTTTTACACGCAAGCATGTCACAGAGGGCTTCACATATGCCCATAGAACTGCCCCTCAACCAACCTAAACCCTCAAGGAAGACAAGGAAAAACTCCCAAAAAACTCTCAACAGGAGAAAAAAAATTGAAGAAACCTTGGGAGGAGCAATTCAGAGAGGTATCCCCTCCTCCAGAGACGGTTGGTGGGAGAGAGGAGCAGAACACAGGCTAAACATAGTCATACAGTGTCGATGGGTTTTTAAAACACCAAAATCCATTATTCAACTTTATAGATGTAGGACAGGACCGGGAGACTCGCGACCAGGTCCAGCGTTGGCTGACCGACGACCTGCATGGGCTTAGAGAGGGAATGAGGGGTGAGGTGTGTTATTGTAGCCCTGTCACAGAAGCCCATGCAGGCCCATGCAGACCTACGGCTCAAAGGCGAAGCGAAAGTCGGGTTGGGGTTTGACAGCTCCGACAGAGTACGCCGTCGCATGTCGTTTCATGGCTGCAGGTAATGGATCGACAGCGCGTGTCCTGTCTTGCCTTTAGGTTTCTACAGTTGCGTTTCTCCCACATCCAATGAAGTCGGGGGGGGGGGGAACCTGATCTCTGTGAGACTCTTCTCCGGGCTTCATCCCGTCCCTCATTCCCCCTCGTCCCAGCCAGCCGAGAGGGAATGAGGCGTGAGGTGTGTTATTGTAGCCCTGTCACAGAAGCCCATGCAGGCCCATTCACTGACCCCCCCCCCCCCCCCCCCCCATCAGGGCCCCGTAGCCTGTAGCCGGCTTCCATTGCTGTGCGAGAGACGGCCGCTCTCGCTTCACTCCATCTTCCCCAGACACCGCAGTCTGGAGGAGGTCTCCACGGGCGTCCGAGAACAGAGAGCGCCGTGTCGCCGTTTGACAGTGGTTCCCTGACTCTCTGCATTGTGTCTCCGCGGCTATTCTTCATAGCCGCGGCCAAGCCGCAAGCAGGGCTCCCGCACATGCTTATGGAGCCAAGAACGTACTAGTCCTCTGTGAATATGCTGAGGGCAGATATCCAGCACAGCAGACATACTACAGGCCCTGTCTGTCTCTGAGTGCTGGCAGCCAGAGCCTTGATTCACGGCGAACCACTGGTCACCCTGCAGCAGCCATGCCTGTCACACACCAGAGCTGCTGAAAGGCCCGCGGCTCGTTTCGCCGGCAGCTTTGGATCTGCAGTCTTACCTTCCAACAGAAATATTTAATAATGCCTGACATGGTCCATGACTCTCAAAGGGAATGACCCGTAGTTACTCATTCATCGTCCCATGTCCAAGTTAGTGTGCTGTTAGTACGCTACAACAACACACGCTAGCTAGCTCAACATGACATATGAGGCCATAAGAGGAAGTAAATGACAAGGTATAGAAATGAGGTGCGGGGGAATGGGTTTTTGGCTGAAGCAGCTGGACAGATAAGAATCTACAGTCTCCTTGAAAGCGTTGTCTCGGCATGCGTCCATTTGTCTTGCGTGAGTGGTGAAGGAGATTTACTTATTGTTGTGCAGCTCTGGATAGACAAATTATCACTGGATGTGTTTGTTATGGATAGGCTGCCTTGGAAGTAGGGTAGGGTAGAGTAGGGTAAAGGGAAAGACAGTTAAATACACCATCTGTAACAGTCAGCACTAATTTACAGTACATACAGTAGCTTCCACAATATGAACGAAAGATGTGAAAGATTTCACCATGCTATGTTTTGAACGAGAAATTTGCAACGCAGCCTCCATCTGCTATCAAACCACTGAATGCATTTCTTTGGCCAACTAAGACATTATAAGTCATGGTTGTCTTCCAAGCACATAAATGGTGGCAGACACACTGATAAAAACGCGAAACTACAGTAATAAATGGAGTTAGCTCTCTTACAGAACAAGAGGCCTGTGTCACAATCTCAGTGTGTATGCGCATGTGCAAAACGGGTATGTGTGTGTGTGTGTGTGTGTGTGTGTTTATGTGAAGTCCTGGTGATGGGACTGGGGAAAAGAGCAGGGTCACATCCCCTCTCTTGGCCCGGCACACAGAGGTTGTGAGAGTGCAGTCTCTGTCCCCCAGGGCCTCTCCCACGCAGGCCTCCCATTCCTCTCCCCCCTGCCTCAAACACATGAGCACCACCGTAAATCTCAGCCGCAGCCAGACTGGGCGAATCACCCCGCAGCCAGCAAGCTGGGACAAGCCACTCTTCCATCATCTCGGTGTCGCTGGAACAGGTGTGGTGGAGACCCAGCACACCTTCTTCAGGGGAGAGTGTAGGTAAACAGAGCTCAAGGACTAATGGACTCGGGATTCGGTGGAGGACTGATGGGCCCGGACCTTCTTTGCAACGTTACATGGAACGTTGACGTAGATGGATGCAACGACAACATTGACACACACAAACACACACAAGCACACACACACAGACACTCCCATGCACACACACAGCTCCTCCGACCAGGGGGCCAAAAACAACTCTACACGTCCCTCTCTGGGGCTTCATTAGATGGAAAAACATTAAAGATAAATAAATGAACTCACCCCAAATTGTTGTGCTTGCGTGGGAGAGTTCGAAAAACACCCAAAATAGCCTTAAGTAAGGCTGGAGGAATGAGGGTCTGTGTCGTTTCACCATACAAGGGCCTGTCCTCGCTGCCCCAATGTATCCCATCACCCCCCCCCCCCCCCCACCCCCCCATACCAGCCACAGGGCCCAGTGTGCTGTGGCTCCGGACCTTTTCTCTCCGTGTCTCAGTTTCTTAAAAAGTTTTTTTTTCCTGTTACACACGCGACTGCATGCAGGAACTGTGGTGCATTAGGGAGAGCATAGGCAGATCTGGCAGTGTGTGTGTGTGTGCGTGCGTGCGCGTGCGCGTGTTTAAACACTCATGCTTAGTTGGGTTCTTTGTTCTGGGTCCTTGTGGATGAGGTGGTTCCTGGTAGTCTGATCATCAGATGGAGCAGGGCCCTGTTTCCACATGTTCACTCTACACACACGCACAGACACACACACAGGCAAATGAGCACTGCAACCCAGAGGAAAACACACAGGCACACAAACAGTAGCAGGTTGTACTGTTTCCATGAACAACCTTTTTTCCTTGATTGTTGATTCCAGTGGTGGGGTTGTTGACTACAGAACATGAATTCAAAGCTTGGAGCTGTGACAGCATGTCATCTGACTGAGACACGATGAGACATATCTCCCCTGTCTGATCAGAAATGGGTGACGCAGTCATACATGCACACACACAGACATCTGCATACACACACAAACACACCAGAACTACATGTCCAGGCACCCTTTCTGTCGTCCGTCGATTTGTACTTCACTGTAAACTGGCCCTGGTGTCAGTACACCCGCCAAATTAGTCAGCATTTGAAGTCCGCTCCATACACTCCAGAGGCTAATATTCACCCTGTCACACTGACACACACACACACACACTGACACACACAAACACACACACTGACACACACACACACACACACACTGACACACACACACACTACGTTCTCTCTCTGACGCCATCCCCTCCAAGCCGTTAGCAGACGGTTGTAACTAGCCTGTTCGTTTGTCACTGCCAAGAGCTGGACCCAAATGACACAGACAAAGACTTGGAAGTGCCAGCTGAAATACGGGTATGACTGTTGAGAGCCAGTCGGGGATAATCCTGTGTTCCTGGCTTCTCCCAACCCTGAGATGTTTAGAAGTGCTGGCACGTAGCACCGGCTGTCAATCCCCAAATCTATGGGAGATCTGGGTTTAATTTGCCCGAGAGGTCCTTGCCAGAACAGAGAATGGGAGAGAAAGAGAGAGGGAGGGAGGGAGAGGGAGAGAGAAAGAGACAGAGAGAGAGAGAGAGAGAGAGGGGATGAGAAAATGAGAGAGGGAGGTGAAACGAGTGCTTTTGTCTGTGGGTTGGAGCACGGAGGGTGTCCGTGTCTCTTAGCGCTGGTGTGAAGTACAAGTGCTTTAGCTGTAACAAGCCCCTGATGTGCCTCCGCGCTAACAGGCCCTGCGTGAGCTCGCTGGCTATCGAGGGAGCAGTGCAAGTGGTTAAGTGTGTGTTTGTGTGTGGGAGTAGTGGAGTATATTTATGACTGTGTAACACTGTAGTTAATGGTCTGGGCTCTCTTGCAGATTGCACTGGCATAGGCCTGGGCCCTCAGGCCTGGGAGAATCCTCCTCTCTCCAAGATTACCCAACCTGTGCCAGAGAGCACACAGGCACAAATAGCCGTGGACTCCCCCCACAGAAAGCTGGGTCTCACACAGACACATTCAGTACTTTACACAAGACAGTGTGACCTCGATGATTCTTTCAACCTTAGGCAGAAAACAAGTTGACATTCATTATTAGAATGTGTAATTTACGATGAAAGGCCACAGTGAACGGAGAGGTGAGCTGGTGTGTGCAGGGACTTGCGTGTGGGGTGTGTACAGCATGGGTGTGCTTGAGGGATGTGACCGTGACAGGTAACGGTGATCAGCCCGGTTATTCTGGTTCTGCTCAGGGAGACAGGCTGAGGCCTGCCTGCTCCTCCCTGAAGCCTGGGAACCAGAGAAGAGAGATGGGGCTCAGATCGCCTGCCTGCCTGGTGGGTTGACCGGCTGGCTGGCTGCCTGGATGGCTGCTTGCTCTGTGAGTTGTTCCCATATTGCTCATCTGTTTATTATTATTTCACTGGGAGTACTTGAGTTGCAAAAGAGAATTGGGGCGGGTGTTCTGGAGGTCAAGATAGATGGAATAGTCTCCCAAGTTTCATAAACAATTCCCGTATAGTGTGTGTTTTAAACAGAGCCAGAAATGCATGTGAAAAGGAACTGGAGAATATACATAGTTGCAGTCTGGTTCAAACACGAGCCATGTGTGGGTGTTTGCGCTGAAACAGAATAAAGCTGGACTGCTAAGCTCCCATGGCTGCTGCTGCTTCACCCGACGAGCACAACGCGACGGATAATGACCCTGGGCTACGACAGGACGGAAAAAAACGAATCATAAAAGAAAAGAACGACAAAGAGAAAAGAGACACAGGACAGAGCCATAATAGGAAAAAAGATACCTGCTTATGTCATATCCTGGGGATTTCTAAGCACTTCTTGTCCTGTTTTGTTTGCAAACAGTTTTGTTTCAAGTCACTCGATCACTCATCTGGTATTGCACTTCCAGCGCGGCACGATAACAGATGTTCGCGTACCATGGCTGATGAGTGACAGTGACGACATACCTCAGAGACCTCGAGTCAAGGTGTACGTGGGAAGTATGGCTGGCAAAGAGTCGAGTCCGGGGGTTACATGTTGGCTTGTGTGTCTGATTATGGAGGCTGGTTGTGAAGGCCTGACACACCAATGTGGTGTGTCAGGCCTCTGTTAGAGTTGCTGTCTCGGCTGTGGTTTTGTGTGTTGGAGAGAGAGTGGGCGCTGTGCAGACCTGACCCCTAACCCCTGGCCCCCCACAGCCTCGGGAGGTGAGCCCTTGTGCTGAGAAAGACAGGGTCCTCGTGCCAGCACCCCCTACGCCCCTCTCACAGTCACATTCCGAGGGATGCTTTTCCCACCAAAGACCAAACACACAACTCTGTTCTTTGCTGGCGGACGTCCAGGGAAGTGGGTGATCACATGAGTGGTGTCTTGACCGGTGTAGGGTTCTGTATTGACCTCCATCTCAGGGCACAGCCCAGCCATTCCACCACCAACCCAGAAACCAGGGGACCAGGGAACCTGGAGGCCAGGGAACTATGTGAACAGGGGACCAGGAGAGTAGGAGACCAGGAGCCTAGAAGACTAGGAGACAATTAGGACAGGTGAACAGGAGAAGGGGGGAACAGGAGACTAGGAGACCAGTAGGACAGGAAACTAGGAGACCAGGGAACACAAGTCTACCTGTCTGAAGTGTCTCTGGCTCACCTGAAAGATGACTTTGTTCATGCTATCTGGAAGTCTTCCATTTCCATTTCCATGTATTCATTTAGCAGACGCTTTTATCCAAAGCGACTTCCAAGAGAGAGCTTTACAAAAGTGCATAGGTTACTGATCATAACAACGAGATAGCCCCAAACATTGCGGGTAGCCAAAACATGAGCAAACATTGTGAAAAACCAAAGAAGTGCTAAAGGGAAGAACCATAAGAGCATGCAGTTAAACAAGTTACAATTAAACAACATGAACCTCAAAAAGTGCAAGAGTGTACCTGTAGAAAAGCAATCAACAGTAAAATATTTCACATCGAGTACAATAATTTTAAATCAGTTACAACTAAACCAACAAGAGCAACAAGTCTCTCAATAAGAGTCATTGTGATCCTGGAGGAAACTAGCATCAGGTCCAGCAAATCATCGTACTGTTGTACTCCCATTAGGAATTCAAGTGTACTTCTCTCAATCCATTTTTTATACTCCTTACACACCTCAACCCCCCTTTTCTGTCTCACTCTTTTCATCTCTTTGTAGCTTTCTGTCTGACACCTACTCTTTACACACACATACAGTAAACACACACACACACACACACACACACATAGAAATGAGAAAAGAAATTCTGGATGCATTAGCGGAGCACATGAGCTACCACAGGAAATGTATATATTGTCTTGCGCTTGTGCCCTAGAGCTGAAGTGCTTTGTTAAATGATACTGTCAGTTTGAACATGAAATGAACCCCTCTTGTTGAGGTGGATTCACCAGATCGGGAGTCCCCTGTGGTATTGTCCCTACTTCCAGCTTTGTCCTCCAGGGCAGGGGGCCAGTCTGTGTGTCTTTGAGGGTTTAGGTTGGTTGAGGGGCAGTTCTATGGGCGTATGTGAAGCCCTCTGTGACATGCTTGCGTGTAAAAAAGGGCTATACAAATACATATTGATTTGATTTGTGGAGGTATGTCTAATGTTCACCAATCACGTTTCAGGATCCCTGGGGGTGTGGGGCCGAGGTGGGTCATCTTAGATGAGACACACAGGAGGGACGGGGGGGGAGGGGGGGGGGGGGCAGAAAGGCAGACCTCAGGGCCGGTGGCTAATTAAAGAATGTCATTCAGAATGCCGAAGGCCAATGAGAAAAAAAAGAGATAGCCGTCGAACGCATGGGAAGACCCCGCCGGACTTGACGAGAGAAGAAGAGAGGGGGACAGCTCCTGACACGTCGCAGTGGATCCGAACGAGGGGGCGCGACAGCCACCAAACGACAGAGGCGTGTTTGTCTTCTGATTAGGCCGAGCCAAACAGAGGCAGCTCTCCATTGGAGATAACCAACAAAGACATCTCTTCACGGGGCCGAAAGCTGCCTCGCATCGCTTCATGGTCATTAGACGTAGGCATTCTCTTTGTTTCGGGGAGAATGCCGCTCTGAATGCACGAGTACAGCACGTTATCCAAAGTTTACTATGTATCAGCTGTTGAATGAGCAAGATAACCAATGCATGCCAGCGGTTGTTTGTGTGTGTATTTATGTTTATGTTGCTATGTGTGTAGCTTGTCTGGAACGATATTGCATGTCTCCTAAAGTCTTTATGATTGTGCATCAGTTTACGTCATGGTTTTGATGTGTTTTTTATTAAATAACATTTGGAATGCTATTGCCTCTTAACTGGCAGCCAAAATGGGATGCACTCAAGCTGAATAAACAATGATCTGTCTTTGGTCTGGGACAGGCTTGCTGGCAAAGGCGAGAGCCCAGCACCCCACCCAGCATGGCCCACTATGGTTGGCTCTGGTGAATGGATCAGGTCCTTGGCTTTGGTGACGAGGTCTCTCTCATTCTCTTGTTCTCTCCCTAACTATACATCGATCGGTCTCTTTATGTTCTTGTTTCTCTCTTTTAATCATTTCCATCTTTCTCGCTCTTTCAGTCTTTCTCTTGGAATCTTCGTCATCTTTCTCGCTCGTTCTCTCTCTATTTCTCTGGATCCTTTGGTCTCTGTCTCTGTCTCTGTCTTTGTCCTTCTCTCTCTCTCTCTCTCTCTCTCTCTCTCTCTCTCTCTCTCTCTCTCTCTCTCTCTCTCTCTCTCTCTCTCTCTCTCTCTCTCTCTCTCTCTCTCTCTCTCTCTCTCTCTCTCTCTCTCTGGCAGAGATGAGAGTGCTTGTCTTGTTAAAACTCTAACCACAGACAGTGGAGAAGAGTGTCTGGAAAAGGGCCAGTGTTGCCTGGCGAAAACAAAAGCTCATTGCTGTTGATATGCACACTCTGCCATAAGGTTTGTGTCTGTCACACAAGGAGTGCCTTCTCTCTCTCTGTCTCTCTGTCTCTCTCTCTCTCTCTCTCTCTCTCTCTCTCTCTCTCTCTCTCTCTCTCTCTCTCTCTCGCTCTCTCTCTCTCTGTCTCTCCTCCCAGTCTCACTAACCGCTCTCTGCTCTTTATCTCCGGTCTGTCTTGAGTCATGAGTGTGTCTGTCTGCTGAGGTCATAGACTGGGCCACGCTAAGGGAGACGATGGTTAAAGGCTCCTTAAGGTTGAACTTGGACTAACACACACATGCACAGGCACACACACCCACACGCACACCCACACACACCAAGACACGCACATACACTCAAACTGGAAGGACAACACTGCCGCCTCAACCCGAGACAACAACTGAAACACTAGGAAATTAGCATGAAGGATAAGCATCAAGCAGACGGAAGAAATCCCTGTTCAGTCAAACAGACAGCAGAAAGGAAAGCAGCTCGATATTCACGGAAAATGTGAAAACGTACACTCTGCCCATCTTGGATTTCCAGACATCTAATTAAAACCACAAAGTGTGATTAGCTGGGTGAAATCCAGCGACATCATCGGGGCTGAAGTGTGAGAAAAGAGAGAGTTCGAAAAATAAGAAAGAGAGGGGGAAAAAAAGAGAGGGCAGAAAAGAAGTGAACGGGAGGGGGGGGGGGGGGTGTGGAGCGTTGTGAAGAAGGGCAGATGAGGCACGCCACAGTAACAGGCTGTTAGTAACACCCTAACAGAGTAGGTGCCTTGGCACCTAGTCACAGAGGAAGTACAGCAACAGCTGAAGACCTCGACTGACACGACTTTGGCACGGCCACACCTCTCCCTCTACTCCGTCGAAAAACAACCATCGAACACTCCAGTGCTGCTTGTTTTTGTCGAAAAAAGCCCACACATACACACACATACACCAGCTTTTTCATATATCACCCGGGTGTCGAGAATCATAATTGTAATCTTTGAACGAGAGGGACTCGTGGTTCTGAGAGGGTAGGGAGTGGACCAGAATTGCATGGTGGGTTGACCGAGCTGGGGATTCCTGCAGGATTTTTTAAGGCCACAACCATATACAAGTTGTCACGGCCACGGCCGTGCCACCCTGTTTTTGGTTTTGCCCTGTCCTGGTGTTTCCCTGTCATTGTCTTCACCTGTGTCTAGTTCTCGTTAGCGTCATCGTGTCCACCTGTGTGTTGTTTGGTTCTGTGTATTTAGGTTTCTGTTTTGTGTCTGGTCTTTGTCTTGTCCTTACTACACTATCCCAGTGAGTACCCTTTCTGTGTCCCTGGCTTTTTCGAGATAAACCCTTTGTTTTCAGTATGGCTGCGTACTCCCTTGCATTTGGGTCCTAGCCCACCTCACACCGTGACACAAGTGGATGATACTTTAATGATGACAATGCCCGTTCTGTGGCCTGTAGAATGACTCAGACTCCATGTCTGAGAGAATGAGTGTGCGAGTGGGTTGGAGGTCACAGACTAGGGCAATGGATGGGATAGGAAGCAACCCTTCGAGAGAGAGAGAGTGGGAGGGAGAGAGAGAGAGAGAAAGAGTCAGGGAGACTGAGGGAGAAAGAGGGAGTCGTCACCTCCAGCTTGGACAGGCAGGCTGTGTCGTAGTTGTGTGTCGGTGTGGCTGTTCATCACAAACAGCAGACCGGGCTAAAGAGTGATGCTACTCGTACACGCTCGGGGATCAAAGAGAATAACCTACAGTACACAGACAACAGCTCCACTTAGTGCTGGAGTCCCAAAACCTCAGTCTGCAACGCACACCTCCCTCCCTCCCTCCCTCACTCACTCACTCACTCTCTTTCTTTCTTTCTCTCTCTCTATCTCTCTCTCTCTCTCTCTCCTCATCTCTCTCTCTCTCTCTCTCTCTCTCTCTCTCTTCTCTCTCTCTCTCTCTCTCTCTCTCTCTCTCTCTCTCTCTCTTCCCTGCTCTCTCTCTTCCCTGCTCTCTCTCTTCTCTCTCCTCTCTCTCTCCCTCTGAGTCTAAGGCGTCGGCGACAGGTGATGATGTTGGTGGAGGAGATGAGAGATCAAAACCAGCGTGGAGTCAGCCAGGGAGCGTACAGACGGAACCCTTCTGGAATGTGTCTTGACCATGAACATGCCAAAGATAACGTTTCAGCCTCAGTCTGTGCCGTGTGTGTGTGTGTGTCTCCGTGTTTTCTTTCGCGCGCGTGTGTGTGTGCCTGAGCCGAACGGGGACTGTTATGTCAGTGTACACGGACCTTGCGTGCAAGAGGAAGCTGTGTGCTTGCGTTGTTGCCTGTGTATTTAGTGGCTCAGTAGTTGTGACGGGGTCAAGACCAAGCCACGTCATGCTGCCCCTGATTATATAGCAATTATGTTCTTGATTTTGAAACAAAAGTGCCCAACAATGGTTTGATAAGAATAATGCTCTTGTTTAATGAGACTTGCTGTAACTCCTGTGTTCATTCAATTAGTGAACAGGTCCTCTATTCAGCCCAGGGCACCCCATCCCTCATTTTCCCAAATCAGACACACCCCCGCCTCTCACTGTCCCCCCAGCCTTCAGCGTCCCAAATCGGCCTTGGACCCCCTAAACATTCAGGACACACAGGCTCCTCCTCCCTCCCCCACCGGACTGCCCCCCCCCCCCCCCCCCACCTCCCCAACCTATTTGATTGTGATTGACAGCGTCTTTGTCCCATTGTGCGGAGCTGTCGCCTCTGATGAAGACACATACACACAGGGCTGTGTGGCTCCCCCTCCGCCTCCGATACCACAGGTCTGCGACCAGTTGCGCTGCCTACCGCTGACGACGCTCCCACACAGCGAGGGCCTTGCTCTGAATACAGCCGAGCCCAGGCGGGTGCCTGTAGCCGGGGCATCCAGAGGACAGACGGGCAACTCACGTCCAAGCCCCTTCTCTGTCCCTCTGTGGGGACCGTGGGGTCCAGAGCAGTGGGGCTCGGGGGGGGGGGGACAGCTGGAGAGGGTGGCTCTGGGGGTGCGGGCCGTGTCTGGGGAGGACGTCATTAACAAGGCTCACCCCTTCCTCAGGGATGGGAACCGGGTCACATCCTCTCACACGGCACAAAGCGGGGTGTGTGTGTGAGAGGGGTGGGGGGCTCTGGGAGGGGCCTAGATCGGGGGCAGGCCATGACCTCTTTATATCCATCAACAGATCACTGGCTTGGTTCATATACACTCGCACATGCACACAGATGCACGCACACGCTCGCACACAGACACACACACACACACACAAAGGGAATATCCCTCTCTGTCTTTTATATACACATTTTCTATCTCTCTCTCCCACTCACAAAATGTGTAATAGTTAGGCTAACACCCGAAAGGTCTTATGTGTGTGAGTCAGAGCAAACAGGTTGAAGAGAGTTTACGGTCCAAACACGGTTACTTATTACCCAGCTGCTCTGCCATGCAGTACTGGTCCCATACAAGAGGTCACTTCAGACAAAACAAAAATGAAAACACCCTTTTCATCATGTCTAACCACACAGATGTTCCAAAGCATATCTGGCCCACTTTCCGACTTCACTCTACGGTCAAGTCAAGTAGAGAAAGCGATGGGCTCAACTCAAGTGCAGCTCCCTCCAGTCTCCCTAAAGATCAGTGTGTGTGTGTGTGTGTGTGTGTGTGTGTGTGTTTGCGGGGGAGAGGGGAGGGGGAGGGGGAGGGGGGATCACATGCCATCTCAGCGCAGATGGGCCCTGCTGGTGCGAAAAATCAAAAGTGATCTACTGCCCCCCCATTGGTGAATAGGAGATATTGTCAGCTGCGGATGCCTGCTTGTGTAAAAAGACCTGTTGAAAGATGAGGCCCAAAACGTGTTCTTATCGACGAAGTCTGAAGTAAAGGGTAAATCAATATGTTTATTTCTACATCAATTTGTTACGTTCAAAAAATAAGATATCTATCCATTCACAACCTTTAAAAACCACACATGAAGCTTGAAAATAACTTTGATTCAACAGCAGATGAACATAAAACAACACTGCGTTCATGAATTCGTTAAGGCAGTTTTCGTATTCGGGCTGACTCGAGAAACACTGCACTGTTCTGTAGGTTCTGAAAGGTCTGAGTCATTGGATTAATGGCTACTCATGTCATGATTTCCTGGGATTGTGTGACCGCTAGGTTACTCTCTGTTACTCTCTGTAAGACCCACCTGTTCTCCCTAACGATGCCGAATGAATCGGCAACCAGCAGGCAGCATACGTGGACAGAGCCACCTTGATAGGAGCAGAGGAGGGCATTTCATGGATGGCTGTGTTGGTGTATGTATTCACGTCTAGTGTGTGTGCGAGGTCATTCCGTGTACCTCCGCAACCGACCTGTGCAATTGTGCGTGTTGCTGGGGCTAAGCTTATCATGGTACTTTCGCTGAACTATGAAGCCTGGCTCCAGGGTGGTCCTCTCTAGTCTACCAGGTTAGCCCGTTTCCCCCTGGTCAACCCCCCCCCCCCCCCCCTCCCGGCGTCGAGTCTGGGTTGTCGGGAGACCGGCCGAGCGAGCGCAGGTGTCTCGCTGGCGCCCCCCTTTCAGTTGGGGGAGATGGTGCGCCTGCGCAGGCAGCTGCAGGTCAGGCACTTGAGGATGCTCATGGTGATGTGCATGAGGGGGCCGAAGTTGAACAGCAGGTTGTAGAAGGTGTTCACCGACAGCCCCCCCCGTCTCGTCCGCGTACTTCATGGCCACGATGGGGGTGTACATGCTGTTGGTCAGGTTCCTGAACCGGGGGCTGCTCGACTCGATCACCTTCTTGGTGCACTAGAGGAGAAGACGGCAAACCCTTTGAGCGCTCGACGTGCTTTTCTGGAGTTAGAGGGTGGCGAGAGGGGCGGGGGGAAATGATGTGCGAATGGAGGAGCAGTCGGTGTACGGTGTGTGTGGGGGGGGGGGGGGAAGGGTTGCATAGAGAGCTCTTTAAGTACTGTGGTAGAAGGGTGAGATGTTTACTGACCTTGGCAATGTCCTCTGGGGTCTGGCCCATCGCCTCGAAGATGTCCATGGAGGACGGCAGGTAGACGTCTTTAAAGTAGCGCACCGTGTCGGCGTCGGCGCCCGGGTACTCCATCTTCGCGACGTCGTCCATCATCTTGGTCTCGAACTCGGTGTGCACCGGCCCCGGCTCAATCATGGACAGGCTGACCGATTGAGGGTGGGACAGACAGACAAACGGGCTTAGAGTAGTCACTCTCAAGAACAGCTGTACCTCAGGACTTGGGAAGCCTCAGGAGGACGCTAATAAAAAGGGCTGAAGGCAAACTCACTCGTTGAACTTCATCAGCTGCACAGCCATACTCTCACAGAAGCCCTCCATTGCAAACTTGGAGGCGTGTAGATATCATTGAACACCACTCCTGTCCAACCGGATACAGAAGGCTCACGTTAAGAGATTCTTTCCTGCACTTGAACCTCACTACCCTATTATGACCAGCACGGTGCGTACACAGAACCTATGAAACAGCCAATGCAAACATTCTGACATTCGGCAATGCAAACATTCTGATAGTACGACATTAGACAATTTCATATGGACAGATCAAGTGAATGTATATCACTCCTTCTGCACTCTCCCCCTGCACCCCCCCCCCCCCCCCCCCCCCCCCGCCCCATCCCATCTCTGTCCTACCTTGTAGCCCCATGACACTGCTCATGACCACGATGTGACCGGACACGTCGCTCTTCATGTCGGGCATCACCTCCTTGATCATGCGCACCACGCCAAAGAAGTTGGTCTCGAACACCCTCTTCATCTCCTCAATGCTGATGCTCTCCACAGGACCCAGAAGGCCCACTCCTGCATTGTTAACTGACGCGACGACAGACACACAAACACACACACACACACACAGACACACGCACACAGAAACACACACACACAGACTGGGAAGTTCAAACTTATTTTGATTCCAGCAATGTGGTCAAATTCTAATCTGAATGATTGTTGCTGTGGAGCTATGCACTGCTGTGCAGTCCACTTCCAGTTCCAGTTCCAGTTGAGGCTTTTCCCACAAAGGCAGGAGAAGTACGTTATTTTCTCTTGTAATTCGTTTGATGGGGAATGTGTGACTATTGCGTGTGAAAAAAAACAAAACTTCCTCACATTCAGACAGTATTTTTGACTGTCTCCACCAGGTGTCAGTATATGGCTAAACTAAAGTGAAAACAGAGCTGTGATGTAACTTGCTGTTTGTCTGGTCTTGTGTAATTAGGGTAAATGTGTGGACACAATGGGTCTGTGCCATGAATAGCAGCTCTATCCAGATCATAAAAATAATCCAGAAGGTCAAACAGGGTTCATTACATTGTCTCTTATTGAGACATGCCTTACCAAAACCAGGCTCACAGCCCAGTTGAAAGCACCCCCCCCCCCACACACACACACGCACAAGCAACAAAACAAGCAGTCAGAAAGGCGGTTTCGTCTAAACTGGGGATCAGGTCATGGCCAAACAACAGGACTGTTATGGCCACTTTGGGTCTACCTGTGCTACTGTACTCACTAAGGATATCCACATGGTGGTCTTTCACACTGTTGAGGCACTGCTTGACTGACTCGTCGCTACACACGTCCAGAGGCAGCAGCGTGAGAGTCTCCCCGTATGCCTCTCCCGCTGCCTCCACCAGCTTGTCCTTCTTCTTCAGGTCCCGCATGGTGGCGATGACTAAGAGGGACAGAGGAAGAAGACGACGAGTCGTGAGACGCGCAGTCCCCGAGGGAGGACACGTGTTTGTGGTAATGGTCCACTGACACAAACACGGGTGACACATTCCCGAAGACAGAAAGAACAGACACAGGCCTAATCTCTCTGTGGAAACACACACACACATTAGCAGAGATAGCAGATGAGGTCAGAAGGTTGCCACTCCCACAGAGCTTCAATCATAGACAGTTGAACTTTGAACCTGCGTTGACGTTAACCTACAAACCCAGGACGAATCTATAACTAAGAGTCTATCAACGTGGGCCTCTTTATAATCTTTTCCTTATTTGGAGTGTTACACAGCAGTACACAAGCAATCACTTGTTGTAAACAACAGCTTAATCAGACACTAATCTACCCGGCTGCCCTCCATAGATAAATCCACCCTCTTTTCTATTACATCTGGCTGAAAAAACACCCCCCACATACACAGACCTACAGACACTGTTCATTGGTTTGTGAGGGTGATAGTAAGCCTAATATAGAAGGAGCATGGAATGGTGGAATGTGAATAGAATATGACTTAATTGTGAATTTATGCACATCTGCATAGTAGAAACGTGGCACACATGTTCCTATAGAATGTAGAATTGCACGATTCAATAAGATCCGTTTAACTTACAATCTTGAAAATGAGAAATGTGGGTGTCCTTTAACCATCCATATGATTTATGGATTGGAGAGAATAAGGGTTCCATTGTTCTTTTGGTCAAGCTGGAATTATTCTCGGGAAGCTTAAACTTCTTAAATGGACTACATTACCCTGAAATGGAATATTGGGGTCCTCTGAAGCTATGCTGTACCACTGGTACCAATCATTGCTCAAAGCAGAGCAATATTTAATCTCTACTGGAGTTGCTAGTCCCAGAGCATATACTGTATGCCACAGAGCAATTGTTATAGATTTTAGAAGTGGTTTTGAAAAGCAGTTTAAAGTTTGATGAGAAAAGTTTGCTTAGGGCATAAAAATTCAATGAAAACAATTATATTTAAACCAAGTAGCATAATGTTTGGGAGTATGCTTCTCAATCGCTTCTTTTCCACTACTCTACTTTCACGGTAATAAATCTCCCCCAGTATCCCTAAAGAATGAGAAAAATTAAACTTAACCTCAGACTGACATTAATGACGGGATGGCTGTAGCTAGGAAGGGGAGGAAAAACGAACAATGTCTGTCAGAGACCCCGACTCTGCTGAGCCCAGATGAAGACTTCAAACAAGCCTTGCTTAGAGTGAACCTTCGCTTGTACAGGTCTCAAACTTTGTCCCTCTTTCAACACTCGCTCCAGTGAGTGAACTATAGGCACATTAGATACGGCACTAAATCGGGGCAGCGGTCTACAATTCAGAGCGATAAAGGGGGCTTTGTACTAGAGAAGTCACTTGAAAGAGAACTGGCAGTCTCTATTATGATCCCCGCCTGCCAAGCGGCATCCTTGCATAGCCGTACCCTGGAAACTGCGCTTTCAGATGATAATAGCGGAACCAAGGGGGAATGAAACAGTGTTCACAAAAGGAAATAGATTCGATAAGACTGGGTTTGTAGAGGGCTATATGATTTAGGATAGACAAAAAAAACTCATAGAGGAGGTAGACCTACGCGCAAAGGAGATTTGATATTAGTGTAGCCCATAGACAAACAGGCCGATTTATTTGCACGAAAAAACTTAAACAAACACCACGAATTGCCCGACATATAATGCTATCAGAGCAAGTAGACTTTTTGGAAAAAGGTTGAAACAATGTAATGTGCATTTACCATGGTAACGCTTCTTTTCATCTTTGGCCAGCGTGACGGCGATTCGTAACCCGATTCCGGAGGAGCAACCGGTGATCAGCACTACTTTCTGTCCACTGCTCGCCATGGTTTGTCCGTTTATGTCGTGTTTTAGTGGTCTTGTACTCCGGATGGTGGTTGCCGAGCGAGTCCGACCACCGGACTTTAAAAACTAAAGCGGATCATGGAAACACACAGGCCATGTGAGCAGTAATGCAGTCACATGTCCGATGAAATCGGTTTCTAAAATACGTGGCACCTCGAATTTAAATCTGATAAATCCTGCCTGTCTCAGTTGATGTGAAATAACTTAATCGTCTGGGTGCGTGCGTACAGTACGCGCGCGCGTGTTTGTGAAATAGTGACGTTGAAAGGAGAGATTGGATTGACAGGTTTTATAAAACCTAGGCCTGTACCCTGTGTTCATTTGATGTTACTTCAGATTGTGTCTTTTCATTTATGTTTTGTTATTCCCTATATGTTCAAGATAACGTCAAATAAATTGAACATTTAGTTTGTACAAAAGCTTAGGGGGTGTCGTTTATTAGCGTTGACTCTGACACTGAGACATTGGTGGGCAATAAACTCTTCTGAAATAGGCCCAAATAACCATAGGTTCATTTTAATCCACCTCAATAAGTGGTATCTCTATAGTATCTCAGAGCATAAATGGGATTCTGCTGCCACCTTCTGGCAGACGAACAACGTTGCATCTGACAAATCGGTTTTCACAAGAGGAAACAGAATATAATAGTTCTGTCAATAGCATAATGTAAATAGTTTTCAAAACAATCAAAAAGGGACATGGAGTTGTGATTTAGTCAGTGTAGTTTTAATTCAGTTGTTCATTAAGCATTCAAGCACTGGCTTGGTGTGTAGCTATTGTTTGTAGACTAGGGAGAATGGGATTAAACACAGGGCTCTCAAATTTATCAAACATTGACCATACCTGTCGAAGTGACAAGTTATCCCTTACTTCTCAATGGAGAAACACAAGGTGTTGCGTGACAGGGTGCGAAATGGTTGAAATGCTTGTCTCGTGGCCAGTGGGCCCTGATTAAACAATTAGGACAGGTGTTCTAATAGACTCTCATTCATTGTAAGAATTTACAAAGAAACTGCAAAGTTGGATGGTTTTGGCAGTACAATGGATATGGCCATAGTGCAAAGGTCAAAAACATGTGTGGACTTGTTGGCTATTTGGCTGCGACAGCTGCACTGTTAGTAGGGCCCTCAAGTCCTTCCGTTCTCCCTTTGCAAGGCAGTGACAATGAAATGCAAATCGCATGCGAACAAGCAGTGAATGCATAGGCACCAGTCATACCCTATCTCGTACAAGGATCAGATTAGAGACTCTGTGTAATCATAGAGTCAGCTGGTTGACTGGATGACAAGAGAACACTGATGTCCTTCTTACCTGCAGGTAGACAGGGACAGAGCAGCAACCAATCTTAGGAAGATTTCCTCGAAGTGGTGTCTCTTCTTCGGGCCAGGTTATTTATGGATAGGCCTCTATCGCCAAGAGCTTCTTTTTCGGAGGCTGTTTTTCATTTCTGTCATAACTTTGAAAGGAGAGATAACCCCTAAGGGAAGGCATATTTCAACTATGAATGGAATCTCTGCCTGATTCACAAAGGGTCAGTGTCTCACCAACAGGACGATGAAGTGGACACAAGTTTAGCCTTGCTGTGAAACATTCCCCCACGAGCACATGACACATACAAGACATATCAGAAGTAAAGGACACAAAAGAGATGTTTTAGGGCACTTGTTTTTTGTGTATGAGACCGTGAATGTTTGAATCAGGATCTAGAGTTAGGACTAGAGCAGGGTCTGGATCAGGGTCTAGAGTTAGGACGAGAGCAGGGTCTGGATCAGGGTCTGGAGTTAGGACGAGAGCAGGGTCTGGATCAGGGTCTAGAGCTTGGACTAGAGCAGTGTCTGGATCAGGGTCTAGAGCTTGGACTAGAGCAGTGTCTGGATCAGGGTCTGGAGCTAGGACTAGAGCAGGGTCTGGATCAGGATCTAGAGCTAGGACTAGAGCAGGGTCTGGATCAGGGTCTAGAGCTATGACTAGAGCAGGGTCTGGATCAGGGTCTATGACTAGAGCCCGGTCTGGATCAGGGTCTGGAGCTAGGAAACATGGAAAAGAGAGAGAGAGAGTGAAAGAAAAGAGAGATTAGGGACGAGTGCAAGTCCATACACGTTCTCCATCCCCACACACTGTCCTTCTTCGGTCACGTGCAAATCCTCCCCTCAGCCTCAGATAAGCCTCCATCTCCATCATCCCAAACCGGGTTTAACCTGTCAGGCTCTTCTCCTCCAGCGACGGGTTGAGCTTCAAGCCTCATCAGCCTCTTCACCTCTCCTCTCCTTTGTCCATCCCTTCTCTTTGACCAGGAAGAGACCCCACACTGGCTCCACTCTCCTTGGCTTCCTCGGCGTCCTAATCGTCAATTTCCTGCCTGTTAAGTAGAAGGATACATCAACATATGTCCATTGAACCCTAAGTTGTATTGGGGCTGATGTTATCCCTGGCCTGACTGTCCATGTCTGGTGTCAGTCCTGCACAACAGATGGGAAAGGGTTGGCTCGCTTCTCTGTAACCCTGTTTCATGTTATTGTGATGAATCCAGGCTTATTGAAGTGCTAGGGATCGGTTCACTGTACTGTCTCATTTGGTAATTATGAAGAGAAGTTAAGGTTATTTCTGGTGAATTTATCAAAGATTGATACGCAAAAGCCAATCACGGATCTGGTTTTAAATGACACCTCGTAGGAGTTCTGGATCATTCACACATTGATTTAGTTGAATTAAATATATTGTTGTGTATATGAACAACTGAAAAAGAGTCCATCACGTGGGACAACCGAAAGTGAATGTTTTGAGCATGGGCCGCGGCAGATGAATGGACCTCATCTGAATGTGCCAGCCTTCCTAGTATTGTTGTCCCTGTTGGCATCCCGGTGTAGAACAGTGGGCAGCAGGCAGGATCAGCTGGATTTGGCTGGAAGGACCGTCCCTCGCGGCACAAACGCTGGCTCTGGGAAAGAACCCAGGGCACTGGAATGTTTGCTACAGGTCAGGAGTGGCCCTTTCTGCTCTTTTGTGTGCGGTCTGCTGGGGAGGTGTGGAATGCAAACTTCACATGGGCAGAAGAAGAGAGAAGAAAGGAAAGCACACTAGGGGCAGAGGGACACAAAGCTTAAAGGAGCAGAGCGGAGCCACAGAGTGAGAAAGAAAAGGGAGAGTCGAGAGAAGAGAAGAAAGGTTTTGGAGGTCTGCAGAACCACATGGATGGGGTGCGGCCAGAGAGTTAATAAGAGTGTCATTTCGGAAGAAAATTGTTTGTTTGAGTCTCTTATTTAAACAACTTGATTCTACATGATAATTAGGCCGGGTCACCTCACTCTGGAAGTATTATAATTAACACCATACTGGCAACATTCACCCCAAACTGTCACATGACCCTGGTTACGTGAGAACGTATCCACCCAGTTTCCTGTCACCGTGGACCCAGTGTGCAGTCTAATAACCTGCATGGGTTCTGATTACATAGGTTAGCTGCTAGGATAGCATGATAATACTCTTAGCACTCTGATCCCACCCCTGCGATTTACTTCAGATTTGTTCCCCCTGCCATTGTCCAAGCTCTGGAGCTGAGCTGTAAGCTGTCATACCAACCCAGACGTGTGGCTGTGTGAAAAGGGGAGAGGGAGTAGGAAAGGGAGACTGAGAGAGAGAGAGACAGGTGGAGAGGTACAGTCGTGCGATATCAAAAGGCTGGCCTCGTTGATGTGTTTTTCTTGCCCTCTGGTACAGTAGACAATGGAGAAATGCACGGAAGAGTCTCTGACAGACAAAGAGGAATTACTGGACATCTGAAGGTGTAGTGTGAAGAGAGAGCTTGTGTATGAAACTGCTTCCTTTGAGACATGTGGAGTTAATTATGGGGGATTTCTACTTCTTCTGGTCTACAAAGCCAGCAGACAAGAGCTCAGCAAAGAGATGGATCTCCCTTCATTCTTTTCTTTCACTGTGTGTGACTGTGTGTGTGGTGAGTGTGTGAGTGTGTGTATGTCTATGTGTGTGTCTGTACATGGGAGGGAAAGGCTGTTAACCAGCGGGTTACCAGTCTGGCATATTAACCTACATATTCCCACATTAGTCTTCTATTTTGCTCTTGCTCAATGTCTATATTTTCCGACATTGACACAAACTACATTCAAAGAGCACTTTTTCACGTGCTACACACAGATGTCACCTTACGGAGAAAATACTCTCTTTTTGTATCTTACTTTTCAAACCAAGTCAATGTCTGCAGTGTTGTATTCAGCAAGCTGCCCCACCTCACACAAATGGACTCAAACACACAATTTACAATTCATACAAAGAAGCCTGTTATTATTACATGCTCAATCACCGTCATTATCACTGACCCAACCCTCACAGCGTAAGTAGATAATGCCAGGGGTAGGATGGCATGGTGTGTGATCTATTTGGTTCGGGGGAAACATTTGACACTCAAACCAATCCATTATCATGGGCAATTTCACAGTTTACACTGGAGTGGTGTGCTATGCAAGATTATGTATCTTCAGTGCCCCTTAGAAAAAGTCTGTAAAGCATTTCCCCCCAAACATACATAAATCATGTTTCTCCCAGAAAGAGTCATTTGTCTCCTCACTCTGAAACTTCAGATGCATATTTTCCGCAGCGGACTGACGGCTGTCCTGTTCCGGCATGTTCTGCTCCTGGGGAAGAGGCGTGAGGCCGACTTGGCATGAGCCTCATCCTATAGTCATCTCTTATTCCCGACTCATGCCAACTCTACCACGATTATGTTCTCTTGACTTATTACCCTCGCAGAAAATGATGCCAAATGACGTCCTCTCATCTTCTACACTCTGAACTCTCAGAAACGATTCAATGATAAGACATTTCTATCGTCACTTACCCACGCATCATTTTGTACTTAGGAGAGAGATAAAGAAAGAGAGTTTTCCCACAAATGGAGATGCAGATAAAGAGAGATTCACAGAGATAAACAGAGAGAGAGAGATGATTAATACAACACTTAAGTGGCCACTTATAAATGTGTCTGTGAGGGACTGAAGACCATGGTAAGTTATACTTAAAATATGCAGACGGTAAGACTCAGATGCATGAGTGAAAGGGAGAGCAGCTGGTGCCGTCGCCCTGCACGGCTCCTTGTTTGAGAGAAACCTCCAGCTTCCTCCACGGGTCTGGGACAGATTCATCCCTTGCCAGCCTTGATCTCTGACATTGTTTTTTTTTACTCACCACACCAAGAGCATAATGTGTCAAAACACAGATGGCATCTCGTGTCTTGGTGTTCCACATGATTTGTGTATTTTGCCAGTGTATCCAGATGAAAGAGGATTTGTCAAATTATGATGATTTGTGTTGGGCTGCTAAGACCTTTTGAGACTGCTAAGAACGTTTTTTAATCCGATTGAACATGTCGTCATTTCAACAAGAAAAAAATCAGAAAAAAAATCAAATAGAATTTTCATTTAAGTTGTTTTCAAATGCTGAGTCGGTGAGTGATAATATGTTACCGGCCAGTGACAAAAGATGAAAGTTCTTTTTTGTCTATTTTATCTGTAGTGTGCTTGGGTGCAGAATGTCCTGTGGTACCTTTGTGCAAAGGCACAGCATGAAAATAGTCACAGCAAGGCTGAGTCAGCACTGGCTCATGACAGGGGGGAGAAGCACAGATGACAGCGGTGATATTGGAATAGAAATGAGATCCATGCCAGATCCAATCATGAAATCCATGGGAAATGTATCTCCATCCTGGCATTCACTCAAAATGGCAAACAGGAGAAAATGAACGGAATATATTATTGGTAACTGGGTGTCCGCCTTGTCTTTTCTAATGCTCGAGTAATCTCTGCTCCGACATGAGCTGAGGTGTTTAGACGGTCAGAGAGACCCCCGTGGATGTGTGTGGTTTCGTGTGCATGGATTGGTTTCATCCGTGCGGTTTCATGTGGTGGGCCTTGGAGAGAGGGAGCCCACTAAGGGCCCACGACGAGAAGAGGAACAGAAGAGGTTGTGTACTGTACACAACCTCAGGGTGGATGGGGTTACACAGCACATCCTCTGGAAGTATTTCTCACCCAAAGCTCAGACTACCAGCTTCCCTCTTCGTAACTATCTGCTAAAACCTGCCAGGAATGTGGCTGGGATTCGGGGCAGCTAAGCCTGTTGTTCTGGGGGAAGAGAAAGAGGGACTTGGGTCTCCTTCTGTTTACCTAGCACATCAGGCTTGAGATGTAAATATGTCTGTGTGTTCCCGGGGTTAGCTTGTCATCTCCCATATCCCTGACAACCTTCCCAATCCACCGTCTTCACATATTGATCATTCATCTTTCCCGTATTCCCCATCTTTGAAACTTACTGAAAGAAACTGTCTCCTAGCATGTTAGTGGTGGATGACCTGCTCCTTGATTCCGGCTTCATCAAGTGTCCTGGGTTGCTTTGGACAGAATGTTTCCCATACAAAAGTATGTTTGTGTTCCGACAGTACTTCCTGTGAGGGGTGGACGTGTAACTCCCATCCTTTCCTTACCAAAGAGCTCTGCGGAGATGGAAAAGCAGATGATCGTGAGGATCTGCATGAAAGAATTGCTTGTGAGGGTTGCTGGGCTGTCCTCCTCTTCCCCTCGCTGTGGTTATACAGTCATCCTCCCTCTGGTCTCCATTGAGAGGAATGGTTTGGCTCATCTCCTCTACGGCATTTGGGTGTTCCAGCTCATCCTGTAAGGCCTGTTTGCAGCCTGGACTATGATGACATCGGGTTTGTTTTGTTTTTCAGTACCGAAAGTCTTTTAATTCCATTTCAAATTCATCTGTTATGTCTTTGTTACACCCACAGACACCCCAGACTGGGTTTCTGGGCTTTCAGCTTCACCGTTCACTCTCAACATGGTCTCACAACAGGGTCCCCGTTGTCTGCATGCAAAGCTCAGCAAAGGATGAGGAAAATGGAGATATCAAAAAACATGTTCCTTCTCGAAATGGGGAAAAATTCAACTATGCGTTCTCGATATTCCGCCAAGAGCCGATCTGTACACAATTTCCTATCCACAGATCTAATCTAAAGTCAGCTGGGACCATCTCAACACTGTTAGTGTGCTCTGGGTAAGAGCATTTGATAAATGACTAAATGTTAGATGGCTATGCCAGAGGGCCATGCTATTATAGACGGACATCAGCTGTGATAGGGTCATCAGGATGTGTCTCAGCAGCTCTGAACCCTTCCTTCCTGAACCTTCTTCCATTCCTGGCCTCTCACCTTGCAGGAGTGAAGGTGACATGGCCTGTGTAGTCTGGTCAAGTTTCTGCTTGTGTGAGGTAGGGAAGCAATACTGGAAGGTGATAAGAGAGATGGGAAAAAGATAAGGTCATCTGGATCACTCAGCATGAACTGGCGTCCTAGAACATTTATTACTGTGAAGTTCAAAGCACAAATGTATCCTGCGTGTCAGCCAACACTCGTGATGGTCTTATACCAACATTCACATTTTTAAGGGTTTTTACATCAACAATTTGTGACTTGTTGAGGTCATTTGCATTTAGTATGCATTCAATCATTTTCATCATTCAATTAAAGGAACATTACCTGGATCAACTACAGTCGACAGATTACAGGGTTTTATAAAAAATAATTCGAGATTTCTCATCATTTGAAATAGAGGCTATAGCATACAAGAATGGCGCAGAGTTGCGGCGCACTAATGCTACAAGGTCGATGTAATAAGCATGAGTTGGTGTGAAGTTTGCCACTCATGACATGTGTCCTTTGTATGCACCATTCATTGTCGACCACGGTCGCGGGACTCAGTTTTTGTTTGGGAGGGAGCGGAGAGGGGGAGTGTAGTGAGAGAGAGAGAGAGAGAGAGAGAGAGAGAGAGAGAGAGAGAGAGAGAGAGAGAGAGAGAGAGAGAGAGAGAGATGAGAGAGAGAGAGAGAGAGAGAGAGAGAGAGAGAGAGAGAGAAAGAGAGAGAGAGGGAGGGAGGGAGGGAGGGTGAAGAGGTGGGGGTGAAATTGAATGAGAGGGACGGAGCGAAGAGGAGAGGATTCTCCCAAAAAGTTCTAAGTAGTTGCAAAGTGAAACTTCAGACCGAGTGTGCTCAAGCGTCGCACTGGTTCTCTTTACTCCTCTACGCATGGCTGCAAAGTGTCTATACTTTTAGCCTTTCACAAACTTCTGTGGCGGAGCCAAGTGGGTCTCTGCTCTGAAAGATGGACCGCTTAAAACGGACGTCAGCGCACAGGAGATTAACGCTATTTCTTATGGTCCTACACGCAACAACTTCACATGCTGGTAAAGTATCTGTCTGAATGCACCTGCTTAGAAATCAAAGGGTCACACTGTATGGCCGGTAGTATAGTGAGTTGCATTTGATTGAAATCAAATGCAAACTCAAGTTAATGTTCAGTATTGCGCGTTGAAATAAATCAACGGTCATATACAACGTACTAACTAGGGTAATCCAGGCCTTTAATATTTTATTTTTATTTGTAAATATAACCCGTTCCGCGCATATTTGTGCACTTAGTCGAGAGCATGATCTTTGAGCTTGATATCTGTATTTTTGATCTGTGTGGATGCTGCTGGTTAAAACTTGTCCACTGAACGACCGTCTGGAGTTACTTTCTAGCGGGCGTTAACGCTTAATCACTTTACAAGCTAAAGTCATTCCTTCCTCTAACTAACATTGATCATTTGAAGGGTAAAACATTTATGATAAGATGGGCTTCTTATCAGTTCGTTCAGTACGTCTTTGCACGACATGCGCTTGATATGTTGCCTCAACTTGTCCTGCCCTTCTCATTGAATTTCCAAGCAGGATGATATTTCACTGTTTGTTCGTGCCATGAATAAACTCTCCAAATTTGGATCATCAGGTGGAATTGGAGTCCCTCTGTAAAGCCAGCATCCATATTCCAATGGGCCTGTGATGTCATGTTTGAGTTTGCTCGTGACCACTGTCGGTTTACTGTGAAACGATTTAACGTTGGCTTGAGAAAGGGGAATGGCTGAAGACTGACCTAACACAGTAGATTAAAATTCCTGTCATGGAGTTGTTTAATGTTCTCACACAAGTCCCAGGAGAAGTAACTTGGCTGCTTATTCGAAGTTATGGTCCCCAAGAAATGTAGTGCTTTTACAAATATTTGCCTTGATGTATTTATGATAGTGTTGTTATTGTGTAATTCGTAATTACAGAAGATGGTTGGTGCAGTAATGATTTATTCTGACACGATTTCTTATGGTTTGGCTACAGGAGAATGCTGTTGTCCATCATGCCATGGCCTGGTCAATGTGGTTATCATGGGTTGCTTACAAGCCACCACAGCTAGACACATCTGACCATTGTCTATCCTGAGATGACCATTAAAATGACCATATATGGTCTATAGAGGGTCAGTAAAACAACAGTCCTGGGATATGAAGCCTTTGTATCAGGGTGGAAAAGATGCCCTCTGGCCGTGTCTTGAGTGTCTTGGACAGCGCTGGTTTCTTGCAGGTGCTCTCCCCTATGAGACAGCCTGATGAGGAGACATGCCTCAACAGCTGAAGTTAACCCTCTGCTCACCAGAACAGTTTTTAAAGCACATCCCATTTTCACTTGAGAATTTGACAAACAACCAAAAAGGATGGGAATTGCCGGAATGGGTTGCCTGAAATACAAAAGTCACATTCGAGGACTAAACCTTGAAAACATCCGACTCACTGACTGTGTTGCCTGGGCTGGGAGAGTGTGTGCATAGAGGAGCAATGGTGTGAGGGATGTATGTGCTGCTGCTGACATGGCAGTCCTGAAGCTGTTTGATGGTGGGTAAGGCTGTTTTTCCCATGTGTTCACTGTGTGTTTTAGAGAGCCGGGGACAGAACTCCGTCGTCATGTTTGATGACAGGAAGAGAGACATTCTTGCACACGTCCGCAGTTTGTCCTCTGTGCCTTTGCCTCTGCACATATTTTCGATTCCCTTTTTTCTTTCGCTGTTCAAAGGCTCCGGACGGTGGGGGGTTTGTTTCTTTTTCATATGCTGAATCTCCTCATTTACATCCCTCCCTCCCTCCCTCCCTCCCTCCCTCCCTCCCTCCCTCCCTCCCTCCCTCCCTCCCTCCCTCCCTCCCTCCCTCAGGGAGTATGACACTGGGGGGGTGGGGGAATTCACGCGTGCAGCCCCCTCTGTGGGTCCTATTTGATCCCCCTCTGTCCTGATCCTGCAGCAGACTCCCAGAGGAGAGCAGGAGGCGTCGTGCTCCTTTTGATCCCCAGACAGAATCAGTAGCAAAGCAGCACGTTTTTGTCAGCAGCAAAGAAAAGAGGGCCGAGTAACCGTGCACACAAGTCATTGCCGCTAGAAACGCAGCTTGGAGTTCTCGTCACGGAGCAATCGAACCTGACGCTCTGCGTGAGGTTCTCCTCTTCACCCGGTACACAGTCAGACTCGTGTCCCAAATGTTAGGATGAATTTGCCTGTAATTCTGCTAGTTTATGCCAACTGTTTGGAATGATCTAACAGCCAATACATGGAGATATTACTTAACGTCGTGTGGCGCCAGTCTTAAATCTATAGTGAGCAAGAAACATCTGGCCTCCAGAAAGCCAACAGCCCCTTCCCCCAGGCCCGGTCCCCATGCTGAAGAGAACGATGGCTCATGCTGCTTTTTGAGGACAGGAGATGAGGCCCCTTTCTGTTCCAGCCGTCCTCTCATGTGAGTGGACCTCTTTGTGGTGTCCTTTTACCTGTCATCCATTGAACAGGGACCAGACATACACTTTGATCTGACATGTACACCAGACCATAGATAACTTTGATCAACGTTGTGCACGATCCTCTTCGGAGTGCACAACAGTAGCACGCTACTTGACTAAAATCATCTGTAGCCACATCTTATACATTAAACCCTCACACACACACACACACACACACACACACACACACACACACACACACACACACACACACACACACACATGCACATAGAGCCACACTTCCGCATGCATGCACACATTCACACCCCGCACACACACGCCCAAACACCCAAACGCACACACAACCTTTTTACTAAGGAACTGGTGATCCTTTTTTAGTGATCAGTTTTCACGACGGCGAAAGGCTCCTCTGTGCAATTCTGTGTACATTATCCCTGACACCTGGACAGGTGTTCTAATACCTCTCGAGGCCAAATAGGCCCACAGCGAGCAAAGAAGGGCTGAAAGGAGAAAGGCATTCCGTTTCTCTCAACAACTGCAGGTCCAGAGCCTCAAAGAGAGAGGGCCCGCTGATGACATGTGGATGCGGCATGGCGTGTTGTGTTTTGCTTGGTGCGGCTCTGATCCTGCACACCACGATAGCCGCCTCGGTGTTATGATATCCGAGAAAGGGATTGATGGCGGACAGTCGACAGGAAATAGGCTGTTTATATGTGGGTGCGTGGGGGTGCGTGCGCTGGTCCCTCTTTGTGTGTGGGCATGTGTGTGTGTCTCCGTGGGTGCGTATCCCGCGAGGGGACAGAGCGGACAGGGGCAGGTGTTTCCTCTTCGGGCCCAGTAGGGCCTGGCCTGTCTGCTGTTCACGCGGTGAGCAAACATTAGCAGAACAAACCGTCGAGATGGAAGAATGTCAGAGTGACGCGAGTTAGAGGGCGGTGTGCAACCAAACCAGATCTGTCCAGACAGCACTCAGCTCCATCCATACAGTAGAGTCACTCGCATTGAACCAAAAGGAAAATCCCCCATTCAGAACTCCCAACATCACAGTCCGACAATCACCACCTTTGTTTTGTCGGATTAAAGACAGCACGCCGGAGACAGGCAGTGAGAAGGTGGGGGTTTGGACCGTGAACAGGAGGGCCCAGCCGTGTCAGCGAGACGCCCACACATACGTGTGCGGCGTCTGTGCTTAGACATGCCAGGTTCACACATGTACCGCATAGCCCGCATCCCTGAGTCGTTGGACCATGAAAGACCGTGGAGAAAATGAGAGAGATAGAGAGGGAGCGAGAGAGAGAGACAGAGACAGAGAGAGAGAGAGAGAGAGAGAGAGAGAGAGAGAGAGAGAGAGAGAGAGAGAGAGAGAGAGAGAGAGAGAGAGAGAGAGAGAGAGAGAGAGAGAGAGAGAGAGAGAGAGAGAGAGAGAAAGAAAGGATAACAGAGGGGAAAGAAAGAGGGAGCAAGAGGAAGAGCAAGGGAGACGAAGAGAGCAAACAAGACACTCGGGGAGAGAGCAGAGGTGCGACCGGTGGATTCCCAGCGGTCTCCCACACAACCATGCACTTGAATGGCTCCCAAACTCCCGGTGATAACTCGAAGCAGACCCAGCCCTGAAGCCCAATCAACATGATAAATATTGCAGTCTGCTGGCCCACATTCCTCCTACACCACACATTCCTCCATCTCCATGTAAACTTGCCCTGCTATATGGTGGACAACTCTGATTATCCCCTCTTGCATGTCCTCCACTGTTTAGAAAGTGGGCGAGCCGTGTGTTTGACATACTGATGATGGACAGGATTCTGAAAGAGAACAAAGGGATTGTTGAGAGGTGGAATATACAGTACTGCTATTTGGTACACAGGTGGGGCTTTTAACTTTTGTAATCAATTGTGGTTAATGTCATTAGGTGTTATTATATTTAACTGGCTCTGTTTGCTTTGTTTTACGCTAAAGTGTGTCCAAATGTTAGTGGTAATACATTGGAACAGGAGGCGTGTTTAGAGGTCCTGGCCCCATGCCTGTGAGGGCCACATAGCAGTGACCCCGGCCCCAGGGTCAGAGGTCTGCTGCTGGGTAACTAGACCAACTGAAGCCCTCATGTTAGTGCCTTTTTATTCAAGAGGGTATTTCATCTCCACATATATCCTTGACTCCCCATTTTAGGAACATAAGCCAGTTGATGTCATTCATCAATACCATATTCCAAAGAAATACTGCCTCAGAGAAATGTGAATAGAAAGCGACATTTCCTAAAGTTCAAACGGAATATGAAGGATTTGAGACGCTGACATTCACATGCCTGACAGACACATGGCTGACATCTGCTGATATGTCGACAGCTCGAGAATATCAAGAAAGGATATCGCCAGACGCCGAGCAGAGCACCAATCACAGCTGAGTCGATCTGACTCCTCTGCTCTGCCGGGCTCTGGGTGGGATGGGGAAGACGCTGTCTCTGCCCAGTCTCATTCCTGGCGGGATGTTGGAGAAATCCCCTGATCGCCATGATCATATTCAACAATGGGTGGTACTGTAGGTTAGACCCGGGAGTGGTGAGAGACAGAGAGCGAGAAAGTGAGAGTGAGAGAGAGCATCTGCAAGATGCAGCTTGTGTAACTGGAGAAGGAAAAAGAGAGTTGAGAATGTACTCGCTGTATGTCCGTTGTTGTGTGAAATCAACGACCGGCGTTCTCTCTGTGTCAGAGGGCCAATCGAGCGCTCAGATTTCAAAAAGCCCAGGGGCCAGAAGTGCCATAAGACAGACACACATAGGCACAGGACAGACTCGCTGTCTTATCAGACACAAAGTTTCCACGGAAGCACTGAGGACCAAAAAGATCCAGAAGAACCCTATTCTCCTCACGTAATGTTGATCTGAATGCAGAACAGTCTCCTGGCACTGACTCAGTGACGGTAGCCGTTGATGAGATTCCAAAATGCTGCTTTGATGAAGATGAAGTGTGTGGGGCCACTGTGTGGACATGTAGAAGAGTATATAGACAGGTAAGGTGAGGTGAGGATATCAGCTCCAGTCAGATGATGTACAGGTAAAGCTGGCTGAGGAGACAGTGCCGCGAGACAACTAGATTGGCTGACAGATTGTTGGCCCCGAATCAGACGATGGAGACAGATCCAATTGTTAGGAGTTAGCGAGATCGTTTTGATCCTGGGCTGGCTCCAGATCTTTAGAACATAGCCACCTGCCTCATGGCTGAAGCTCCACATGTCGGTTACGAGCGGTGCAGTATATCTCGAAGAATTTGCTGTGCAGCTTGTTTTCACATGCAATGTCACAGAGGAATTTAGAACAACCGAGAGAAAACAAAGCCGGACTATATGTTCTGAATAACTCTCTTAGGGGAGAGAGAAAACAGAAAGCTTGGCAAAAGCAAATCACAGAAATATTCTCTCCTCTCCTCCAAAGAAGGTTGAATAAGCACTATATGCAGTTCACAGATAGGAAACAAATCCCTATAGGGCTTTGGGGTTACTTCTGTAGAGGTTTAAATCATGTTAGCATACTTCAGTGTCAGTAAAGTAATTTAAATCTTACATTGTAATGTTAAATAAAGTCTGAATAGATAACAAGTGTCAAACAAGTGAAAGACAAATGTCCACCAGGCATCGGGTCCGTCCATATCGTTTCTATGCAGATCTATGTTGGAATAAATATTTTTTAGAACAGGTTATATTATGCAAACATATTTGGTATGACAATTACATATTTGTATGCTTTTCAAAGTCGTTACCGTGTTTTTTGGTCCTTTATAAATCTTCTTTTTGCAAACATTGGTCTTTCAGTTTGTATCTGGCAGATAAAGGGTCCTGGTACTGGAGGAATGTTCTGGTGCTCCTCCCATTGTTTGGCCCCAAGGCGTTGCACAATTGCTCTTCTGTATTTCTCCCTTTGTACTGTAATGGAAAAACTGCAGGGGTCAAAGGTGAGGCTTAAGCCTTTCTGTCAGTTTTTACAAGAGACTTGCCTGTACCGTTTGTACCATTGGACTGGGACACTGGTGATTGAGGGAGCAAGTAGGGACATCGATGATGTGCAGCACTTCTGCGTGTCTTTACAAACAGAGCGGTCATGAAGTGACAGTGTCTGTCAGGGTGTTAAGTGAAAACACCTGAACAGTCATGCTACAATGTAGAATAGTTGGGACAGGACAGCACGTTGGGAATGAAAATGTGGACTGAAAGCTGAATGAGGGTTTTTCAGTTGTCAGATGCTCTGTGTAAGGCAGCATCCCGAAGACACATCCTAATTGTGTCCAAGCTGCTTCAGATTAAAACTGTGTTCGGCTTCCTCCAAACATCATCACCCTCTGACCTGTTCTTCTCTCTTTCTCTGTTTGTGTGTGTTTGCATGCTTGTATGTGTGTGTGTGTGTGTGTGTGTATGTGTGTGTGTGTGTATGTGTGTAAACGCACATAAACGCACATTAAGGGTCTGTGAACGGATGAATTATTCATCGACATTTACTTAGACCACAGTAATGCCGGGCAATTAGGCTGGGTTTGAAAAGCATCGTAAATGTCTGTGTGTGGGCTAATGTGTTCAAGCATGAGCAGTTGGGTTGCATGTGTGGCAGCTTTGTTTGTTGGGGGGGGGCAAAAACTCCCGCAATTATTCCATTTACAGAGATTGTTAATAACTCAGTATCAAAGTCAAATGTAAGTTCCTTTGTCTGAGGTACTTTTAAGTCATCACCTGATGTTCTCCTCTGTGTCGGGGGCCACGCTGTAATTCACAGCTTAACCTATTTACAGTTCTGTTGCTGTGCTATAGGACTCCAGTCTGTGAGACTGGAGCTGTTCCCAATAAAAAGGCCAAGGCTATGCAAATAAACAGTGCTATAAAATGTTACACAGTGTTTTCCGCAAGCATTGTCTGGGCACCGGTAAACTCTCACCACATGTTTAATTAACAGAGAATAAAAGGCAAGCGACGGTGTATGGGGGGGGGGAGAGGGAGAGGGAGGGGGAGCTATTTGAATTCATGCCTGGAATGCTAAGTGCTGCGTTGCCCTTAACAGTCTCACTCAGCCAGCTGGTGGGATACGAAGGAAGCAAAGCTCTGAACTCACCGAAGCTCAGGGCTGCACTTTATCAACACAAAATCTAATAACACACCCAGCCACCCAACTGTTAAATAAACCAAAGTCACACTGTAATTAGATCTTTTTCAGAGGAGCTCTTTCCCACACGTTCTTCCCATATTTCATACATTGAGGAAATGGCCTTTGTGTGGAGAATACAAATAATACCACTGATTTCATTAAAAGAATCATGCATTATTCGCGCCAGTGAATGATAGAGAGGGATGGTGTTTCCTGTAGTGACAGGCTGAGGGCAGGTGTCAGCTGTCAGGTGGGCTCGAGGTTCAGCAGGATTACGGAGGAGGCTGGGCCACAACTCTATCCCATAATAACAGCCACAGCAGGCCACCTGCAGCCGAGCACTTCTTGGAGCTGTCTCCATCCCCTGGCGCAGGAAGCTCCCATTCTGCACTGTTTATCGATCACTCCACTGAGGCAGGCAGACCCGTCTCCCACCAAGAGACCTGCACCATAGCACACAGAAACATACAAGCTGTTATTTCTCGTTTTTGTTCCAAAAAAACATCCCGCTTGTTTTTCCTCTAAAAAATCAGGTTGGAATAGCGGAAAGCTTATGTTACAGTGGCACATTTCAAGTTACTGAATGCACCCATGACTATGAATGCATGAAATGGAATCCTGGGTTTGTTCTGAGTGTTGGGCTGGACTTGTGCTGACCTCCTCTCTCTCCCCCGTGTCCAGCCGAGCCCATCGACGTGCTCCGGGTGCTGGAGCTGTCGGAGGACATGGAGGGCGTTTCCATGGAGGCCGGTCTCTGCACGGCCAGGAAGGACACGGAGGAGGCCGACCTGGCCTTCAGGATCGACAAGAAGATCCAGCTCAGCGCTCCCACCAAGCAGCTCTACCCAGGTAGCCCTCGTCCAACGGACGTGGTCAATGGCTGCCCTTCCCCAGGGTTTAGTCACAAGGCCCGGGTTACCCCCAGCTGGTCTCCACCTCCAGCCAGACTGACCTCAATGTCCTCCCCTTCTCCCCAGACTCACCCTTCCCGGCGGATTTCTCCCTGATGGCCACGGTGCGAGCCAAGAAGGGCACCCAGTTCTTCCTGCTGTCGGTGTATGACGAGCAGGGCGTGCAGCAGCTGGGGCTGGAGGTGGGGCGCTCGCCGGTGTTCCTGTACGAGGACCACCAGGGACAGCCCTCTCCGGACCTCTACCCAATCTTTAAGAAGATCTCCTTGGCTGACGGAAAGTGGGTAGACGGGATGAGCCACCCAGGCTAGATTTTTGGCGTTATTGTGATTGACCCCTGTAACCTGGAAGCAGACAGGAGGGAAATAGACTAGCTCATCCTGAAGGTTGTGGTTTGTGTGTTACCATGATCCTCAACAGCACTGTTACCTGCCATTACCTTGATTTATATATTTTTTTACAATCGACAAGGATTCATCTGTTAGTTTTCTGCTTTCATCAATTCACATGCGCAAGCAGAACCTACTGTGCTTCACTTAGCTCTGCTACATCTGAACGTTTGGATGTGTGCTCTGCATCTCCAGGTGGCACAGGATCGCTTACAGCGTACAGGGCAAGTCTGTCACCCTCTACCTGGACTGCGAGAAGGTGCAGACACTGGACCTTCTGAGAGGAGACGACCCCGTGGTCAGCACCGAGGGGGTGACCGTGTTCGGCACGCGCCTGCTGGATGAAGAGGTTTTTGAGGTAGAGACACTGCGTTATGCATATGTTTGCTTGTTGGCAGTTAACTGCCTCCACAGAGGAGGCTATTAGACGAGAATATGTCGTGTGCTGCAGCAACCTCATCCATCAAGTCATGTTATTCATGTCAAATCAGTGGAGACCTGTTTCATCATCCTATTACTACCTATTTGTTATTCGTCGTATACCCCACAGTGTGAGACTGTGGCAGCTGAATGTTCGGACAGCAATCCCTTGGAAGGTCCCTCTTACTTTCCAAACGCAATTCCTTCAGTTCTTCATATAGATAATAGGAAATGATAGATTAGGCAGGGTGGTGGCGCAGTGTGTGACTGGCCGGCCTGGGTAAGCCAGGGTTAATGCAGTATCGGTCGGAAGGCGTCGAGAGCAGCACTGCTGGACCGAGTCTGCAGAGTCTGTTGTTTCGTGAGGAGGAGAAGGACACGGTAGCCTGGGGAAGAGGAGGAGACGGGAGGAGCAGTGCTGTTCAGACATGCTCTGGCCTCGCCGCGCACACTTTGTTCACGCTTTGTATATTGAAGTGTGTACGTGTGTGTTTGTGTGTGTGTGTGTGTGTGTGTGTGAGCAAAGACCCGCGGACTGGCTGTGAATCTGTGCCGGTGAATGAGTACGCCTTGTCACGCCTCGTGAGTGAGTGTGTGGACGGATTCTCCTGGAGGAGGAATGCCTCATGGGGTTCTCATTCCTCCTGCGTCACCTGTCAGCGCTTCTGTCCTCATTATCCCAGAGTAGTGTAGAGTAGAGTAGAGTCTGATCTAGGAATAGGTATTGTGCAAAGTGACACTTCTGGAGCCTGGAGGAAAAAATTGAATATGAAAAGGATTGGAAACAGGAGAAAACTGTGAATTTTGGTAGTGGTTCCAACGCCTCTACTATGACTTTAGTGACCTTTTGTCAAAGTGTAAGTCATTCTCAGTGTGTCCCTGCTCATTTCACAGTCCCTACTACTCCATTGTCATTCCCAGTGCAGCTCCCACCTAAATCACTGGGCTTGAACATAAAGGGGAGCTCAGTGCAAGTCCCGTCTCTCATCTATTTTCAACACATGTCCTCAGGCCATGGGACTGTTCAGTTCAGAGAGACATAAAGAGAGAGAGAGAGCGAGAGAGAGAGAGAGAGAGAGAGAGAGAGAGAGAGAGAGAGAGAGAGAGAGAGAGAGAGAGAGAGAGAGAGAGAGAGAGAGAGAGAGAGGGCAAAACAAGGGAGGGAAGTGCAAATAAGATGACCGCCTCTCTCCCTCAGGGCACCATCCTAACCTTGTGGCCCACCAAACCCACATACTTCAGCCTTCCGAAGAGGACAGAGGACGAGCTATTATCAGTGCTTGATGACTTAATGGACGCACACTTCAGCACTCTCGGCTTTCACTCCGGGGAAACCAGATGTCTTTGTACTCGCAGTATAGCCACAGTCTCTCCTAATGGACAGGAACTCCATCGGCTTAGCCACGCCCACACAATGCCTTGCCCCTCCGTAACTCCTTCCATGTTCCTCATTCCCCTCTCACATGTCGTAACTCCCCCTGCCGCTGCCCCCTGCCATAATGAGACAGGCGACGCACTATTTATGAAACATAACTCTTACCCTCTTATCTTTCATCCCTCATTTTTTCATAACTTTTAGGATTCATTCGCAAAACAGCCCAGCCTATTACCCCTCCCTTGAACGAGCTTTCCAGCTAGCCGTCTTCTGGCTGTAAAAGATCCCGTGGTGATGACTAATGCTCCTCTTCAATTATCAATGTTCTCTCTTTAGTCTCTGCTCTCTATGTGGGAAGTAAGAGGCCTGTGCATGTTTTCCACTTGAACTTTGTGTGTGTGTGTGCTTGTGCGTGTATGTGTGTGTATGTGTGTTAGTAAGTGAGTTTCTGGGTCATTGCAAAGTGACTCGGGTTAGGTTGGTACTGGGGTAGGGTTAGGTTAGAGTGCAGCCCATTCTCCGGCCTACAGACTGTTCCCAGGCTCTGGTTCCGGGGGGATCTGGGTGGGAGGCTGGGGGGTTTGGGGATGGGAGAAGGGGGGGGTGTAGCTGTGTTCCGGTCCAGTTCTCCCAGCGTGGGAGCCCAGCCTAGGAGCCAGGGGTCTGTGGTCAGTCTCTAAAGCCTCTATTGCTTCCAGATTGCCTACAAATGACCAACAAGCGAGTGAAAAGATCGTATTATCTAAATACTCTCTCTCTCTCACACAAAAACAAACCTTTCTGAAGGTTCTCTCCCGGCCTCTGTGTGCTTTGGTGGAGTTTTAACACACTAATTTCTCAGATATGATCCAGGAAAAGAAAAACAAAACAACGTTTGGTGGTAAAGAACCCAGAACTGTGGCGTTGGCACAAGTTCCATGAGTCTCTGTGTTGTCAAGCATGTCTCGCAAGGCCTTTGTTATCATTTCAACTGCCGGATTCAATTGAGGAATCTCATGGTTAAGTGGGTAGATGCGAGAGGCACATTGGCTGGGTCAGGGTCTGCCGTTTTGCCTTTTCCTTTTCTGAAAAGGATTCTGATTGTATTCAGATGTTCAGACTTAGTCATGAGCATCTGTTGCACTTTAGGCCCTAAAGGAGAAACCATTGACTGTTTACTGCTATGCGCATGTGAAACCTACATGCGCTCTCCTTCACCCATGGAGGCAAATCTCCGGTGACTCACTGAACTGCCAGTTGTTGTTAAGGAGTGTCATTGTGAACGCCTGGCTGGTGGGCTAACTTCCCGAACGGTTAGATGGCTGGTTGGCTGGCTCTTGGACCCAGCTCTGTGTGACCGTCTCCTGGGTGGAACTGTAACGAGTGAAGGGCTGACAGGAATGTATGGATGTAGTGAATGGAGTCCACGCTGGGGTTTGTGTCGGTGGCGGTGTGAGCGGGAGAGTGTTGATTTAACTCACCTCTGACTGTTTAACCAGATTACAGAGGTAGATGTGGGCCTGTCACTACTGAACCCTGGCCTCATCTGTCTTCATTGATCTCAAATGGCTGCTTAGCAGTTCCTGTTATGATTCGCTCCAAACCAGCTAGTTTATGCAGTGTGCTGTCACGCTCAGATTGAGCTATTTACTCGACCAACACCATGGCATACACACAGTATGGGCCAGGACAGATGTAGGTGTGGTTGTCTGTGCTGGTGCAAAGTGGGATCCATCCAGACCAGACAGCTAGGTGACGTTGTGAGGGGCG
Source organism: Osmerus eperlanus (assembly GCF_963692335.1). Lineage (NCBI taxonomy): Eukaryota > Metazoa > Chordata > Actinopteri > Osmeriformes > Osmeridae > Osmerus > Osmerus eperlanus. Next base: position 7,410,668 of record NC_085019.1, read on the forward strand.
AGTCTGGCCCCTCTGGGTGTTTATGTGCACACACACACCCTGTAGCCTGCCCAGGGAGGGACAGGAAGTGAAGGGTCCTGAAGGGTGGGGGGGGGGGATGAGAGGGAAGGGTTCCTTGCTTGTGTGTTTACACACTCTGCCGTGTACCACGCCACTGGGATCAGAGAGAGAGCCTGAAGTGGCGATGGCAGCAGGAGTATTATTAGCCACTCCAGACAGACGCTGACCTACATGGGTCCGCACGGCTGATTGTCCTCCACTCATCCTTTGTGTGCCCCTCTCCCTGCTCTCTCTCCAACCTCGTCCGACCCCCTTTACCCTCAGATTTCCTACCCAGACTCTCAGACCTTTGAGAGTTTGTCAAAGGTCAAAGCGGTCATTCCGTCAGAGTGACGGAACGGTTCTGTCTGCTCACTCACAGAGTTATATGACACAATGCTTGTCTGCGTGTGTGTGTGTGTGTGTGCCTGTGTATGTGTGTGTGTTACAGGGAGACATCCAACAGCTGCTGATTGTGGAGGACCCCCAGGCTGCAGCTGATTACTGCCTGCACTACATCCCAGACTGTGACTCTCCGCTGCTCTACAACACCCAGGCCCAGGACACCCAGGAGGTGAGTACTCCCACCACCAGGGGGAGACACACCCAGCACCAATCACACACAAACACGCACACATACACTCCAAGAAGGAGAGAGAGAGGGTGTGTGTTAGAGAACAGAAGACCGAAAGGGACTTTCAGTACGTACTGTAAGATTTGGCTTGATAACCGTTTGCCCTTGATAATCGTTTGACAGATAATTAACTGATTTTTGTCAGGACTTTATGATGAATGCTACAGTGACATAGTTGAAAGATTTCTCTGGATAAGCACCATGACTCAATCTGCCTTCAAGATTCCCTCGAGACAGTTTCATGTTTAGGCGTAAGCAAGTCCTGCTGCTGCCAGGCGTCTCTCCCAGAAGCCCTTGTTTCTCAGCCAACCAATAAAAACAGAACAAGCATGCATGTGTCTCTAGAGCTACTACCACAGGTTTCCCCGGCCCACATATCACATGATTTATTGCAAATCGATTGCCTCAGCCAGTGGGTCCTGAGCACATCTAGCGCTAACTCAGTTAGCAGCAAGCACGAGGCCAGAGTGAGGCATCACGCAGAGCTGCAGCACGCAGAGGAGGAAGAGGAAGACGACAAGAAGGACCTCCTCTTATCTGATATGTAGCCAGTAGCAGAGCATCCCTGCCAGGGCAATGTCAGGTGTTCCTTTGGCAGCATCCCCATTCAGTTTGGTAGCCTAAGCACGCCCGCACAGACACACAGAGTCACACACAGTCACACACGGACGCACATCCCCAGTACACAGCCAGGGGCACTGTACATCTCACAGGATATCACAGCTTATCCAATCCATGGGCCTGCATGGGCAACGGGAGCATTCCTGGTGATACAGTATATTTGTGTGTGTGTGTGTTTGTGGTTTGTGCGGTAACGTGTGTGTGTGTGTGTGTGCGTACGGTTGTGAGTGAGAGAGTGCATCTGTGGTGGAGATTAAGGGGAAGATAAAGTCAAAATTAATGGATGATGGAGGACAGATAGATAGAGAGTGAGACAGACAATCTAATAGAGGCAGATAAAGATTTGAGTGGGAAAGAGAAATACAAAGAGAATATATATATATAAATGTGAGTGTGCGAGTGTGTGTGCGTGTAATGGTAGAAAGTGTTGATAATTAATTTGGCAGAACGTGAGGTCCTGTCAGGGTCTCTAGCAGGAACATCGAGTTCTATCCCTACAGTACTCCCTGCTGTGTGTATAGTGGTGTGTGTGTGTGTGTCCTGCTATGATGCCCGAGGGACTGTCCCCCAGTGTTTATTAGAGGCCCTTCTGGCTGTGGCTGGACTGCAGCTGAGGAACAGGCTGTGTGTCCAGATATTTTCTACATCGCTCAGCACGCAAGCGAGCCCATTTCCATCACTCTCCCACAGACCTTGTTAACACATTAAACAACACGGACCCCATCAATGACTCTCACACACACTCTCTCAGATTCCGAGACTCAACAATGTCAACGACAAGCCACCCTCACGTTTACAGAAGCACAGTCTTGCGAGCGAAATTGAATTCAACTTGTTATTAACGCCTCAGCAAACCCATGGGAACGACCGACCTGTGACCTCAGCGCCGAACGCGTCCTCTCCCATGGTCGTGTTGAAGACACGCAGTACTCTCCTCCCACCCCCTGCGAGTCTGTCGTCGCTTCCTGTGGGTTCAGACGCCGGGGAGGATGAGTGCGCCTGCTCTGGCCCTGACCTCGCCTCGGCGCTTCCAAATGTGTTGCCTCTGCCTCCTTCGCAGTCTATTTGCGACGCTGTGTTTCACCATGTTGTTGTTTTTCTTGCCCGTGCCCCCTTCCCCACCACCCCCCCCCCCCCCACCACCCCTCCCCCCCTCATAAAAGATCCCCCCGCCTCGATCTGCTCCCGCGATGCAAAGCGATGAGCCGGAGGAGCCAAAGAAGCCCCGCAAAAAAGACAGGAAGGGCAAAAAGGATAAATCCAAAAAGAAGAGGGACAAGTCATCCAGGAAGAAGGGCAAGAAGGAGCCCAGGAAGAAGAGGAAGGAGGAGGAGGGGCCTCCGGAAGAGGGCTTCCTCGGTGTGTCCACCGCATTGCCCGAGTACCTCTCCCAAGAGCCCTACCAGGCCACTGTGCTGCCCGACGTGGAACAGTCCACCGCCAGCGCTGTCATCCGGAGCGAGGACATTGACCACGCCGTCGCAGAAATGACCACACACAAGCCCGACGTCAGTGTTGAGGTCTCCTTCGATGGGCCCAGTGCATTGCCTGAACCAGTGGTCGCTAAGGAGGTAGACTGAAACTGACCGTGTAACCCCTCCCCCCCCTTCCTCCATCTCATCCAAACTCATCTAACTCAGCACACCCCCACTACCTCCTAACCCCAGAGGTCGCCCTCCCACCACCCGTTGTACCTCCTACCATCCCGCTCACCCCAACCACTAACCAGCACATCTCTAACCAGCACCTCCAGCAGCACTGAGCCTGTGGACTCGAATGGAGACGACCTAATAGATCACCTAACCTAGGCTAACATAGTTATACATGTTTTAGAACACATAGACGGATATAACTCAAGTTACAGTAGTTGTACGGTGTATGTGTTATAAGACATGCTAAAAGAACTAGAGTCGTAGAGAACTAGTTGTGTGCGGGGAAAAAAGTCAAACCGGGTGCTGTCTTCTCATGATATTTAGTCATATATACATACATCACATTCGAATGTGTGATGATATATATTAAGTATCTCAAGTTTCCAATAAATATGATGTCTTTTGTGTGTTCATACTGTAGCAAGTAACGTACCGTAACATACTGTATAACCATTGAATCATCTGCTTCTCCTCACCCGGTACTGGCTGTCACCCACCATGGCACAATGTCATCTCCTCCTGGTTGTAAAGTGTCTCACCTCTTTCATATTAACACCCCATCTCAGCCTTGCTCCATGTCTACCCGGCACATCCCTCTAACATGCACCAGCCCAACAGGGTGCGCTCTCCTTCCCCCCTGTACCCCGGGGACATTGGGGCCAGGATGGCCTCACCCACAGGACTGCCCAGTGTCTCCAGGGCAACAGTCGCCATGGCGGTGGGGTGACCCTGTGCCCTGCGTTGCAGGCGGAGCGGCCGGTGAAGGAGCCTGAGGTGGAGGAGTACGGAGACGACTTCTACGGCAACGTGTACGACGACCTCTCCGTTTCCGCGGTGGCGGTGGGCCCCAATGTCACCGAGTACGACGTGAGTTGTTTTGACTTCCGTTACCATACAGTAGCTCAGCCATCTTGGACAACCTCTGTTTTCTGAGTCTAGTGAGACATCCTCTTATGGCCTCCCAGGTTATCGAGTATGAGGACATCAGAAACGAGACGGATCAGGAGGAGTACGAGGAGTACGAGATCTACGACGACGGCTACAGCTTCGCCGAGAGAGAAAGTGCCGGAACCTGGGATGGAGAGGTACTGTCCGCCACGCACCCCTTGTCTGTCCAAAACCCACGCACTGACCCTCGCGAGCGCTGTTCCAACGTGCGTCTTGTGTCTACCCATCTGTTCCTCAGGCAAGTCTCAGAGCAGAGAAGGGCCAAAAGGGAGATCCTGCTATCATTGAGCCGGTATGTCCTTTCCTGAACAGCTCATTGCAATGTACTGTGCCAGTTGGTTCCCTGCTACCGTGTGGTGCAGAGTGTCTCATCTGGGTCTGTGTTGTCACAGGGCACACGAGCCGAGGGACCGCCCGGACCCCCGGGACCAGAGGTGAGGCCACTCCTCTCGGATTCCGGAACTCCTAGCCTCAGCACCTCCTCCCCATCATGCTGCCACCATACTAATATCATACCATACCAAAAAACTGCTGACTGTGTGTGTGTGTGTCCTCCACAGGGACTCCCAGGAACGCCAGGCCCCCCCGGCCCTTCAGGACCCATGGGAGACGCCGGAGACTTGGTGAGTTGCTCCCTTCCACCCCAGGCCCCATTGTGGGACGGCTAGATACCTGTAGAAGGAGGTCGACAGGGCCAGTTGGGCCATGGTGTCATGCTGGCCCTGTCGGGATGTCCAAGGCGTTGCCCAGGACCTATAGAGGAGCAATGAGAGGCCCAAAGTAATTTAGTGACCTGGTTATGGTAATTTAGTGACCTGACGGCTTACATGCTCCAGGGACTGATGGTGACTCATTTGAATTTGACCTAATTTTTGCTGTTGGTCAAAGTGTGTGTGCGTGAGTATGTGTGTGGGTGTGTTTGTTTGTCCTTCCTAGACTAACTCTTTCCAGCAGACTGAATCAGCTTAGTCATTCTCAGTGATGTTCAGGTTTTTAAATCCTGTCGTTCGTTCTGGGGGAAAGAGCTATTAACCTGCAGAGCCTCACCACTCGAAACCCTTCAGATCAGATCATTACGCCAGCCTTCTGACAGCCCTAAAAACATACAGCACGAGGCTGAAGTTCAGCATTTATACGCAAGCTTTGGAGTCAATCACTCAACATAACACACTGATTAGTTTCGAGTGCAGTGGATAGTTTATGACTCCTTTAGCTGCGGTGCTGGTACGGTCCTGTTTGGACAGGCAGGGGGGGAGGAATAGAGAGAGGGATTAGTGGATGACTTTAATGCCTTGTGTTGTGCTTATAGGCATACTATCAAGGCAGCTAGCGCAACATCATAAGCTTTTGGTGTGTTCCCAGGAGACAGGCTAATTGATAGTGAGAGTGAGTGACATGCCCTCGGGAAATGGAGCAGAGCTTGTTTTCACAGTGATTAGATAGCAGGGATCTTTCACCCCTCTGTTCAGCCTCACATACATTCTTTAACGCTCTTACTTACTTAACATGCAGGCCGGAACACACATGCATATGCATGCACACACACACACGTTACCTAAGCACTCCCCTCTCTCTTCTTATCAGGGTCCTCCAGGAAGACCTGGTCTGGCTGGGGCTGATGGGATACCGGGTCCTCCGGGCACGATGCTGATGCTACCAGTAAGAATGGGATTGATTCCATCTTTTCACTTCTTAATTGATACCCTTTCCCTGTTTACCAAAACTTCAGAGAGCTATGCCTCTTGAACAGCGATACCAGCTCAGTGCCACAAGGGGGGGCTGTGTGATAGAGGTTCAGTCCTGGTAATGAGTGGAGAGTGAATATGTGAATCTGCAGTGTAGTCCCTCCTTTCTCCTCCCTCCAGTTCCAGTCTGGTGGGGACTCTCAGAAGGGGCCAGTGGTGTCGGCCCAGGAGGCCCAAGCTCAGGCCATCTTGCAGCAGACCAAGGTATGGTGGCCAATCGACACAGCTGAGCAGCTGGCAGCCTCATCCAGAAGGGTGACGTCACTGTAATACTGGAACTGTATGTTCAGGTTGCTGATGCGTTCTCATGTCTGCTTTGAAAATCACATGAATATACTGTTGGCTTCCTTTTTTTATTTTGTACATAAAGTGTGTGCTCTTTCATGCCCAATGCCATGTGACATCTCATCTGTTTTTGAATTGGAATCTTTTATTCATGAAGCTGTTGTCTGTTTCAGCTGTCGTTGAAGGGCCCTCCAGGTCCGCTTGGCCTTACAGGGCGTCCAGGGCCGATAGTAAGATACTACTGACACAGTCTGAACCACCATAAGATACTACTGACACAGTCTGAACCACCATAAGATACTACTGACACAGTCTCAACCACCATAAGATACTACTGACACAGTCTGAACCACCATAAGATACTACTGACACAGTCTCAACCACCATAAGATACTACTGACACAGTCTGAACCACCATAAGATACTACTGACACAGTCTCAACCACCATAAGATACTACTGACACAGTCTGAACCACCATAAGATACTACTGACACAGTCTGAACCACCATAAGATACTACTGACACAGTCTCAACCACCATAAGATACTACTGACACAGTCTCAACCACCATAAGATACTACTGACACAGTCTGAACCATCATAAGATACTACTGACACAGTCTCAACCACCATAAGATACTACTGACACAGTCTGAACCACCATAAGATACTACTGACACAGTCTGAACCATCATAAGATACTACTGACACAGTCTCAACCACCATAAGATACTACTGACACAGTCTGAACCACCATAAGATACTACTGACACAGTCTCAACCACCATAAGATACTACTGACACAGTCTGAACCACCATAAGATACTACTGACACAGTCTGAACCATCATAAGATACTACTGACACAGTCTGAACCACCATAAGATACTACTGACACAGTCTCAACCACCATAAGATACTACTGACACAGTCTGAACCACCATAAGATACTACTGACACAGTCTCAACCACCATAAGATACTACTGACACAGTCTGAACCACCATAAGATACTACTGACACAGTCTGAACCATCATAAGATACTACTGACACAGTCTGAACCACCATTAGACACTACTTACACAGTTTGAACCATCATAAGATACTACTGACACAGTCTCAACCACCATAAGATACTACTGACACAGTCTCAACCACCATAAGATACTACTAACACAGTCTTAACTACCATAATACACTACTCACACAGTCTGAACTACCAAAAGATACTACTGCCACAGTCTGAACCACCATTAGACACTACTTAAACAGCCAGAACCATCATTAGATACTATTAACACAGTTTTAACTACCATAATACACTACTTACACAGTCTTAACTACCATAATACACTGCTTACACAGTCTGAACTACCATAAGATACTACTGACACAGTCGGAACTACCATAAGATACTACCGACAGTCTCAACTACCATAATACACTACTGACACAGTTGGAACCACCATACGACACTACTGACACAGTCTCCACAATCCCTCTGGCCTCCACATTCTTTCAAACGAAACCCAACCAGGTCAGGTTGGTCCCAGACCGTGCCTCTCTGTTCTGACTCCCCTGTGCGTGTGTTCAAGGGTCTCCCTGGATCCAGCGGACTGAAAGGAGACGGCGGAGACAACGGCCCAGCCGTAAGAATGACACTGTTCTTATTGCATTCTGGTATCCCCCAACTCAACAGTGTGAGCTTGCATCACGGTCCTCTGGTCATCCCTCTGTCCCTCTGTCTGTGTCCAGGGTCCTCGTGGGTTGCCAGGTTCTCCGGGACTCAGCGGAAGATCAGGAAAACGGGTGAGCCCTTTTTTTAGCAGTTTGACGACCCATACTCGATACCGCATTTGTGACCTCCCTCTTTATTTCTTTACTGGCAGAGGTAGTATTGGTTTGCTCTTTTCTGATTACATTACCATATTGTATCTCTGTTTATTTTTGTGTGTGTGTGTGTGTACGTGTGTGTGTGTGTCTCAGGGACGGGCAGGGTCAGATGGTGCCCGTGGTGCACCAGGGGAAACAGGGTCCAAGGTAAGGTGTCCGTATTATACGAGGCAGAACGGAAAATACGGTTTGAGTGTATGCCTGCAACACACTCGGTCCTAATAAATTGGTGTATTTGCATACTAATGCGCAGGTTTACTTTTCAAGGTCTTCTCGGTGTGTGCACAACGAGTGCTCATATGGGAAATAGTTGAATTACTGTAAAGTCTAATCATGTTTTCCTGCAGAGTAAGCCTGCAAATATCCAGGGCCTAACTTTATTACATGTATTGACAGCGCCAGCAACTCAATACTTAGCAGCTATAGGAAGAGCTTAGTAAATAAATAAGGTTCCCCTGATAGCAAAACTGACAGAACAGCCACGTCTTTATCTCTCAGAGCAGTGCTGTAGCACAGGGAGGGACCTCCAGCTAATCTGCCCCCCCTCCCCCCATCCCCACAACCCCCCCACGCAGCCCCCCCCACCCCCAGACAGGCACTCAGACTCACAACAGATGTGAGGGTCTTCTGGGAGTGAAACTCAATCTTACGGCACCTCGCTGTCACCGACACTGTGTTTGTATGCGGGCGTGTGTGTGCATTTCTGTTTGTGTGTGTGTGTAGGTGTGCTCTGTGTGTGTCTCTGTGTGTGTGTGTGTGTGTGTGTGCTGCAAGGGAAGTGTATGGCCGTGGAAAAGGTGATGTAAAAGTGAGAGATAGAGGAAGATTAGGAGGTAGGTTCCTGTGAAGTGTTGTATGTTCATTAGTGTGTGTATTGTACAGTATTGTTGGGTGTAATGCTCTTGGGGGCTCTCTCTCTCTTTCAGGGTGACAGGGGCTTTGACGGTCTGCCTGGTCTCCCGGGTAACAAGGGACACAGAGTGAGTTAGATATGACAGCCCAAAACCCTGCAGTACCATACCCAGGAGAATGTGTTTTTACTTGTGTGTCTTGCAGCTCTTTTAACTTCACAGCTTGTTTGGTGTTTGTGTGTGTGTGCGTGCGTGTGTGTGCGTGCGTGTGTGTGCGAGTGTATGTTTGTAAGCCTTATTGTACCAACACCATTTTACAGTTTGATTGCTCAATTAGTCTTTCTTACGTCAATGTCCTGTCCGGGAGACATTTCTCATGGTGTATTGACTTCCTAGGGGGACAGAGGAAAGCCTGGTCCCCATGGACCTTCTGGGGAGTCAGGAGAGAAGGTATGTGCTTCTCATGCTACTCTGGAACACCATCAACTAGGACCTAGGACAGGAGCACTGCACGGCCCAGGACCCATACCCAACATCTAGTTTCAAATAAAAACTCCAAAAAACAGTCAAACCTTGCCGCCCAAATAGCACTTCAGTGGCCCTGATAGGTGAATTCAATGTACTTATTTTCAATGAAATAAGCTAACTGAACTTAGTATTAGCATCGTAGATGGATTTGTCGGTATTTTGAATGCACCTCTGTGGAATTAGCACGTCTGGAGGTTGAGTGTTTTTGTTGACTGTTCTGGTGTCTTGTTGTAGGGTTCAGATGGACCAGTTGGACCTGGAGGGCAACCAGGTGAACCTGTGAGTACCCACAATAACATCCACACACACACACAAGCTGGCAACAGTCGCACACTCGCACACACACACTCGCACACGCCCAAGCACGCACGCACACACACAAGCGTACACAACCTATTTATATGCCCCCACGGGCAGATCTATGTCTGTCCAGTGCCCGGGCTGATTGGTTATGACTCACACTCCATCTTTATCCCAGCAGGTGAGGATGAGACTCAGTGGGGCTCAGCCTCTCTAAATGGATCACCCGGTACATTGAGAGAGAGAGAGAGAGAGAGAGAGAGAGAGAGAGAGAGAGAGAGAGAGAGAGAGAGAGAGAGAGAGAGAGAGAGAGAGAGAGGGAGAGAGAGACAGAGAGAGTGAGAGAGAGAGTGTGAGAGAGAGAGAGAGAGAGAGAGAGAGAGAGAGAGAGAGAGAGAGAGAGAGAGAGGGAGGGAGGGAGGGAGGTAGGGAGAGAGAGAGAGAGAGAGAGAGAGAGCTGTCATAGAGTACAGTGGAAGGGCTGTGTTAAACCACAAAGAAACGGGAAGACAGAGGAACTTTCGAATTTGATGAGGGAAATGGCTAGATAGAGCGATGGCAGGGAGATGGGCGAAAAGGAGACAAGAGATAATTGTGAGATATAAATTCAGTGGGTGGCGACAAAGATAAGAGAGATGGATAGAAGGGAGAAGGGGGGGGGGGATGGAGATGAAATCCTGGCCTGAATGATTATATTTCCATATCAATCACTTCCCGGGAGATCACAGATGTGGCTTAGGAACAGGTGGCTTGGCCAGCGTACAGAGAGTGAAACAAAAAAACAGCACACACATGCACATACACACACACACACACACACACACACACACACACACACATACACACATCATCATCAACTCTCACATACTGACTCCTTCAAAATACACTTGCTCTCATGAGCATATTCCTGAGCTCTCTTAGAACACACACACCCAATGCACACACATACACACACACACACACAGAATCTCATTCACGTTGCAGTGTATAATGACAGCTGTGTGTATGGTTTCATTCCAGGGATCGAGAGGGCTTGTCGGATCAAGAGGTCCACCTGGACCTTCTGGACAACCGGTGAGTCAGCCTCAGTGGGGTGGATCGGTCAGACACACCATCCCTCAACAGGCTCTCTGGAGGAAAAGAGATAGTATTATTATTATATTAATATTAGGTACCAGTGGTCACTGTTTTTTGATGCAATCTACTGGAGCCTAACAGGTTAAATTTTTTGGTTTATCAATTGGTTTGGGTGGGGGGGGAACATACTGTGAATTTGTTCAGTTTTCCTATACAGACTGCTCTAACCCCTCTGTATGTCTGTCTGCCTGTCTGCCTGTCTGTCTGTCTGTGTGTCTGTGTGTTTGTCTGTCTGTGTGTGTGTCTGTCTGTGTGTCTGTCTGTGTGTCTGTCTGTGTGTCTGTCTGTTTGTCTGTCTGTCAGGGTATCACTGGTATAGATGGAGTTCAAGGATCAAAGGGAAACCTGGTCAGTATTTTAACCCAGCAAAGCAAGCACGGTCATACGAATGTCTTGATATGTGTGATATAGAGGAGATAAACTACCCACAGCAATGAAAGTGTGAGAGTGAAACATCTCTCTCCCATGATAATGAGGTCATGTGACCAGGGTTTTGTACATAGTGAGTGTGTGAGAAGGTATCTCGTGGTGAAAATAGTGTTGCTGTTCTTTCCAGGGGCCATCTGGAGAGATAGGACCCCCAGGCCAACAAGGGAATCCTGGTTTACAGGTACCCTACGGCTGCTTTCTGACACTATAAAGGACAAGAAGACATAATCCACATGCATACTCCCCTGTCTTTCTCTTAGTCTCTCTCTATCTGACACACATACGCACTCACTCACGCACACTCACACACACACTCACACACAAACAAACACCCTCACACACAGACGGACACAAACAAGCACACTCTTAAACCTCCCTTCCCATGCCGTTACTTAACCTAATTGATGCTTTGTTGTGGTACAGGGTTTGCCTGGTGCCCAAGGTCCCATTGGATTACCGGGAGAAAAGGTAGGCGCTGTGTCTCTCTCTTCATTTCCGAATTAAAGCCATGACCTTGTGACCCCTGTCGGCAGGTCCTTAGGGGCTCCGCCCAAGCAGAACAGAGTGACCCAGCCACTCTTGGCTGCAGTTCAGGCTGGAGAGTGGGTCTGACAGGAAATCAATAGCCAGGAAACACACACTGGAGCACACACACACGCTCAGTCCCTCCACACACCACGAACGACGCATTGTACTGATGTAGAGAGTAAAACCGAATACACACATGGATATGCTTAGAGGGGAAACAAAGGAAATATTTTTCAGTGTATAGGTCTCCAACCCTGTTTTTGCAGAGCCACCTTCCAGTCGTTTTTTGCTCCAACCCCAGTTGTAGCTAACCTCATTCAACACTCGGATAATCGTTTGAATCAGGTGTGCGAGATTAGGGTTAGAGACCACAGTGGTTTATATCGTGTTTGTATACCTATGATGGCCTGTGGGGCCCCTTTGGTGTGTGGCCTCCAGGGGTTCAGTCACACTCGGGGACCATACGTGACACTCTGTCCTCAGTGGCCCCTCACATGTCTGTCTCTGGTCCTCACAGGGTCCCCAGGGGAAGGGGGGGATGCAGGGACTCCCAGGCATCGACGGCCCTTCTGTGAGTACAGCACACGCTCCCTCTGCCTCCTCCCCAGGGCTGAGGGGAGCTGGCCGGGGCCAAGTAACCTGCTCCAGCTCTCCTCCAGCCGCCTTGGGGAGTGTGCTCCACTGCAGTGCTCTTCCTGCTGCTAAACGCGAGATCCTATCTCATGCACTCTATTCGGAATTGTGTTATTGTAGGTAGGCCCGCAGGCGTGTTTATAAAATGTATTTAGATACAGAGCAAATTAGTCTCTACACCGTGTCCTTGTGTTGGGTTACATCTTTTGAGTATCTTCCGGGCAGAATTCTCAGTAGTGTACGGTATCTGCGTTTTTTAAAGATGTGTATTTATAGACTCATTTGAATGATTCGCGGATTGTTGAACAGTAATGTTACTTTTTTTCCCCTGTGTGTTCTGTGTCAAGGGCCATCCAGGGGAGAGAGGGTCAGTCCGGGGAGAAAGGCGGTCAAGTGAGTTCTGGCTTACGTGACGTGGCCTCACTGTTCCTATTATAACACCTTGCCAGCCGACCAATTACGTCCAGCCACGCAGCATCTTTGCCGAACCCCATTTTTGAATTCCAATTGTGTGCTAACATAACATCAATATCCTGTTCGCCCATGTTAGCATCACTCCAGTTGTCGTCGTATTTCCCACTATGCCATTGTACACTCACGTCAGCCCATTAGAGTTAAGCAGTATGTCATCATTGAGTCCTCATCAAGCACTCTAATCCTCACAATGGGAGCTTTTGTACTACACTACCCATAAGCAATAGCGCCCGTTCTCTCTGAGCAGAACTGATGTTGTTGTTTTTATACAGGGTTTACCCCGGAGCTCAGGGGCCTATTGGGTATCCAGGAACTCGCGGTGTAAAGGTGAGGCTTGTTATTATTATTCCTGTCTACAAAAGTTTGTTCAGAATGTTCCTTCCCTCAGACGTTTCTATCAGTTTCCCTATGTGATGGACAAGCCCTGTGCTCCCGGGATCCACAGTTGACAGGTGAAGGGAGAGAGCTCTCGTTCTCAGAGGAAAAGCCAATGACAGAAGGAGTCCCATTTGACAGACAATAGATAATCAGTGTCAGTCAAGACTGGCGTAAGGGTGTGTGTATGGTGTGTGTATGGTGTGTGTATGGTCAGCGTTGGGTATTCTTTCTCGGCTAGTCTGTATACTTCCTCGATGATTTTTCAGGCTTGTTGAGACTCCTAGAATTGCATTGGCTGGCATATATCATTAGGATGTTATGTGCCTTGGCTCGAGTCGTTAGTATCTGAGGAGTTTAAGTGTAATAGCTGGTCAATAACCGAGCAAGACAAAATCAATACAAATGTAGGAGTCATGCTACAGGGGAGAAATGAGAGGGTTCTTTTCCGCCACTGCCTATTTGTCATAACATGCAACTAGGTATTGACTTTGCCAGTCCTCACAACATGTGTTAGCGGATGGAGTGAGAGGTCTGAAAGGAAATAAAGGAGAGAAGGTGAGGAAACCAGACCAGCTCCACTCCTTCTGAACTTCAACTCTTCCGTTGAAAAGTTATTTCCGCCCGCTGTCAGGATTCCCTGTCTGTAGATCCAATACGCCACCTCCTCAGCTTACCCTCTGGATTGTCACCCTCCCTGGTGAAATGATAGATCACACACCTGCCTCATGGTACGAGGGACGAGTAATGAATCACCGGGAAAGCTGTCATTATGCTCACTCAGGACTCCTCTATTCATTACAGGGTGAAGATGGTTTCCCAGGGTCTAAAGGTGACATGGGCCTCAAAGGAGACAGGGTGAGAATGACCTCATAGCAGCGTAATTTCTCAGAGGGCTGGACAGGCTCAGTGTATTCTCTACTAACTATTATGAAGCATGAGATAGACAAAGGCAGCTCGTCTGACCCCTCGCTCTCTCTCTCTCTCTCTCTCTCTCT